>NC_140276.1:4688106-4851642 GCF_964030765.1 Micromesistius poutassou | reverse complement strand
ACCTCGCTAGCTCTCTGCGGCTCCAGGTCTGAAAAGGTCTCTTATGTCTCCTATCGACGGAGCCAAGTCTGATTTGAGAGTGTCCTTCTCCCTTAAAGAGTTAAGGGATTAAGCCAAAGGCTTGACGCCACTAATCGCTAGCGATAGGCCCTGGTCTCCGATTCCTATCAGTGCGGAGTGAACTTTGACCTTTTGGAGTTTGGACTGGACACTGCACTGCGTATCGAATGGAACCATTCGATTTGGTCTGTGCTTTTTTTCCCCTCCACGGCTACATTTCCCTCCTCTCCTAGTTCTAGATATTTGTTCTAACTCAAACTCTTGTTTCCCCTCTTTTCTGCTTCTTTCTGATGCTCGGCCAGAGCGATAATTAAAAGAGTCCCTGTAGCTATGTGCGGGCCAAATCCTGGATCTGTGTGTGTGTGTGTTGTGTGTGTGTGTGTGTGTGTGGTGTGTGTGTGTGTGTGTGTGTGAATGTGTGTGTCGGGTGTGTGTGTGTTTTCCACCCGCGTGCATGAGTGTGTGTGTGCGCAAGTGTGCACGTGTTTTGTGTCCATTGGTGAGTTTGCAAGTTAGTGCTTTTAGATTATTGCTGACTGACATTAAACATAGATTTGGAGACTTAGGCTAGAGGGAACATCGTTCCCGGTTTCACTGGCAATAAAAAACAACAAGGTTGATCTCGTCCAACCCTGTGCCCCATTCCCTCCCTCTGGTTTGGTTGACCTGCTTACACAGCTCCAGTTTGAGGAGGGGGGGGAGGGTTCGACTTTGATATAGCATGTTTGATGAGCATACCAGTTCGCGGACACCCAAAGCCTGTCAGTCATCTTTTGTTTGTCTTTAACAAAGATCGGGCTGCGCACGAGCCCCTGCTACCTCACGCCCTACAAAGGGATGATTCCCTTTGGAGGGACATATCGGCTTTGCGCTCTCTCCCATGCCGTTGATAGCCCATGAGTCCCATACTTCCCGCCAGCGGTATTCGTGTACCATCGGGGGCGGTGTGATTCTTTGTGTTGCTTTGCTGCGTCTCTTTTTAATCCAGCAACACTGGAGAACTGAGTTCGGGGCTATAAAAAAAACCCCAAAAAAAACACACACAAATAAAAAAGAGGTCAGATCTCTCTTTCTGTTTCATCTCGGCCTCCTGTGATCCCGGGGACGTCGCTCCGTGCTCGTCTGCCTCTGCCTGGCATTGAGAGTTTGTGCCAGTGCGCTGTTTGTTTGGCATTCTTTCCCCCTCCACATCGCTCTGAAATCCTGCCTGACAGTTCGGCAGCGCTGCGCCGGCCCCACAGGGGCTGCCGTCAGATAAAATGTCACCACAACTTTGTTCCACGCGGCCTATAGGCTGGTCGAGCGTACTGCGCACCTTAGTGCACAAAGATGCGACCGGGGGGGAGGTAGAGAGAGAGAGGAAGGGGGAAGAGGGGGGGGGGGGGGGGAGGGGGCGGGGGGAGAGGGGGATAGAGCGATGGGGAGAGAGACAGGGGAGGAGGGGTTGGGGTGAAAGGGGAGGGGGAGTGAGCGAGAGAAAGATAAAGAGTGGCATTGGGGAGAGAGAAAATAGCGAGATAAAGAGAGGGAGAGTCAACGTTTGAGAATTGGACTTGCTTTGTGCATACCAGTCTTGCACACTGGATCAGTTTTAAATGCAAAGAGATATAATCCTGATACCGGTGAGGCATGCCCAATACAAACATCCCCAGCCCTCTCAATCACACAGCACACACACACACACACACACACACACACACACACACACACACACACACACACACACACACACACACACAAAGAGAATGAAACACTAAATGAATATCATCAACAGGAGCACACATAAAGAAACAGCTATAAAATCAAAAGCAGGCGATCTAGAGGTACTTTGCGCTCGGAAAGATTCTGAACCAGTCCCCTAGTCCTGATGCAGACCATGTTGCACGAGTCTCTAATGAGGCCAGCAACACACTTTTAGCATATGTCTGGGGGCAGGAATCCTATACTTTTAAACTCTCGCAGTGGAATGTCTTTGAAACTGTTTATACAGGGGGGGGCACTAAAGCGTTCTGTAGCGAAGCGATCCTGCAATTAGTCCGAAGGATCAATATGCCCAACGATATAGGAATAAAACAACTCTTCCTTGAAATGCCTCCTGAAAATAGGGGTTGTCATGCGTGTCACACTTAATGGTGCAGAGACTTGCAGCTCAGCAACTGTGTAAACCCCCTTTTGTTTTCCATTAGCAATGATGCATTTTTAAGCATGATGACTGGAAGTAAAATTTTATTTGGAACGAATAAACACAGATGGTTTGATGGTTTGTCTTGGGATTATGGTCATTTTAATGTTCCGCAGGCTACAATGTACTCATTCGGCTGTATTGACTCGCACGCCAAAGTGAATACTTGGTACTCGCACACTTAAAGTCTGGTAACGATGCATCCTTGGAAATTGTTTATTGGTTTCCTTTAATCATAACACAATTAAATTTTTGATTTGGATTTTAACCCTGCGACGACAACGAGCAATTAAATCCCCCCCAACAACAAATCTAATAAATAAATAACGTCGCGCTGGTATGCTCATTTTGCCGGGATCTGCTATCCTCACAAGTCGCTGCACTTAACAGCTTTTCAGACTCAAACTCCCAACTCATGACATGTCAAACACTATCCACCCCCACATCACCCGCCATCTCTCCTCACAGAGAGCAGCAGTAGCAGCAGCAGTGGAAGCAGTATCCTTCCCACAGATAATTCTCTCTCTCTCTCTCCATATCTCTCTCTCTCTCTCTCTCTCGCTCTCTCTCTGACTCTCTCTCCCTCGCTCTCGCTCTCGTTGCGGCGCGATGGAGGGGGAGGGGGTGGCGGTTCCCTGCGCTGTCACCTCCTGTTAGCTCAACCTGGCGTCGCTGCGTGCGCGCCACTGCGGAACACAAGCGCAAACCCTTCTCTCGTTGTCTGTGCTCTCTTTTCACCAACCGACTCTCCACTCTCCAGCCCCCCCCCCCGCTGACTCTCCCCGTCCCTACCCTACCTCCCTAGCCTCTCACTCCCCTGGCTGACTCCCCCCCTCACCCCCACCCCACCCCCCCTCTTCTCCCCCCCCCCCCCCCCCCCCCCCCGGTTAAATTAATAAAAGAAGGAGCAGCTCTCGCAGGTAATTTGATTAAGCACGACATCCCCGCCTACAAAGTGCACGCTGACAAAGCACAAAAAAAAAAAAATCTGACGGGGTGGGGAGGGGGGGGCAGGGCAGTGGTGGAGGGGGGGGTTGTCGGGAGATATTGTCACTGTAGCCACACATGACCCACGGCCCCGGCCGCTGTGAGAAGAGGCCCCCCCGCGCTCCTTTTCATCGCCGGCGCTACATCACCACCACACACTCTCCCAGCCACTCCCAGCTCTTTTCTGCAAGGGCACGGCCAGACAGTTATTGGATGGAGAACACAACATGCTCCAGATAATGCCGCTCAGCAGTCATCTCCTTTGGCACAATCCCCAGTTGTTCTTTTGGATACTTAATTGAGTTTCTTTGCCTTTTATGAAGTAAAAAAAAAAAAAAGAAGATTTCTTCAGCGCAGATGTTTATGAGTCCACATGTTTGAGCAGTGGGCTCTGCGTGTTGTATCAGCCCGCGGGCTGAATCTGGGTCGCGTGTTCATAATTCACAAAACAGCCAACTGTAAACAACAATATGAGCCAGTGATCCTAAAGGAATCGAGTGATGCATTTCTTTGTGCGTTTTTTTTGGCGAAATCGGTTTCATTTCGTAACCCGGGCATATATTTTATTAAAAACGGGTGTGACGCGCCCGTTGCAAAGAAATATCGCCGTCTTATTTTGTACACGATTTAATTCCGACGCTATTTCCAATGTATCTTCAAGAGCTGAAATACACCGTTAATAATTCTGCTTTCCCCCCCAAGAGCTATTCCTCAGTTTCACCCTGTCCTCCTCTCCTCTCTCTTCTCAGCACAGACAGAGGGGGGGTAAACACTGAGTTTTTTTTTTTTTTTCACGTGGCATATTGAGCCGCTGATAAGTGAATCGAAAGACAAGCTAGCTTGGGTGGAGGGAGGGAGGGAGGGACACCGCTGATTATGCGCAGCGATTTGCTATGTTTCCGGGTAGTCAAGGCCAATGTCATCTCACTTCCATCTCACCCCAGCCTGGGAATGATCGGATGTCACAGCCAATCTCAGATCCTCTAAATCGACACACTCTCGGGGGAGGTGGGCGGGGGGGGGGGGGGCTGGGGGGGGTGGAGGCGGTCTGTTTTTATATATATAGAGCTGTATTCCTAGTCTTGTCTAGCCCCAACTGCTAGAACATGGCTTCAACACCGCCAGGGTCAAGGGTTCAACTCCCATTGGGGCCACCCAATGCTATAGAAACGGATCGACTGTGACAGGGCATGCGCCCGGGAAAAAGCATTCGTTCATGTATCCTGGGTGGGAACGACAATACCTGGAAACCAGAAGAGAACCAGAGCATGGGGTGGATCGGGTCTCCGAAACCATAAAACTGTGTATCCACGCCGCGTGCTTTCCTGCCAAAGCCTCAAATCAATGGGACCCTGGCTCAATATCGCATCATTAACAGCTAACTACCAAGCAGGTGCACAACAGAATAAGCCAATTGTCTTGATTGAATTATCCCGTGCACTATTTCCCCACCACACCGCCCGCTCAGTGACCACTAACCACCTTTAACGTTGCTAATGCCCCCTAATTTACACTAACGCCCTCCGCGGTGATATTAAAGTCATATGTTGATGACAAGTCTTTCCTTCCCGCCTCTGACAGGATAACTAGCTGCACAGCCCACGCGATCCCTTCCGTAATGTGTGCATGAAACACACACACACAAAGCCGGGGCGGATAACTGTCGTGCTTCTCCGCGTCGCCTCAACTCGATCAATCCCGGAACCAGACTGCTGTGTGTGTTGTGGCGCTCAGTCGGAGACGAGGCTTCCCGCGGCTGTAAACCCCATTGTGTTGCTCCCACAGCAATGAGGACACTGTGTCTGTGTGTGTGCGCGCGCGTGTGTGTGTCTGTGTGGGGAGTTTGTGTTTGCGTGCGTGTCTGTTTGTGTGTGATTCTGATTGTGTGTGTGCAACTGTGTGTTTGTGTGCGTGTGTGTTTGTGTGTGATTCTGATTGTGTGTGTGCACCTGTGTGTGTGTGCGCTTGTGTGTGTGTGCGCGCTCGTGTGTCCGTGTGTGTCCGTGTGTGTCCGTGTGTGTGTGTGTGTGTGAGCCCATCTCTTTAGGTGGTAGCTGTTTACGTAGTGATTGTAGCTTGGAACTGGAGGTAGAAGCCACCTCTGTGTAGTAAGTCTCCGCCACCAAAGTAGCAGGGAGGACATCTCTGAGTGGCAGCTATGTGCTCTAATTAAACCAGGAGGATAATTAGTCTCGCTTGTGAGCAGTTTTCATAATTACCCGGGCAGTTCATTCATTATTTAACTTAACGAGGCAGCTCACTACCCAAACATACATTACCGCGGATAATCGGAGGCATAATTTAAAGAAAACCATAAATATGTTAATATATGTATCAAAAAATTAAAGGTGCTTTAAGGACAAGGCAGGTACGGCGCTGACGGGGAGCACGAAGGCATGTGTCAACGTTTGATCTTATCAGTTTCAAAGGAGTTTGCTGACGATCGAGGCAAACACAAAGACACGTTTTTATATTGTAATAGATTTTGAGTTTGTATGAAATGTAAGCATGACCTCTCTCTTGGCGCTCCTTATTACAATGTAAGTGCTTGCCGCGGAACACGCCTAATCAAGCCTCACAATATGAGGTGGGAAGGTTGTTTAAAAACAGCGGTGCCACAAAACGAGGCCTAAATTGCATCCAGCTAGAACCATTGACATGATTTTATGAGGGAAAATGGGTATTCTTCCAATAGGCCTTCTGCAGTCTGTTGAATTGTGTGGAATAATGTGTTTGAAAATGTGTTTCCCTCTGCCAATCTGTAGTCTCAGGCCATCCACCTGAAAAACGTTTTCGTTTTAAAAACTCTTTTGCTATCTTTACGACCAGAATCCACTCCACCGCAGCATCTTATTAATGCTAAAACGGAGACCTTGAAAATGCCGTTGACCCGTTTTAGTTAAGAATTGAACTATTGTTCACTTTTTATGAACAATTACGCAGGCACACACTTTTGCTTCCTAATTGGGGCTTAAGTCACAAGCTTTACTCTCCTGATTTGATACTGCCCCTGACACATGACCCACCCCTCCTCATTGGCCCAATCAAAGAAATCTCTGCTCTTTGCTTCTCCTCCTCCAGTCATTTCTGCAACCAAGCAACCGACCGTAGACTAGATGTTGTGATGTGTTGTGATGTGTTGTTGTGTTCTGGTTACAACGGCACACGTATGCCACACGTGTACGTGAATGGGCATAAGATATGGGTTTCCAGGCGTCTAGTACAGACAGAGATTATTTCTGAGAGCGATTTTTTGTTTTTCGTTCTAAAAAATGCAGATTTAAAATGGTGGGTTTTAGAAGTGTGGGTGTCGTCTAATCGTTGTGATTTTAACCCAAGTGGTATTGTAAGTGAATGTAAATGTGGGTGGCGATGGTGGCTGTGGGGGAGTTCCATTAACATGCAAATATGCAATCGGCAAAGCCATGCAGTCAGCATTTTCTTTAATCCTTTATCAAAAAGAAACCTTTGAAAGCAATTGGTCTTGGTAGACAATCTAAGGATCCAGGAAGGATTGTTGTACTGGGGTCTGCTCCAACACTGAGGGTGCTATAGACTCGCAAGGCAATTGATAAACACGTCATGCGGTTGGTTGCAGGCTGGGAGATCAAGCCAGTCTAGGGATGACACAACTCTGTAAAATCATTGAGTCAGAATATAATCTGGAATAACTCTAGGACAACTGATGATCATTCACATGCTATCGTACCCTTTACTCCGACACATCGGTTGGATCTGCTGATGAAATGCACGCCTCCGGTGCAGGCCTGCGTTCGCACCCATCCCCCCACCATAAGCCCCCTATACTCCACTCATATTTCATGTAGATAAATCTAAAGGAATGAGTGGAACTTATTCATCTAGAATGAATACATTAAGTATCTCCTCCTCCCTTCGAAGAGATCCACCCTCTTTTCCGTGTATCACGGGCCACTGTCACAGAGACAGAGAGAGCGAGAGAGAGAGAGAGAGAGAGAGAGAGAGAGAGAGAGAGAGAGAGAGAGAGAGAGAAGGAGAGAGAGAGGGGAGAAGGACGGATGGAGAGAGAGGAAGAGCTAGAGAGAGGAGAAGGAAGGATGGAGAGAGAGGAGAGCAACAGAGGGAAAGAGAGAGAGAGAGGGAGGGGGAGGGAGGGAGAGAGCGAGAGAGAGCAAGAGGGAGGAATGGAGAGGGATGGGAGGGAGAGCGAGAGAGAAAGGGAGGGTGAAGAGGGAGAACGAGAAAGAGGTAGAGCGAGGGAGAGAGGGGGAGAGAGAGAGAGCGAGAGATAGCGTGTGTGAGAGGAGCAGAATCAGATGGTGCACAAGGAAGCAACGCAGTGCCTTCTCCATCGCCATCATCCATCCCGTTAATCCTGTGATCACGTCCCCTGATATACGGCGCTTAAGAGGTGATCAGAATGCATGCTGGATCGGCTCCCGACGCATGCAGCTCAGCAGCACCGCTAATATGATCTGTGTCATTGGGTTTCTGCCACTCGGGGATCCTAGTCCACTCGGCATCCTGTGTCAAGCATTGTTAACTTGTTTACTGCCGTATTAACCCACTGATGGCCTGTTTGTGTGCATGCAGGCCCGCACGCACGCACTCACGCACGCAGGCCCGCACGCAGGCCCGCACGCACGCACTCATGCACACACACACTCACACACACAGACACACACACACACACACACTCACAGCCCCGACCAATGCAAACAATGGGATCTGAGGCTGCTGGGTCTACCTTATGGGGAACTAAGGAGTGGATTAAATGTGACGTCCCTGTCTTACAAGCTGTTCAATCAATATACCCCCGCCCTGCTGTGTTTGGTTTCATTTTCAGGAATTAATTGAAATCGGAGGTCTCTTCCACTTCTCACTGTGTAACTGATGGGGGGAAGTGATCTGCGTATGTACAATGCAAACACCCCCTCTTCAGAATGCAATCCCACCCCTCCCCCCCTCCCATTATCCTTCCTACTGCTTGTGTGATTGTGCCACCATTACAGGTGTTACGCTGTAGCAAGGCAGAACTTTGAATGCGTTGGACTTGATTATGGAGCGGCGATGTCTGAGACGCTGCACTGTGGCACCGTGGTCTGAACCTATTCGCACGACGCACACAGACCCACACACACGCACACACACACTCGAACATGCGTGCATATCATTTGACGGCTGCATAGAGATGGAGACATTATGAAGCACTCTGATCAAACAGCTCGAGTAGAAGTTCACAATCATTTCCCTGCAGGAACTCGTTCCACTGTTGCTGGATCTATAACAAGACCCGTTGAAAAGTTGCTCCACTGACCCAGAAACACATCTTTCTAATTGTTCTCTGTAGCCTCTGGGGGATCCCTTCACAACTCTGTGACCTCTTTACACGCAGTCCATGGCCCAGCCAGACCTACAGGACAGAGCTCAGTAGACTCTGTATCCACCCCCGGGTATGAGGGCTCTCCTCTCGGCTGCTGGCTCCACACGACACCTGCTCTGACCCGCCACAACCACCACCGCAGCATCCACCAACAGCAAACAGGACCAGCCCCCTCCACAACCACCACCACCACCACCACTACTACCATCATCACCTCCACCAACACCACCACCATACAAACTCTCACATATATATAGATAGAAACATTCACGTATATACGTATACATATATATTATGCACACACACAGATGCACATACAAACAAAGCTGCGCACACTAAACCACACACACACTAACACACACAAAATCAAAGCAAACACAGATCTATACACAAACCAGCACACAGAACTACAGTATGTCCGCTCACTCTTTTACACACACACACACACACATCTATCTCTCTCTCACACACACACACACACACACACACAGACAGACAGACAGACAGACAGACAGACAGACAGACAGAGACACACACACACACACACACACACACACACACATACAAACAAACACATCCACATATATTCATATAAAAATAAACCCATACACATACACACACACACTACCACACACACACACTAACACACACAAAATCAAAGCAAACACAGATCTATACACAAACCAGCACACAGAACTACAGTATGTCCGCTCACTGTTTTAGACACACATCTATCTCTCTCTCTCACACACACACACACACACACACACACACATATATATTTATACAAACATAGACCCACACACATACACACACACAGAATCAAAGCAAACACAAATCTATTCACAAACCATCACACGGAAATATGTCCCCTCACTCCCTCACACACATCAATCTCTCACACACACACCCACACACACACACACACGTCCACACACACCTCAAATATCGCCAGACAGCGTGTTTGTTCGACCCAGCCGCCACCCCAACACCCTGTCCCCTTCAAGGTGTAGGAGGAGGATCAAAGCGAGCGGTGATGGTCTGCGTAGGGCTGCTCCCACCTTTCTCCTCGCCGGCCAATCTAATAACACGCTGCCTGCTGCGGTGCAACAAGGTCAGGCCTGATCCAAGGTGACTGGCTGCTGCCTGCTGGGTCCGTACTGAGGTGGAACACAGGGGGGGGGGGGGGAGGGAGAGGGGACACAAGTCCAGACTGTGGCTGTGGCTGGTCAGGCCAGATCTCACCCGGACAACAACGTTTCCAACCGCGGGGGGGAAAGCGATGGCTTCTGTGCGGTTTTGTAATGGCGCAAAAGCATGCTGTTCCCTTCCTCGGAAGTCCTTGACGAAGGCGGCAGTCTTTAATGCTTCCAGAGAGGAACAAGGGTACGAGAGGAGTGGGAAGAGGAGGATGGCGGAGTTGGGGGGGGGGCGTTTGTAACGAGATGGGCCCGTCTGCTGGTGATACAATAAATGCCACTTAAAGAGCGGGGAGAGGAAGAATTATGGGGTTGTCGAGCGATATTATCAGCACAGCTTGAAGACTCCGGTCTCAAGTTCGGGTTGCGATGGTGTCGGAACTCTGGGAACAACACTCAGACCGTCTGTGCTAGGGACAATATTATCCGCTAAGGTCCTCTCTCTCTCTCTCTCTCTCTCTCTCTCTCTCTCTCTCTCTCTCTCTCTCTCTCTCTCTCTCTCTCTCTCTGTCTCTCTCTCTCTCTCTGTGTTTTCTGACAGACGTGTCAGGGGCTAATTGTTAAGAATTGAGTTATTGAGCTGTGTGCCCTTCGCTGGACTCTGAAGGACTAACACCAATACAAATAGCCTCCAAACACAATTGGAATTCCACTGGAGTGGCCCCAACTTAGCACAGGCATAATATTGTTCTGATAATTGGAGCTCACAGGCCATCAAATATCATGCCGGTTTGCTCAATTGATTCGGACAGGGTAAAGGAGGGGAGAGAAACATTTGAAATTTTCCCATTTGTGATCTGCATAGCATTTCCTTGGTTTATTTTTAATGATAGAAAAAAAGGAAAGAATCCACTGGGCATAAAGCTGTTTTTTGTCCTTTGTCCTCTGGATAACTTTGACATAATGCGGTAACGCCGGCGCAGTCCCATGTATCTTAACAGGGCCACAAACAAGCATGCATTGGGCCCATATAAAACTGTGAACACAAGCCAAATCCCATCAGCCGGGTGAAGAATTTTCCGACTTGATATTTAATTTCCATTACCAGAACGGAAACGCCTCAGCGGCCAGGCCGGTGGTGTGTGTGTGTGTGTGGGTTTACTAAGCTATAGAGGGTATCTGAATATAAAATAAATATTATAAAAATAAATACGGCCGTCCCGGTTGTCATCAGCGAAACGTGGCACACAATGTGCGGCGCTGCATTTCAATAAGATAAGATGTGTGTTCCGTGCACGTTATTTTTATTTATTTTTTTTCTCCTTAAATTGAATAGTTGACAGGTTAGCGGCAGACGGTGTCAACAGCTACCGTGCGCTCGGCGTTTCCCTTTCGCAGTCAGCGCCGCGGAATTGGAACCACGAGTTCCGTATCACAGTCCATCAGGTGAGGCAGAGGAATGTTTGTGTGTGTGTGTAGGTGTGTGTGTGTTTGTTTGTAGGTGTGTGTGTGTGTGTGTGTATGTGCGAAAGAGATTCGCTGACTCGGCACGTAATGGAATAAGGGGTTGAGTGAAGGCAAGTGGCAAAGCCGCTGCTGATAATGAAAATGTTTGTGATAAAGATGTAATGGATGTGGGATAGGAGGCAAAGGAGAGGCAGAAGTGAAAAATACACCCATGAATAATATCGGGAGGAGAACGAGGGCCTCGCGGATTGACTCGGTTTGATTAAACACGGAGCCTCTTGCTCTTTAAAATGCGTCGCCGCCAAGTCCTTCTGCACACACGCCGCTTATCGTCTGCTTACAGTGCGCAGGCAACAATGTAACCTATCAAATAGTTGTCATTCCAGGCTGTTTGAACATGTTTTAGAGCACTCCCAGTGTAAACTCAATTTAATTAAAATGGCCGCCTATTAACAATGTTGTGGACCGAGCACGGCATCTGCGGAGAATATCAAGTATTCCCTGTGAGCCACTGTGTGCTTGTCCATTGTCTTAAAAGGCTTTGAAACTCTGCGAGAGAGAAAAAAAAGACAACAAGGGAGCGAAACTAGAATCTCGGCTTGTCGAAACATTCCCAGCCCCGCAATATTGATGAACATAATTATATCGCAGAAGCCTAGCTTGTTTGTCTGCAGAATAGCAACGGCACCATCAGAAGGTTTGCACGTTGTCTTTAATCTTGCAATGTTTTGTGATTAACTATAGATACGGCGGGCACAAGAGAGGTGTGTGTGTGTGTGTGTGTGTGTGTGTTTTTGTGTATGTTTGTATGAGTGAGAGCCAGAGAGTGGGTGTGTGCTTGGATAAATGCACACATGAAAAATAAGGAGCGTGGTTTTCACTTCTGAGAATCAATTCCACATGCATTTTGCATTTTTTTTTGCTTTCTAAGGTCTCCCTCCTGACATAAATTGTTGTTTTGTTATGCATGTTTTATGCACTCAGTAACAATAAGCACAAATGGTAATCCCGTCCAATGCCTTGACCTTTTGTACAAATCGATTGAATCATCCCCTTAACATTTAAATCCATAATGATACATGGCTGCTTGTTATGAAGAGCAAGGTTGGCAGACCCATATGGATCCCCCCCCCCTGGCATCCACAGCTTAGCACCCGGTTAATAGGTCAATTACACCCCGATAGATAAAAAAGCACATAAAAAACTCAAACACATAAACACAGGAAGCCAAGTGCACCCTGAACCACCTCCTGCATTACCCCCCCCCCATCTACCTCCACCCCCACCACACACACACACACACACACACACACACACACACCTGGCCGAACCAGACTACCCCCCCCCCCCCCCCCACCCCCCCCATCGGGCCTACCCAGCCCTTCCTCTCCCCCTTACCCCACCACCACCAGCTGTGCTCTGCAGCAGACACTGGAAAAGGCAGAGTGTGAATAATAAAGTCCTCAAATAACAGCCACGCAGTGGGGTTAATGGGAAAGGTCAGCTTGCCAGCATGTGGTGCCGAGTGTAAAGGACAAGGGGGCGTGGGGGTCACCGGTCACATGGGCTCACAGACGCTCCCACTTACTGTAGATGTAGGCGCGTCCCCCACAATGCACCTGGAGTACCAGCTGCGTGTGTGTGTGTGTGTGTGTGTGTGTGTGTGCGCCGGCGTTTTTATTGGTCGTTCGCCCCTTCGCCTTTCGCTGCCTTTTGCTCCCTCCCTCCCTCCTTCTCTGACAGCAATAGAAAGAAACTCACACATATTGTTATTGGCCAAACACCGGCACGCCCCGGCTCATATCATCGCAAACATACACAGACGCAGGCGGACAAAAAAAAAAAAGGGCCAGGAAATGGATATCTCTCCGTACCCCGGTGGCGGTGGCGCTACGGACTCGCCGCCTATCAGGGAGACAGAGTATACTGTGAATGTACGTGTAAGTGTAATATGTAAGTGCAAGAGGGCTTTGTCTTAGCAAATACCACGGTGATGGTGGGGGCCGGAGCTCCACGCGCCAGGCTACCGGCTTTGACTGGCGGCTCCACGGAGAGAGAGAATGTCAAGCAACACCCGAAGCAATGCAGCTCCGTCAAAACATTCAGGACATATCAACACATTCCCCACCTCCCCACCACCCCCCCCCTGCCGTATTATTCATGAGAGACAAGCTTTCGGATGCACCTGGCTCTCACATCAATCCAGCGATGATATTTACCAGGAGTCCCTTGAACTTCTACTGCCTACAAGAAACAAAGCTGCGTGCCGTGGGGCCGGCCCGGTTTAAACGAAGGCCGTCTGTTGATTAGGTGGGTCACACGTTGGGCTAATTGACAAACAGCACAGGGTGGCCATTAGAAAAGTCCAAAACCACCCAGGGACAAAACGGCACAACCAGTGGTCTTTAAAACTCTGGGACTTTTTTGGTTTGTTATGGTTGTTGTTGTTTTTTTGCATACATTGGGAACTTTCATCGTTATTTTTAAAATGCAAATGTGTTTGTTCTTTGCAACCCACCTGCTGTTAAGATTAGCTCCATCGTTCTTGTTCTATGGATTTACTTTTCAAACTTCTGTGCTCTGCCGCCTCACAACTGCACATGTTTGAGTTCTAGCCCGAGAAAGATTGAAATTAGCTGTGTTTTTATTTTTATTCGCTGGCCTTAATATACTTACTTTCACTATCTGAATATTTTTAGTTTGAATGATGCATACTAATGTTTCTCCTCCATTGACAACAAAGCACAAGTTGCACACATTTATTTTAGAAATGACTCACTGATTGGTGTATTTTTCCACTTGTCACACTTTTCACATCAATCTTTGATTCCTCTAGTTAGCGTGTCTGTTAGAAGATTTGTTTTTCAGCAATGTCTTTCTTCTTTCTTTTCTAGTTTGGACCTTAACCTTGAGACTCCATTCAATTCGTAAAAACGTTAATTTGAATCTGAAATGATGGCTTTGCTGTTACTTTTCTAATTAAAACATGGAATCTTTTTTTATATTCAACTCTTATATTTTATAATTAATACATTCAATAGGCAATGGGTGAGACTTTACAAAGGTCAATCTTTAAACTTTAAACTTTGTCCGAACATTTAAGTAATCATCACATTATGATCTTTATCCTGATGGAAACGGATATTGATCTTTTCAACTTGTTGTTATTCCATAGTTTTAGTTTTATACCTGCTGTATTTCTGCCTCATTGACTTCCTCAGAGCCCTGCAGCGCTGTGTCCTCAATTTGCTTGAGCTTTTTTTTTTTTTTTACAAAAGATACATTTTGGACATGGTGGAGCTTGATATCGATAAAACTTCACCTAGAAACACAATGTGAAGCTCGAAATGTTACAGCGGTACTTGTTTCACTGGTGTTTAAACAATTCAGCAATTGGAGTTATTTTCTTTGAGAATCTGGCACTTGAAACGACCCCCCTATATTAGAATGGGACCCAATGGAGTCATGGTCTAAACTTTTAAACCATTTTCTAACTCGTCAAAATTGTTATGCTTGCTCATGCCTGTAGCCAGCTATGTTAATTATACAATTAAAAAACTAAATACAATTGTATAAAGAATCTGCTGAACATCGCTATTTTACAAACCCTGGCTATAGCCCTGCGTACTCTCATTTATGAGAGTATCACTCTCATATCATTCAGTCATTTAAAGCCAACGTCCTTCCAACAGCCAGCATTCACAGCGCAATTTCTTGGTAAATTGACATTTCTGGTTTACTGTTGACTATTTATTGATCGAAAAGACAAACAGAGAGGTCACAAGGGGTTTGTTAGGCATCTTGCTCAAAGATTCAAAGATTTATTCCAGTACCTTTGGGATCAAACCTGATCCCTTTCAGTTGGCAGTCAAACTATACTTACAGCCAATTCAACACCTATTTTAATTTAAACAGTTGAGTAACTGTTGCTGGTTGAGCCGAGCAGCTAAACTGTCGCCTTCCGTCTATAGTGCTTCAGAATGCATCATGGGCATGATTCTCTTGCAGATTTTCGACTTTTTGTTGAGCCAGTTAGTTAATAACTCAACCAAAACCCCCCAAAAAAATTTTACTACCTAATTTTGACTACCGATAACACTGTGCTCCTTTGCTTCCGAAATGGAGGCAGTCATCGCGATGCAACATTAAAATATATACAAGCCCTCTATGTAAACCTGTGCACTTCCAATGTGTCTTTCATTCATCAAAATGTGGAGACGTAGCCTATTCAGATATCGTATTCACAAGAGGCAGTGCTGTCGTCCCAGCCCACCGTGGGGGGCCTGTGGTACACTGAGTCCATGTTGGTGGGTCTTGGCGCGGTAACAGGACCTACCACCTGCCCCTATCTGAAATGAGCACACGGCCACAGTAGCCCAAGGCAGTGAAGAAATGGGGGACATGAATTGCTTGCACCAAAGGTGTAGTGCCTCACCCTGGTCATGCAACGGCCGCTATGTTCTAGCCGTTGTTTATTTATTAATTTGTGGATCTTGACTCCTCCTCCTGAAAGGAGACGACATAGCCGCTGACGTGATGGAAAAATCAGACTTTGGTTTAGATTGTGCACTTGATTGTGCGTATTTTCCCACTTCGGGTAATGTGAATAATTACCCAAAGTGACGGGCCATAAACAAGTGAAATACTGTATATTCATATTATGAATATACAGTCTCTCCGCAAGCACAGCGGCCCAGTCGGGAGTCGTGCGGAGATTGTTTCATATAACCCTCGCCAGGTCTGTCATAATCAAAACTAATAACAAGCCCAGAATTAGCCCTCACAGTGTAATGTGATATCCACCTGCTGGTTATTATTACCTGTCATGGGTCTTAATACCAGCCATTTGCCTATGAACATATATTCACGCAGATATTGCCTATTAAATACAGGGCAGTGAAAAAGAAGCTATTTCTAATAGATGATTTGCTTGAATCGACACAAAGCCGCGTTTCTCCCCTCACCACGGTGCCGAACGCCCACTCAGCGTGTTAAGTGTCTCTGCGTCAACCCGAGGGGCCAAACATTACAGAGGTTGTGAACGGACCTAACAAACACAACCTTGTCTCACCTCGGCCCTTATCCTCTCCCCTCACCCCGTACCCTCCTCTCGCGGCGGATCCATCGCCCCCCCCCCCCCCCCCCACCCCGCCAACCTCCATGTCCCGACAGCTTACTTTGCCTCCTCCGCACCTCGTCCACCTCCCCCACCACCGCCCTCCGCCTCCGTCAAGCTTAATCCATTATACTAACATGTCCAACTCCCATTGCAATCTCCTGCGCTACCATCTCGAGGCCCCCACCAGCCCCCATCTTGACCCCACACCACGCGGGGTCTTCACTCAGCCTGCCTTTCTCTCCTCCTCCCTCTTCTTCTTCTTCTTTTTCTCTTTCGCTCCCCTTCGACCCCCCGCCACCACCACCACCACCACCGCCACCGCCACCACCACCACCACCACCACCACCCCTCCCTTCAGCTGATCGCCCGGCTGCCTCCCACCTCCTCCGGCTCATCTCCAATAGTGCGTTGCCACGGCAGCAGCAGCTGCGTAGCACACCGCCCACACCTGTGTGTGAGGAGGACTGCTGACCTTGGCAGAGAGACCCAGTCTCTGCCGTGATTAATGTCCTCACAAGGTAAAAAGCAAGTTAACGTGCCTCTTCCCCCCCGCGGCCATTGTTTCCCGTCTTTATATTTACGTCTATATTTATATTTATCCATTTATCGTGGATCCACGGAGGGCCTCATTCCCTGCCGCTGAAACTCATCTGATAATGGACACATCTGGACGGTCTTTCTCCCTCTCATGTCCCCGTCCTGCCTCCCTAATCCCCCCGCCCACCTCCCCCCCCTTTCATCACCTCCCTCCCTCCCTCCCCCCCCCCCCACCACCGCTCCTCCTCCTCCTCCCCCATGGAGACGATGGGGTAGTAAACATAAAGTGTGAGTTTTACATCGTCTGCCTCCTTTGAATGATGAAACATCTCTGGCTCTCGATGGGATCATCTTAAAGGTGAGCACGCCGCCACCGCCGCCGCCGCCGCCGCCGCCGCCGCCGCCACCGCCCCCGCCGCCGCCCCGTTCGATAATGCTGTTACCCGCACACGTTTCTGCCCGGAGGAGCAGGACGTGCCGTGGTGGTTTGGTTGTGGAGTTAAGATTCCCCTCAAGGACAAAGTCAGTGTGATGGAAAAGATCCCCCGCTGCCATTAGAAGCCCTTTCCTCTCTCTCTCTCCCGCGCTTCCTTCGTCTGCTACAGCAGTGTATGAAAGGTAAACAACACATTGGGGCTATGAAGCACCGGGGATAGATCCTTCTAGGCGCCGTAAACAGGAGGATTTCACGATTCGTGGTGGGAATAGTGGAGAGTTGTAAAAAGGAGTGGGAATCCCAATTTGCACCGCGGGGTGTAACGCATGTCGGAGCCACCATGTGTTTGCCAAAGGATAGAAACAAAAACATGGGTTTTGTTTGTTTGTTTCCTGCACTTTGTCGGACCCGCTAAGGATTTGAAAAAAATCCATTTCTTGCCAACATGATAGACGTTAGGAATCTCAAAGTGTATGTTCTGGATAGTGTATTTTATGATATATTTAATTCTATGATATGATAAGTGAACTTTGTATTACAACCCCCTGGCACATTATTACATTGTAAATAGGCTCACCCTATTGCAGTTTACATTTTCAATGGGTTCCCAAGAATTTCTGAAATACATCAAAGCAGCCTCATATTATTGAATGTGCAAAACAAAATGTGTGCAGTGGTGTGCGACATGTTTTTTTTTATAATCGCTAATGCACCCTTTATTCCAATTGCTCAGCAATAAGCAATTCCAATTTTAGATTATGTAGCATGTAGGATCAAAACAAAGCCTTCCCCCCCCCCCTGCATGTTAATATAGTGGGGTTTAATGATGCAACCATTAAAGGGGGCATCTTGGCTCATAATGCAAATAGAGAGGCCAGCCAGAAGTTCACAGCAAACTTTTAAAACTCTATTTGTGCAGGCTAATGGCCTGCAGTGGGGAGCCCAAATGAGGAGAAATAGCCTGATGATCACGCTGGCTCAGGATGCGCTATGAATCGCCCCGTTCAATACTGCATCTGCGGGTCCCTAAATTCAGCAGCCGCTTAAAAAGATGACAAAAAGTTGGTGTTTCCCGTAAAAGGGGAGCGGAGGGGCCGAGATTGCACTTTACCAGTTGAATTAGTGTTGGGTCAGTGGAAGTGGAAATGCCAGTTCCTATTTCACCACTGTGACACACCAGTTAATTCAGCGCAGCTTCTCCCTAGAAATACTCTGGCTTTGTCCGGGAAGTGTGGTTTACACCTCTCTCTCTCTGTCTCACTGTGTCTCCCCCACTCTCTGTCCCTTCCCCTCTCCTCCTGTGTCGGAACAGAAACATAGGAGAAATCAGAGCGTTTGGTCGGAACCACCTCATCAGAGTCACAGCATGGGTATTTTTTTTATCTTGGGTGTTTTTCGATGAGATATAACATCAAGAGTTGTAATTTATAGTTAATTGATGGCATCCGACCGCAACACGTTCCCCCAAAGCTGGTTACGTCGCGTACTTCAGTCTGCCCTTGTTTACTGTGAGTGTTTCGTTTTCGACATGAAATGTAGCCCAGACCCTTGACCAGATGAAAGCAGTTGGCACGTTAGCGCTTTGATGTGTTTTTAAAAGCACCCCGTCTGTTGTCGGGAAAGAGCAGCCATGATCTCTGCAGTAGGTTTTATTTGCCTTTCGTCTGAGGCGGCGGCGGTGGCATAGAAAAATAAAAAACGGTGGTCTTCCGTGGTCAAAGGGCTTATTATACGACATAAATTGATTTCCTAATGGTGCTTCTTCTGGAAATTGAAATGGTACAGTTTTTTTAAATGTACCATACCAAAAATTGGAATTACCAATATATATTGGTATTTCCAACGCAAACGTGAAAGGATCCTGGTTTGGACTTTCGATCTTAACAATAACAATGGAATTTTCTGTCCATTTTCATTTTATAAAATAACTTGCCTGCCATCCCTGACCAATACATATCCTCTGTGTTGCGCTGTGCAGTACGGCCCTCCCTCTCTCTCTCACTCTCTCTGTGTGTGTCTGGACTGACTGGTTTAGGAGTTAATATTCTGGCAGTGATTCACAGTAGAACAGCACACAGAAACCAGCGGGCAGAGGGAGGGAACGTAAACTATTGCTTCCATCCCTCACTCCTTGACATTAATAGGATGAATCAATGCTTTTGTTCTCCGCTTAATTTGGGTGAATCCGTCCAAATGGCAACGAAAACAAGTAAATATGCAACACTGGCTGCTGGCCCACAACAAGAAGGCAGAGAGAGAGAAGTCATACACTCCTTTGTCTGTTCTCTTCGCTGCTCGTTCGAACAATTCCCCTGCAAACAACGGGATGCTCCTATTCACGATCCGCACTTCGCTGTCTTAACCACACTTGTCATGTAGGACACTGCTAAACTCATTACCTCCTAATGCCTTATTCAGTGTATAATCCAAGACATCCTCTAAAAAAAACGAAACGTATACTTAACCCTGAGGGATTATAGTGCATTGAAACAAAAAAAAACAAAAAAACAACCCTTCTATCCTATTGATGCTACAGGGATGAAAAAAAACAAAAAAAACATTGGATCCGTGGCAGATTATTCCGGGGCACAGCGGGAACACATAGCACAAGATCACAGAGCTCATGGTACTTTGGCGAGATACCTAGCATGAACTGAGCCCGGCGAGCTCCTGTACCACCCCTTCTTTTTTTTTGTATTTATTAAATTATTTCCCCCTAACCAAAGCCCAGCGGGCCCCACGGGCTTCAGGATCAAGAGGGCCGCTACCGGGCGCAGCGGCTCGGCTCATCCTCTGACAGCACTTAGCTGTGAGGCTGTGAAACCCGTGGGCTCCGGCTATGTTGTGCTCCACTGTATCACGTCGGTGCAAAAAGGCGGCCGAGCCGTGGAATAAAAAGCCAAATTATCAAACATGCTTCTTTTGGGTCCTCATGAAGAAGGGAACTCGTAGGCGATAACACACACACACACACACACACACAGTGTGCACACACACACACAGAGTTCCGGCGCTACACGCACACTTCAGTTTGGCGTTGATACAAAGCAACGCTGACTCACCAGTTGCTGTCGCTTTATGCTGAATGCGCTGTTTGTGTTCAAATTTTAAAAGTTATTTTGATTGGATCTCATACTATCTCCCCGGGGGTTCCTGAATTCAATCCAAAAGTGTGTAGATGAGGGGGGACCAACTGGCCTGGGTGGGAACGCACACAGCACCCTGGCACACCCTCATAAATCGTCCGACTTCAAGCAGATAAGGGAGATGGCTATCGCGGGTCACAAATAGAGCGGAATTAGAGGTGAAAGCCCGGTAGAGGTTTTGTACTTGACCGTTTTGCTATCAAAACAGTTGACTGAAAGGACTAACGTAACCTTGGGTCTTGGCAAGAGAGAAAGCCTTTGTTAATTTTTAATGCATTAGGAAACCTTTAATTAGCCACCCGCGTCGCCTGCACGTGCACACACCCATTGGGCGTGCACACGCCCACACACACACACACACACACACACACACACACACACACACACACACACACACACACACACACACACACACACACACTAGCTTCCAATAGACTAGGAAATTGACATGCTCTGGAGAGCCAGTGAGTAATTATATTTGTAAAGAGCAGTGATACAAGATACTCCCTCCTGACTGGGACTCATTACACATCATTAGGGAGGTACAGCAGCTAAGCACATGCACCGCACCCACTTCCCACTACACACACACACACACACACACACACACACACACACACACACACACACACACACACACACACACACACACACACACACTCTCTTAAGGACCGGCAAGGGACAAGGTGTGTGGGGGGTAAACCATAGGGTGGTGTTCGACCCTACTGTTGCTGTTACACCTGGACGTATGGATAAAATGTGTCGATCAACAATGAAACGCTGACCAAAATAAATCGATCCAATTAAATTCAGCATTTTCTCAAAATGAAACAAAAGAGGTTGATATATATATCTATATATCTATATAGATATAGATATAGATATAGATATGAAACCAAGCCTCAGGTGGATGATGCTTAGACAGGATCGAACTAAGACCAGCAGGAAGATGATTGGCGCGAGTGCAATGTTAACAGACTGCTCTCTTAATTGGAATGGGTGGTGAACCACCACAAGATGATCTCAAAATAGAAAGCCTCACAATCTTCCTCCTGCAATCTCTCCAATAGTTTATGTCCATCTTTGCTATCCTCTACTTTGCTCTGAATTTGTCTACCTGGGAATGTTAATGCCCTCGAAATGTGTTCCTTGCAGAACAATTCAACCTGGGAATTTAAACCTTGATACTGATTAATGTTGATTTATGTGATCTCGTCACATTTTACAACAAACATATTCAGAAGGAATCACAGTATTGAGAAATTGAATGGAGAAGTTCTGTTATAAATGTGAAAATGATGTTGCAAGTATCATGTATAGAAAATATTGTATTCAAATAGCAATAACTAAATCCTACCAATGGGTAATATCAATGATGTATGAAACAATCATAATATTCTCATAATACCCTAAATTGCTTGAATTTCCTAGGTTTTATACATCAGGATGAATACATCAGAAAATTATTTTATTAACTGTTTTCTGTATTGCCTAATAGATAAGCTCCAGTTTATCATTTGATAGGAGTTAAAAATGTATATTGCTGTGTGAATTTCAAAGGTGTTTGCTGCATTATTAATGCTAAATAAAGACTGCCCAGGGAAAGTACTGCGGCAATATTAGTGTCAGAAAGCACAGTTTGAGTTGCCTTGTCTGTTTTCACTTTAAACTCATTATCTTGTCTAATTCTCTCCGTTGCCATTATTCCCTCATCCCTTTAAGCAGCCTAATTAAAAGATAGTTCATTTTTTCCACATATATTTATTTATTTTTCCATTTAGCTTCTGCCTCACCGCAAATGAAATCCAAATATATTACCCTTCCCCCCTCACACTCACACACACACACACACACACACACAAAACAGAAATAGACACACACACACACACACACACACACACACACACACACACACACACACAAACACGTAAACACTCACACTCACAAAGATTAGTGTGTACATAGTACACACTAATCTTTGTCAGCCCCTGCCAGTATTCAAATGAAGGGGGAGACAATTGTGGAATCCTTAAGGGTAAAAAAAAGACGGAGAACAGACTCTTAGATCAAGTTTGAGTCTTCAATGTTCTGTCCCTTTCTCTTCTGACTGTGACTTGTGAATAACATTTAACCTTAGCGTGCAGTAGCGTGCAATCAGCACCACCACTGTGGGCTAGTCACTGCATGTGTCCACTTGAACACACAGTAGATAAAGCTCTTCAATAGAATCCAGATTGGACAAGATTAAACTTGAATGAGTCAATGAATGAATGGTAAACTCTAAATTAAACTCGAGAAAACATTGCAGAATTTGTGTGCATTCAGTTGAAAATGACAGCAATGGCAGTTGATGACAGCAAACCCACAGCTGTTATTCTAGGGTGTCTCAAACATGGGCGTCCTACTCAGCAGTGAAAAGCTGTTTTTGACTACAATTACTGCATTGTACGGCAACACCACAGTAATATACATCCACACTTGGCATCACTTTTCCTCTCTGCTGATTGGCCAGGATAGCCAAGCTCACAACAAGAGGTCCTTTTGCATACCCTTTCACACACACACACGCACACACACACACACACACACACACACACACACTCACACTCACACACACACACACACACACACACACACACACACACACACACACACACACTCACACACACACACACACACACACACACACTCACACACACACACACACACACACACACACACACACACACACACTCACACACACACACAAGCACACTCATCAACAAACAAGAGAGGGTGTATCTGCACTCGTGTATGCCCTGTGTGTGAGTGCGCATGTAGAATGACATTTAGCGAACTGAAACAGACGGGAAACATCTGACTCATAATTGGAGTGGCCATGAAAGGAATACGCCGATGAATCTGTATCAGGCGGGCGGCCATGTTGGGATCTGGTGAAGTATAATGATAAAAAAATCACACCGTCACATACTAACGGAGGAAACGCAAACCACCCACAAATCACAGCACGGCATTTGTAACATTATGAATATAATAAAAAGAAATGAATAGAAAGGAGGGAAACGGCGTCAAAGCCACCGCGGAGAAAGCGTTGTCTGTGTGACCAAATCGATAGGCCACGAAGCGAGCGTCTCCATTAAGCAAGAGACTCGGCGCGGCATCTCCTCGCGGCCCCGCCACTGTGATTCAGCCACTGCACACAGTTTAATATCCTCCCTCCATCCAATAATAATTATTAAGAGGAGGAGAGAGTCAACCCCCATACCCCAACCGCTCACCCCCCCCCCACACACACACACACACACACACACACAGTCGTAAAAATTAGCAGTTGCTGCATGTCGACTTTTATAGAACAGAAGCGCAGCCAGCGATAATCTTTGACGAATGAAAGAAACAACTTCACAAAAAAGCAAATACATTATACATTATACAGGATACAGTATTCAGAGTCTTTATGTCCGCAGTTCACACGTGGGGAGGATATCAAGTATGTCTCGAGAGGGAGAGAGCGGTTGGAGGGAATAGGTACAAAGCTTGCATAATGTGTTAACAAACTCCATTTTGTTTTGCTGCAGCGGTTTCCATGGAGCCCGCTCTCTCCATCTCACTCTTTTCACTCTCTCTCTCTCTCTCTCTCTCCCTCCCTCTATCGCACACTCTCCCTTTCTCATATCACAAGTGTCTGAGAGAGGATTCAGCTGCATGAGTCAGTCCAACCTACCTCTATTCAGCCTCATTCGGTTTTAACTCTCTCTCGCACTCTCTCGCACTCTCTCTCGCACTCTCTCTCTCCCCCTCTCTCTCTAATACACTATTCTCCTCTCCCCCTTCCCCCCACCACCCCTCTCCACCCTTACAAGAATCACGCCCATCTCATCACTTTGATTCCTTACCCCCCCCCCCTGTTTTTCTTCTTCATCACCTCATCACAATCATTCCTTAATCTATTTCATATCCAAGTCAGGTACGTTCAGCTCTTTTAATTACAGCCGTGTTGACACACATTCACACCGTGACACACGTCACCCCCCTCCTCTACCTCACCCGCCGAGCCCTTTTTTCTTTTTTTTCTTCCACATGACAATCAGCAGCACTCATCACACCTACTGTAGCTGCCCTACAAAGACGCCCCAGAAAAAATGTCCTTGCAGGAAGGGAAGGGGAAAGAAAAAAATCCAATAAATAAATAAACAAACAAAAGAGGAGGAGGAGGGAGGGAGGGCTGTGTGTGTGTGTGTGTGTGTGTGAGTGTGTGTGAGTAAAGAGACAGAGTGTTTCTTACCCAGGACGCCGACGCGGTAGTTGAGAGTGATCACGATGACGTTCCCGTAGCTGGCCAGAACGCTGCCATCGATCATGTTGCCCGTCCCCTCCATGTAGGATCCCCCGTGGATGTAGACCATCACGGGCTTGGCCCCGGTGTCTCGGATGTCTGCAAGAGCGGCCATCGTTAACACATTCACTTTTCATTGTTGTTTGTTGTTGTTGTTTTTTTTAAATCTCTCTTTTAACTCGTTTCTCTTGTGACCCACCCGACTCCGCCGCCACCCCCCCCCCCCCCCCGATCAACGAGGGGTGAGGGTGGGTGGGTGGGTGGGTGGGAGGGTGGCTGAGTGGGGGTCAGCTCGGAAACAAAGCGCATAGAGGAAAAAAACGGCACACGGGGGGGGGGGGGGGGGGGGGTGGTTGTCAAACAGCACGGACACAGACGGACGGACGGACGGACGGACGGACAGACAGACGCCTTTGCAGACGCCTCCCAGATACCAGTGGATACGGGAAATGCGTGGGAAATGAGGCTGAGTTTGCCTTCATCGTCAACCTATTTATTTTTCTTTTTTTGGCTCCCTTTCTTCCGAAAGAACCAATTAGTTTACTCATCAGTTTGAGAAACAGCGATTTTCAATCTATTACAATAATTGCCTCTATCGCTCATCGGAAAAATGTGTGTGTGTGTGTGAGAGAGTGCATTATTTACCTCATCTAAACCGAACTATTAGGTTTCAATTTGGGCTTGGTGTTGTCTCCGAAAGAGGCCTGACCGTTTCCCCAACACAGGCACACATAAACACCCCGCTGGCCATTAGGGAGGCAGGAGATAATGATACTCAATGTTAACCAGAGAGAAGGCTGATCTGCCTTGACAGGGCTAGTGTTAATGCACCTAATTACAATACGTTACTACGAGCCTGCTCTTCACGCAGGCCTCTTTTCTTCCTCCAGGATTTCCATTCTCCATATTTATATTTCCTTTCGCATTGTCCTGCCTGGCATAGCTGGTGGTTAGATTTGTGTGCCTAGCCGTTATTGGCAAAATGGCATTTATAAGGGACGCACCAAAATCACTTTTTTACTGCCAATAATGTCCAACGAGTACTTAACTTTAACTACGGTCGGATGCCGAGCACTACTCTGACCCATTACTTTTATTGCACACTATAGGTGCAGGCCTTGGTTGTTTGGGGTCATTAGTGTTGACAGTGCAGGCATTTTTCTCTTTTATAGACTCCTAAGATAACTTCTTCATTCCAACATCTGACGTGTTTGGCACCCATAACTGAACAGATACCAGACACTGGGGATATATCAGTGCATTCCCAGTGTTGGTTTGTTGAAATCCTAGGTAAGAGCATGACACTCAGGTGCCACAACCGTCTATAGCAGAAGAGTCAGTTCCTAAGCAGGGCAAAGAAAAAAAAAAAGGAGTCTTTGTAAGGAATAGATTCAGTAGAATACTGACGGATGGGAGGAAAGACGAATATAACTCTCTATCATTCTCAATTCTGCTGCCTCTACATCCACATAGCTTCTCACCCTTTTCTCTCTCACTTTTTTGGCTTCACGCACTCCGTCAGTCACTCACTCCCTCACTCCCTGCCTCAATCACCCGCTTGCTCACTCTTTCCGGCGCTCTCCCTCTCTTGCTCTATCATAAGCCTCCAGACTAGAATTTGAAAGAGAGGAAAACTGAGAGACAGTAGAAAATGGTGGAGAGGGAGATGGATAAACAGAATCAGAGGGACATAGAGATAAAGGGAGTGAACCAACAACAACAACAAAAAGTCGAGGTAGGAAGAGGAGAATGAGGAGAGAAAATAAAGAGACAGAAAGCAAATCACACAAGAGGCTCTGACTCAAAATGTTGGTATTGTATTCCGGTTGCTATAGCGATGGAGCGCCTGAATTTTTAAATCCTCCAGAACAGCTAATCACGGACACCATCCTGCATAGCCTAATCTGCATCCATCTGCAGGCAGAACTCGTAGCCCCACTCTGCATTAGCATAGCTGACGGTGAGGACTACTTTAATGAATTTCATTTTAAGACAAAGGACCTCCCTATACCTCCTAAAGCACACTCCGCTCTATCTGGGATGCGAGCAGCTGTCCTGTTCCGTTGTTGTTTCAAGCAATGCCCATATCTGATGTGTATGTGCCCATGTATGTTTGAACATATGTGTTTTTCATTTCATTTTACGGCTTGTTTTATCTCGCTGGTATCTGAGAGGGTTATATGGCGGAGCATGATTTATAACTGTCCTTTCTCGCGCCACACACTTATCTCACACAGGATAAGTGGGGATGCATGTGATGAAAAAAGCATGAGAGGTAGCCAGGTAGAGAGTGAGTGTGTGTGTGTGTGTGTGTAAGAGAGAGAGAGAGAGAGAGCAAGAGAGAGAGAGAGAGAGAGAGAGAGGGGGGTAGAGAGGCATAGAACCACAGCACAGAGGCATCCTGCCGCATAAGCCTACACATGGCACTCAAACAAATAGGCCACGGGCACAGGAGAAAACATGGCAAAGAGAGGAAAAGGGAATAGGAGGGAGAAATAAGAAAAGAGATTAGTCATGTCAGTGTTATCAGCCACCTCTTTTGTTGATTCACATCATGTTTCCATGACAACAGTCACCTCCCGCAGGGGAGAAGAACGCAGCACACCGAAGCCGCACTACTTAGGATCTGTTCATTGCCTCTATATGATTTTGGATGTGTCACAAAATGACAGAGATGATGTACAGTGTTTGTTAGCGATGTTTAGCCAGGGTCGCGTGGGAGATGCTCATCACCTCGAATGTTTTCCCCGCTGCAGAATAACAGGCCATTATTTTAGGTATAGCTTTTTTCTTCTACACTCTTTGCTTTGACACATCCAGTTCTGGGCCACCTCGTCGCCCCGGCCTCAGAGCTAATGATGGCACCAGCCTCGCCCCACCGGTCGGATATAAACTTTATATAGGTTGCTCGGCTGCACATATGACTAAGAGGGAGGCTCCATTAAGAGTCTGGACCCGATTCACCGCCCCCTCTTGAAGGAGGCGGTGAATCACACATCATCGCATTGAAACCCACATTTACAGCAATCACAAAAGTATCCAACATGGAGCACAGAGGTGTGTTCTGGAAAAGAAAACAAGAAATACATTGATTATGGGCACCAATACCAATACGTCCGTAGTAAGAACTCCATGCATAAAAGATCAAACTGAAGAAAAAAAAATGAAGCACAAAGTAACGAAGATAAAGAAGAAGAAATAAAGTAGAAGAAAAAAAGTACATTGGCCTCATATCACAAATCAAAGAGAAAATCCAATCAAAACAGAAAATAAACATGATTTTTACCTACGTGGTTGATGGCATGAGATGGAAACGTTTTGAAGAGTTGCGAAGGACAAAACAAAGCATTGCATCATGCACTCAAGGAATTTAATTATCTCGGACAATACACCATCACTGGCATACCGATAAATGAAATGCAACTGTGGCCTTGCGCAGAATAAATAGGAAATTGACGACGGCTAACAGCTAAACAAAATAGATTAAAAAACGTGGTTGTGTGGTCCTAAAGTCCACAATGAATGGACGGTTTTATCAAGGCCTCCGCACACCGCAGCTCAAGTATGGACCACACACGCAGGCATCATTGCCTCCTGTTATTCGCACAAGAGCTCTATTCACTCATACCGAGCCATTTAAATCGATCAGCTGAACCAAAACGTGTCCCAAACGGCTAGGTACAGATGGGATAAATAGACCCCGCAGCAGGGAAAAAAAAACATTTGCTCCGTTGCACAACGCTACGTGGCCCCGGCCTTCTGTGTGCGAGCGCTCATTGATTGACATGGGAGCGAAATGAGAGTGGATGAGCTTCATGCTAGCACTCTATGCCGCTTTAGCTTTGGTGTGTGGAGGCCTTAAGGGCGGTGGCAGGGCTCCATCACAGAGCATCACGCTACACACACGCAGATCAGAGGGGCCCCGGGCCCACTTCCCTGGGTCCGCAGAGTGGCTGAGGGTTGATTGGAGTGTCAGTGGGGTGGGGGGGGGGGGGGGTGCGGTCAAGAACAGGCCTGGAGCCTCGAGTGCCTCCACACTTAGTGACACGCAGCAGGGGAGGGAGGGAGAAGGGAGGGAGGCAGCAGAGGAGGGAGGGAGGGAGAGAGAGGGGAGGGAGGGAGGGAGGTAGAAGAGGACGGAAGGACCGAGGGAGACAGCAGGGGGGGGAGGGAGAGAGAGAGGGAGGTGTAAAAGGAGGGAAGGAGAGAGCAGGGCGGGAGGGAGAGAGAGAGAGGGAAATAAAAGGGGAGGGAAGGAACATTGGGGAGGGAGCAGGAGAGGGGAGGGAGGGTGGGACAGAGGGGGGTGAAGGAGAGGGAAGGAGGGAGGGACACAGCATGGAGGGACCAGGGGAGGGAGGGAGGGCGGGAGGGGATGTAGCACGGGAAGGAGAGGGCAGCGAGCAGGGGAGGGAGGTAGGGACAGAGAGGGCGAGCTCGGGGTCATGTCTTCCCTAGCTTCCTTTCCATTATTCTTTCATTTTTTCCTTATTCTACCACGCTTGTCCTCTGCAACTCTTCTCTCTCTCCCTCTCCCTCTCTCTCTCTCTCTCTGCTTTCTCCTCTCTCGCGCTCGCACTCCTCACTCAACCCCACCGAGAGTACATGGTCATAAATCTGCCATTAGCACCCCATCCCCCGCCCCACTCCCACACACACACACACACACACTTTTCAGAGGTAGTGGGAGGTTGGCCGCGTCCCTCTAGAGAGGGCCAGGACAACAGCAAAGTGGAGAGTTGTCTACATCATCCATCGCGGTTGTCAGAGGCGATCAGCGAGGGTCCGGGGTTGGGGGGGGGGTGTGTGGGTGGAGCTGGTGACAGTGTCCTTATGTAGCAAGACATGACATGCATGCACCCCACTGTATTGCCCGTGTCAGCCCCTATCTTCACACTCCTCTTGTGACATGTCTGTTACCGCCAGCGCGCCGACACCGGAGACGGCAAACTGTATTGTGTTGGGTTTCCGTGACACCGTAGACACGGTCTTCTTTTCCAAACGAAAGGCACAACACAACACACGTAACTTAACGGTGCGTGGGGTGAAAGCAATACTATACTATATGCATGTTGTTTATAGTTTATACTATATGCATGTTGGGTAGGGAGGGAATCTTGAAATAGAGGGAATAGAAGGAATAGAAAATAACAATTCTATTTTAGACTAAAAGGAAGACACACACACACACACACATACACCCACACACCTTACCAAAAGGTGTTGCCAGGCTGTTGCTATTTTGAGACTGATCCTCGGAGCTTGCAAACACACGCACACACACACACACACCACATGAGTGATGGAGCAGGTAGCAGGAAAGCATCTTATAGCAGAGCTGTTTTAACAATGCCAAATGTCACAGTGCAGCTTACAACACTTGACATTTATGGAAAAATTGAAAGATGTCTTGTGTAAAGAAAATTTGACCATGTCAGCTGGCCTGGGTGGAGGTGCATGATGTGTGTGTCTGCGTGTGAGTATGTTTGTGTGTGTGTGTGTGTGTGGATATTTGTGCCTTCTCCGTGGATCTTGACAGCTCTCCAGTAAATGCAACGCGAGGAATGACCTTTTTGTAAAAGTGACATCTTGCTCCCTGGTCGCTGAGTTTGTGCATTAAATATGTTGTTGGTTACACTGCAGACGGCCGCTTTGATCTTTACTCTGAAGCTGCGCTGCTTTTTTCCCGAAAGGACAGAGCCGCGTGTATACGTGAGAAAGGGAGATAAGGGGATAAAAAAAAAAAAAAAAAGGATTGAGCGAGATAGAGAGAGGGGGAGAGCCAGAGAGCCAGAAGATGAAGGAGAAAGGGAAGGTGAAGCAGATAGATGCGGAGATAGATAAAGGCCAAGGAAAATCTAAAAAGCAGACAGTGAGAGGAGCCTTCAAGGCTATTAGTCAAATCCCCAAGAGCCATGTTGGATCTAGATGAGAGGAGTGGGATGTGCAGCGGGGCCGTCATCCTTCTGATGCCACAGACAGTTGTTTTGCCTCTCAGGGAAAGACCTTTAGCCCTGCTTTCTGCTGCTGCTGCTGTCGCTGGAGCGAACTGCAAGGGCAGGTACGCCGGTCACTGCATGCAAAGGTTGGAGACTCACACACACACACACACACACACACACACATGGACGCACACAGAAACCCACGTCACGTAGGGACCACACATACACACATGCACCGAACGCCGCTCCGTGCATGCAAAGGTCGGAGAATCACAGATACACACCACTCGTGTGAAATTGTGAATTACTTCCTCTTATTCCGCGTTTTTTCGTTGCCTCAAATTTTCAAAGGAATTGGTTTCTACCGTGGCAATTATGCTCCATCACTAAGAGAAGAGTAGAGGTAAATAAAAAGAAAGAAAGAAAGAAAGCAAGGGGATATAGCTGAATGTGCCGCAGTCTTCCGAAAGGGCCAAACAATGCCCCTGTGGACCAGCCATTAGCAGCAATGCTTATCTTGGAAAGAATCTGAACAGCGGCGTTCTAACCATCTCTGGCATAAAATGGGCTTCAAGGACCATGATTTCTCATCGCCGCCACATCAGAGAGAATGGGATAATGGTAGGGGGAGGGAAGAGCGACGCAGTGTGTGTGTGAATCGCCCACATTGTCGATTTATGGCTCCGCAGGCAGCCCCCGCGCTGAGCTGCGGACTGGAGTTGAACGGGGATCCAGTCCAGGCCAGTGCAGTGGAATTAATGGTAATACCCGGGCAGGTGGAGCTCAGCTCTGCTCCCTGGCAAAGACACGAACGGGAGCTTCAAGTGGGGCGGGGGCCGGGGGAATTAGTGTGAAATTTCTGTGTGTGTCTTCTCTCTAGTGCACCGACACGTGTGTGTATGTGTGTGTGTGTGTGTGTGTGTTGGCTCTGTGAGAGTGCTGATGTTCACACGTGATAGCGTGTGGATGAATGTGCGCGCGAGCCGCTGAGAATTATTTTAGCACGTTTGCACGCTCGGCTGATTAAATGGATACGGGTGAATATCCACACACGCATGCACACACAAACACACACACACACACACATTGCGCGCACACAAACACACACACACACACACACACACACACGCACGCACACAAATTCACACAGCTGGGGACTGTTTCTCCTGATTAGAACTGGAGCTCAGTACACAAGTGACTGACACATGCACACACACACACACACACACACACACACACACACACACCCAACCGACCCCCACCCTTTGCTCAAACCACAACACACTATGCACAAACACACACACACACACACACACACACAATTTATCTCTCATCTGTGGAAGGGGGTCGAGGCAGCAGAGTCACGAGACATGTGGGAGGATGTTGGTTGGGAGGGGGGGGGGGGGTCATGGCCCCCTCGCAAGAGAGGGACGACGCTAAAGCCAACACACAAACACAAACACACAAACACAAACACACAAACACAAACACACAAACATACACAGCAGTGCGTCGGTCCCCATCGGCTTGTTCCACCTGACAGATTCAGCAAGCCACCTGTATTTACATGCGGGCCTTTATCTAAGTGCCTTCATCCAACAGCAGCAGGTATGCGATTCAAAACGGAGTTTCCGATTGTGCTGCCGGTGGAAAATCACTGCAACCTGGGCCCGCGCTAACGAAATTCTCCACTGTATTGAATCGGCGGTTGAATTAGGATGCACTTCAGGGGATGGGAGCCGAGAGGAGAGAGGTGGGATGGGGGAGCCTGCACAGCGCTCTTGTCCGGTCGGGGGCTGACTGACAGCCGCAAGACCAAATTACAGAGCCGGGAGAGGCAGCGGAGACACACACCGTGGAGACACAGAGGGAGGGCCGTAACAAGGTAGCCGGCCCGGCCTGATGTACAACGGACAAGGAGAGGGGGTATTAGCCTTGGTGAGACAGACTGCCAACTGAAACAGCACGGTAATACAGGGATGAACGGTCTGAGAGATGGCGGTGGAGGAGAGGAGGGTGGCGGAAGGGGTGGTGGTGCTGATGGGTTGGCAGACAGACAGAGAGAGCGCAGACATGACAGCTACTGTCCAGACGGAAGGAGGGAATGTGAACGAGAGGGGAATGGCAAGGAGACGCATATGAACGAATACATTTGAATGGTTTCCATTTTACTGTTTTTCAGGGGATGCGATGATGTGCTGTTTTCCCATCGACAAAGAGTGCTTATTTTTCGGTCTGGTTGTCTTGTATTCATCACTTACTGTCCGTTGGACTCAATCCTACGACTTGGCATCGCACCTGTTTTAGTTATTAGAGATCGCCATAATTCGATGTAGCATCCTGTTGCTTCCCTGTACTGTATCCACCATCCCATGGACATAAGACAACAAGCATTCACATGTGGAGGGGTGGAACACAGATTTCATTCCTGGGCCAGGACATCTCAATGAAGACACATTCACCAGAACAATGGGGAATATCTGGCTGGTGTTTGGGGGGGGGGGGGGGGGGGGTTCAGTATCGATGGCCAACTCTGTCACACATGCATTAGCTCCAGTGTTGTGCAGCAATTCGTCTGGGACCGCATTGTGGTGCCACGGTGATGCTCAGTAAATAGCATTAGTTAAGCTCGGTAAAGAATAGACTTGTCACATTTTCACTGAGGCCTGGTCTTGCACAACAGCTCAGAGACCAAGCCGCTGTGTGCGCATGCAAAGACTTGCCAGACAAAGGGATTGACACTTGTCAGCGATTTTGAATGGTATTAGGGCTACACACACTGCACCGCCACATGACACTTGAGGGATGTGGGAAAAAAAAGAAACTTCTGACGCTACTCTCTCTCTCTCTCTCTCTGCCTTTCTCGCTCTCCCTTTCCACCATCGCACACTCACACAGGCATGCACACACATACACACACACACACACACACACACACATACATACATACAGGCACATGCACACACGCACACACACACACACACACACACACACACACACACACACACACACACACACAGGCACATGCTGCACACGCACAGCCACACATGCACTACAATCAAGGCGTCGACAATTTGGCTTTGGTTGCAACAGCTTGCCCTGGGCTTGAATGAAGAAACACCTGCACGTCAAAGCGGTGCCATGGCAACGCTTCTAATTCCACAGTGAAGGCCGGCATCAGCCCTGCTCCTATTCTAGAAGAGGATAGACCCCAACGGGCAGAGGAGCAGAAGCCTCACTGCAGGCCATTAACCATCCCTGACACGCACGTCTCAAAACAACAACAACAAAAAAAACACCACAAAGTAATAAATGCATTAATGAATGCACTAATGAGAACATATGCAAATCCTGACTCCCGAACACAAGGCGACATGGCAGCCTGGGCGCGGGCAGTCTGTTTTTGTTGTTCCTTATCTTTTTGACGTTGATACACATCCCGCTGCCCTATATATATATATATATATATATATATATATGCACTACGGCCCCGTGCGTTCTGTGTACGCTACGCTGTGCTCTCAAATACAGCCCCGCGGTCCACGACGCGACTGCAGCGTGTGCCAATAGCTCTACCTGAGATATTTCCCTCCCCTGTCTGCCTTCTGATGCCCTGCGGTGTCAGGAGCCTGAAGAAGTAGGCGACGATATGCAGGGCTTGGTTTTGATTCAGGGGTTTGGGGCGGGGGAGAGGGGGAGGAACGGGGGGTGGGTGGGTTGGGGGGGACTTAAGCCGTTTCTGTTGCGGCAAGAGATTCGTCTCTCATTCTAATCTCGGCACAGATCCAACCTGAGCCTAGAATATCCAAGATAAATATGGAAAGTGAACAATGTGATTGCTGAGCAGCAACTTGCGTTTTTTTTCCCCTCTCTCTCACTCTCTTTCTGTCTCTCTCTCTCATTCGGTCCTCTAATCCTCTCCAGCAGCACTCGTGAACCCGGGCTCCTCATATAAATCTAATGGCAGACCCAGCGAATGGTCTGATATTACACTGCTGCTCCAACTCATTCCCTTCAGCATTATCGGCACACATTCAACAGCCTGCCCACACCAAAAGAGTGTTGGCCAGGCTGCCTCTGCCTCTTGTAGCCACCATTTCCTGGGTCGGTTCTTCACAGTAAATACAGGTAAACCACGCATACAGGTTACCTCGCCTTCTACCGGATCCTATCTAAATTCAAGAAGGCGGAAATAAAAGGAATACATCTTGCATAGAGATCGTGAAATATAAATGGTATGCCGAGCTACGTTGTCCCAGAGAAAAAAGGCTGAATGTCTTTTCCGTTTCGGATGACGATGATAGTGATGATGATGCTGATGCTGATGATGATGATGCAAGATGGAGGTTCACGGTGACATCATGTCAAACCTCGAAGTGAGTGGTGGAAAAAAAAGGGGAAAGAAATAGAAGATTCAACCAAAAAAAAAAACATGCACCATCTTTGTTCACCGTGGAAAATACCTTCATCTTCATCACCGTCGTTATCGGATAAATCCTCGCCCTGTTTTTTTGCATTGGTGCCTATTAAATTGAAGCAGGGAGAGACACAGAGAGGCACAAACACATTCAAATAGCATTTTGTTTGCAGAGACAGAGACGAGGGCTAAGGAATTATTGTAAGGAGCCACAATATTAGTTGAAACCACATTTGAATAATAATTTGTCTCATCTAAATATATGAATTCCATTAACATTTTTTTGGAAAGGACAGTTTCCATTAATACACAAGGCAGGTACAAAAAGAAACCATACACAAATACAAGAATCTGGAATATTTGTGAACCAAAAAATAAATAGTGTGGTTTAAAAATATGCTTGGAAGAAGGCGTATAATTACCAAGCGAACATCGCAATAGCATGTCAATGATCCAATAATACATTAATAGGAGAGAGAGTCATACATCACTGATGGTAAAACACATCTTGGGAATTCATTAGGAAAAAACTATTTCCGAAACAGAACCCATTATTTATTTGGGTAAAGGAAGTACTGACACGTTAGTCTGTAAATGAACCAACACATATCAAGTCTACACTATCTACAAGCATCCACGCTTTAGTTCAAATCAATGGCAGCTTTCTCCCACCAAAGATGAGCAAAAGGGCAAACTAGCCTGCATGTTATAGCGGGTCCTTTTAATTTGGTCCACACGACTCTGACACTAATTACCGTACCGAAACGATATGTTGATTGTTAACAGGTAGCGCTGATAAGAATCGACACGGCTTGTTACAGACATTCGATTCACAGAAAGTAAAGGGATCTGTTCAGTAACATGTCCAGCTTCACAGGTAACTCACTAGAGACCAGGTGATGCAAGATTTTTAGCGTTGTTAAATAATGATAACAGATGAACCATACAAATAATAACACATATATATATATTTTTTAATATTTATAAATATTAATTATAATACTTTGAATGACGATCATTACAATGTGCACTTGTTATGCCCATAGCGTTTGCATATGCCTTGAACGATGTTATTAAAGTCTATAAACAGGACCAGCTGAAAAAATGGTTGATAAGCTGTGAATATGTTTTGCACCATTTGCCAACAGACATGTTCAGTCTTTGCATTTTATGTTCTGGATTGACGGTTGTGCTTGTCTAAGTTTTCTTTTATCTCCTTTTGTTGTTAACAAAATGGGTTAAAATGTAAGCTTGTCAGTAGAATCATTAATATGCAAAATAAGCTAAACGCGGTGTCGTTTGAAAATTGGCGGAGACGTTTGCTTTAATTATGTGCAAAGAAATGATGTCTAAGACTTCAACCTGTTCTTCAGATAATCATTTAACACGCGCCAGCAGCCGACGTATGCACAGTTTAGCTCGGTACCGTTTGTATTAAGCAGTAGCTTCCATCACACCATTAAACGGGATGCTGCTGTGTTTACCATGCACTGTGAGGGGAATGTGCTTTGAAACTGTAGATCGACATGCCTCTGTGTTAACCCTCCCAAAGGTATTCCTATCCTCATTGTACCTGGCACATAAACAACACCTGCTTGTGGAAGATGATAATGTTGCAGCAACTGTGAATATCAAAGACCCTCTGCTTCAAGTTCTGACATCTATTTACAGTGCAAATTAATGTTAATGTTCAGCCACTACTACTACGTATTGAGAGAATCGTAGCTTCAGTCTGTGGGTCTCCGGTGTCTCATAGCTAGTGTGCGCAATACTAAAAATACATCACGTTGGTGGCAGGTGTAAAAATGTAATGCAGATGAATCATAGCTACACTATGCATACAGGGGAATGTCAAACAATCTGTGGGTCTTTTAGTTCCTGCCAATTAAATATAACATTGCTTTCATAATTATAATGATTGACTACAACATATGAATTTCAAAGACTGTAACATAAATATGCTCTCCTCCTATTTATTTTACAGACATCATATACAACTCCTATCCAACACATGCATAACCCTCAATGTGCTTTCTGACACAGTAAAGAAAGCACAACAGTCTCTTGTCTGTTATTGAACAAAAGTCTTCGAGACAGCCCTGTTTGACAGCCGACGCTGACAGGGAAGCCGTGTCACTCTGAGTTGCCTTGGTTGTTTGTCTTAGGGTCGTATGGCGCATCCGTAATATGAATCAAAAAGGGTTCCATGAGCGAGGTGCCCAGGCTGTTATAGGGGAGGGCATTTGACCTTGAAGATCAGCTAAGTGATGGAGCCCTGATCGGGAGTGTGATGGAAAGTAAGTCGACGGCCAATCAGGCAAATCTATCCCGGCTCCCGGTAAGTGATAGCTTATTTTGGACGGCAGCTCTCACAAGAAGCTATTTGTCATTTGGGCTGGACAAGGCAACCTCAACTATCCATTTGGTTTTGTTGTTCAAAGGATGCCAGTTTCATGGGCCTAGTTGTAAAGCAATTGACTTGAGATGTTGCATCTCAAAAATATTTCTACCGACATACACACACACACACACACACATACCTTTTATACGGCGTCACATGCCAGAAAGAGACCAACACCACATCACACACAAACGGAGAGACTCCAGAGATTCCAGACTCAATCCACAATTCACTCAATACACAGAAGAAGAGCTGAATGTTAACTGCCTCTCCTTTGCAGTAAAAAGGTTGACTGACAATAGATGTGCCTCCGAGTTAAATATGAGAAAGGTCACAATGTGGAAAGGGACTTAGTGAAATGTGAAATTTTGGAGCCTTGACGATTCAGAGTGGTTATATTCAGTCCGTAATCCTCAGGTGGTCGTCCATTTTTTTCCCAGAATACCCGTTCTTGCAGTCTCCTCCCACCTTTCTCTTCATCCCTCCCGCCTCTCTCTCGCTGCCACTCTTTCTCTGTATCTCCGTCTCTGTCTCAATCCATCCCCCTTCTCTATACAGACCTGTCCTTTTCTGGGGGAGGTTGGAGTACAGGGAGGAAGGGAGACATAAGAGTGAATGATGATGGAGGGCTTGGCTAAAAGGTTAAGGAGGTTGTAATCCTAGAGCAAAGGACAGCCAAAATTCACACTGTGCCTCAGCTGCTCTCAAAATGAAAAAAAAAGCTAAATAAATGGCAGCCGCTTCGTCTATCTTGCCCGTCTGAGCCCTGGTAATATAAATAGACGAGTTAAAGAGCAATGGCATTATCTCTGAGAGTGCCGACGACGCGGCAAACTGAGGTCACCGTTAGCCTCTTCCAGATGCATGTTTCCATGCTGAATATTTTATCACTGCTCGAGGAAAATGGAAACCAACATAGCCGTCGTGCCGGTCTGAAAAACAAGAATCAAGCTCTAAATTGTGCAATCGCAGAGAACAACAAAAAAAAACCTTCAGAATAAAGATCCGTGGGGGACAGTGAAAAAGCAAGATAGAAGGCACCGCCATTTCAAAAATCGAACCCCTCTGAATAAATTCCACCTAGATTCATTCTTAGCATAGTCACTCCTGACTGAGCCCAAAGAGTGTTGTTGTTGTTTTTATAAGCCTGTTTGCCAAGCAGCCTCTAAAGCAGCCTTGATTATATCACCGTTTGTGTCATTCAGTATTCCAGCTGGCTTTTAGGGGTGACTGTGGCCCCCGAAAGCTATTGGGTGCTAGCGTGTCCTGGGCAATTCCCTCATCGCCCCGGGATCAACAAAGGGAACACGGGGCGTGGTGCCGTGCCTGCGTGTGGACCGGGGGCCTGACAGCGCGACCGCAGCCCCTCCGCCGCGGCAGCAGCAGCAGCAGGGAGCCCCTGAATAGGACTTCCTGCCTGAGACGCCCTCTTGCATCTCAAGTCGTACTGAATGAAGCCGCCGCCGTCGCCAACGGCCTGTTGTGGCCTGTTGCGGCCTTCAACCAACACCCCCCCTCCCCTGAGAAAAAAAGGACATCTGGTCTATTTGCCGAATCACACAGAGCAATATTTGTTCCCATCTTTAGCTGTGGAAGGAAGAAAAAAGAAAAAAAAAGGAATGAGAATAAAGTTTTTTTCGGCTTCTCTATTGGGTTTGGCTCGCAGCTTTTCCTCTGCAGCACTAGGGCGGTCGCCTATCCCTCCCTGAAGCAAAGGGGGGGCGGGTTGAGGCGGCCAACCAAAGGGATTAACATGGGGTGTTGCTGTCTGCCACGGCCCAGACACAGTGGTCTAACCAGGATTGGGCCCTTGGCAGTTTTCATAGCACTGTAGCTGCTGGAGGTCAGCTGCGGGTATGACAAAAATCGAAAAAGTCAAATGTCTCTTCTGGGGTAGTTAATCTACAGATTTGGCATCCGATGGAGCCACTCAGTACAGACGGCGAGGGCCACATCACACAGGCCGCGTGTCTTCCCCGCGATGGCTGCATAGGAATGATAGTTGAGTGGTGCAAATCAGGGCAAAATGGACAACGGGCTCTGCCGCACTTAACGCAAATTGACCGGTGATGACAATAAACTCGGGGGGTCGGGGAGGCCCTATCGCCGCCGCCACCGCATCTCTCTCGGGAGCAGCGCTGTCGGACAAACCCAGGGCGCCGCCGCTGGTTTTCGGCACGCGACGCTCAGCGCAAAGGGAGACGCGCGGGGGGGGGGAGAGGAGGAAGAAGCGGCTACTCTATGAGCAGAATGGATGCTCCTCATCAACTCCCATCCCTGCCGCAGTGAGAGACTCATCAGCCAGCGCCCGGAGTCTCTTTCCTCTCTGCCAATTTAAGTTTAGCCGTCAATTAAAAAACAAAGAGGGGAAACAACTAAATAATTGGGAAGAAAAAAAAAAGGGAACCTTTTTAGAAAGATATGCGTTGACCTCATCAGTCTGTGCTCGCTCCATTGACCAATCGTGAGCTAATCTGGTGCTTTGGGGACCCGGGTGCTTAGCTGTCTGCGCGCACACCATTACCCCTCTCCTCACTTCATTCCCTCCAAATGACAGAGTGATATAGCCAAGGCTCCGGTGTCTCTCCAGACTCTGATGTCACCGCTGTGTGTGTGTGTGTGTGTGTGTGTGTGTCTGTGTGTGTGTGTGTGTGTGTGTCTGTGTGTGTGTGTTTTTGTGCGAGTGTGTGTATGTATGTGTGCACAGGGTACGTAAGCAGACCTGGCCGTAGCCAGAGGATGGGCGGCGGTTGCTGAGTGTGCATGTTTGGCCAACCTCTGGTTGACCTTGGCTGTTGCTGCCGTGGACATTGCGAGGGAAGGGGGATATATATATTGGAAATACTTAAGAAAGGTCAGATGCCATTCACTTAATGCCACTCTTGTCATTGAAAACAGCCTTTCATCACACTTATGTCCGGCTTACATTATTTCAACATAATGCCCTAATCATGGCGCGGAGCTATAAATCAGCGCCGTTAAGCATAACCACAGTGTTGTGCTGTGCGTATGTGTTTCACTGGTCGGAATTGCAAAAATAAAAAAAGGGTGTTCCTAAATGCACTTTGTGTAATCATACAGGTAGATGTATTTATTCAATAAATTTGTGAGTAAAAAATAAGCAATAAGCAAACATTAATGCGGTATAAAAAAGATGTATACTCTATAAGAATATATTTCCATAATAATATATTTTATTCATTAATGGAGATCGTGTTAACTAAGGTAAGGGTGTTCATGTAACTAAGATATTCATTTCTACATTATTTCATAGGGTAAGGCTAAACGCTAACCCCGATAATGTAACCCTTCATTATCTAACAGGGTGACATTATTCAACCCTATTCAATAATGGTTAGGAAAAACTCTAACCCTAACCCTAAAACTCCATTAGTAAATTATTACTAGACCATTAGTTAACTGTTAATTATTATTACTGCATTCACGTATGGTTAATTATTGTTCTCTCATTGTAAAGCGTTATTTTCGATATTAACATCATTTATTATAATAAGTATATTGACATATAATCCATGGATTATTTATCAGTTTTATACACCACAGCCATCTGATCTATAAAATTAATTATATAAGATTAAAAATAAATGTTTTCCATGATAAATGCTTGGTGTCTTTGGTATGCCAATGCTTTGAGACAAAGGTGCTTACTTGAGGTGAGAGGATCTTGTATGCTACTGTCGTGACAGGATGCAGTTGCCTGGCAACGCTGTAGAAAACACTGATAAGTCAGTTATATGGGACAGTTATATCTCAAAATTGTCTTTCCTAGAGTATTCAAGTTCAAAGCAACAGGTTTTAAATTGCTCATTACGGTGTTGTCATTAAGCGATATAGGCTACCCAGTGTGTATGACTCTCCTCCACCTTAAAAGGTCACGCTAAGTACAAAATGCTCAATTAGAAACAGATTCCCCCAGGTACTGTACTGTTTTGTACAAATAAAACACATTTGTGAAATCAAGGCAATTTAAAGCTTATTGAAAAGTAAACAATGAACGTTAATGAATGGTAAACTTTGTAGCTGTAAATATTATTTGGTTTCCTTTAAAATGGTTGACAGTTAACAGTCTTGCTTGATTAGCTTAACTTTGCTAAAGCAAAGTATGCCAAATAATTAATTAATTACAAGCGATACAAATTGAATGACTCTAGTTGTATTGTTTGTTTCTTTTCCAAATCAGTTTAAGAATAAATAAACTCTTTCCAAAGAATTGTACATTCTTACATCTCAATGTATCTATCATATGTGTTCGCAATACAGAGTGCTTGTATAACCCTTCCCAGTGAACACACAACTTTGTTCTACAAGACCAACACATAAAAAACATTAAAAAAAAAAAAAAATCCTCATTATCAAACATGGGGAAGATAATTGAAAAATGTCCAAATGGAAAGGAATATTAAAGAGCTATATTTCCGTTCATATTCCACAACTGAGACTAATTCAGAAGTAGGAATGCCCTGGGGCTGTACTCAAACCAAATTGGTTTACGAAAGCCGAGTGTGCAGGCTCATAGAGTCAGGCCAATAGAAGCCTTCTGCCTCCATGGAAATCAACAGCTGAGGTCTCACTGATAAAGCCCAGCGTCTTAAGGCTACTCGTCAGGTCCTCCGATACCTGTGGGTAGCACACGAAATCAGGCCATGTGTTGTTATTAACACTAAGCATTAACTTGACGCCAATAAAATTGAACCGTGTCTCTCTAAAGTGTTGAATTACGAGCTGCATTTAAATTAAAGTTGCCATGCCCGAAAACACGACTTGCTCATTGTACATTGTGAATGCAAATGTTGAGAAATGGCTGTCGACATTCACAACGTGAATTTAATCGGCAATTTAAACGGCAGAGGCAAGAATACTTCCCATTGTCATATTTGAGAAATACTTTCAATAAACTGGTGTCTTAAGTGCTGCCGGATCATCCTGAAACATGACTAAAGTTCTAAAGTGCTAGGGTTTTATGCTGAAGCACCTAAAAGAGGCAATCCCGCTTTTGAATCAATCAACGGCTAATGTATTCCACATAAAAACAGATCGAAAAACCTTACACAAAAGAAATCCCCCAATTCAAAATGGTTAAACAATGAAATACACATATCATTCTTAAGACATAACACTGTCTTCCTTGTATACATAGTCATTTAGGTAGCAGTTTTTGCTATCACCTTGCTATAGATGTAGTCATAGCAAAGTTCACTGCACCAAAGCATGCACTGCCACGCGTATGCTCCGCTCACACACAGCCACCCATATATCAAAGTTAATCCAAGTCCCATCTTCATTGAAACAGGCACTTTGGTTCCAGAGATGATTGCTGGTGAAATCTTGATGGGCTTTGTGTGGACAGACCAACCACTCTGCTCTTTTCTTTCACTCTTTCAATTTTCTCTCCATGTTGCGTTTTTTTTTTTTTTTACATACCTCCTTTTCTACACATTTTCTTGTTGGGTTTCCTGGCACATTCCTTGGATATCCTTTTGACTGTAAAGTGAATGAAAGAACTACAAAATAACAGGAAACTCTGAAAAAGACCGCAGTTGACATGCAACAACTTACTGATTACACCAGAGCGTTTGATACGCCTGTGCCCACTCTCCCCTTCCCTCCCCATCAGAGTTATCAACAAGACCTGTTGAGAAAGTAACTTTGGGTGCTGCTGCAGAAATATTCCATCAATTGTGGAATGAATTTGCTGCATTCTGGGACACAGGAAGCCCATATTCACATGCACTTCTATATAAGACCCATTACAACCACACAACACAGTAGCAAGAAACTGTCTCTATGCATTGCCTGTGTTACCAGAGTTCTGCAATTCAAATTGAAATAGTAGTGATATCAGATATTCCTTTTTAGAAACCGTAATACTTTAAGCCGATCTTGCTGTGTGGGAGTTCAAACATAATAGAGTCGGTCAGTAAATATGAAACTTTGAGCAAAGATCTTGAGTCTCAGTGAAGGCTAGTTCATATTTGCCTTTTGCAAGTATCTCGCAATCAAACCTTGCTGAATTTAGCCTAGTGCTTAGACTGGCAGAAGCAAAGAGAGTAAGGGGTCTTACATAGGTCAGGCTAATGCCACGGGCCTCTCGTGTACCAGATAGAACATTTCACCAAACCTGCGTTAGATCATTCACTAATGAGGCAGGCTACTAATGGCTAATTACCCCAGAACAGTCAAGACAGCGAGGGAAGGGCGGTGCACCGAGATCACTACACTAGATCCAATCTTTTCCTTGTCGGATTGGACCTCTTTTGCTGTCTCAATCATTTCTGGGTTGCTTTGTTTTGGGCTACTTTCGGCCTGGTGTATACACAAAAGAGGAACCTTTAACAGTGGCATGGAAGGGGGGAGAGGTGATGAGAAGAAGATCAAGTCAAGGTGGGAGACTGAGATGGCGGACATTGACACAGCATGCGCCAGACAACACGTCATGCGCTGCACACAATACGGAGAGAGTAACACAAAGGTCTTAGTGGAGAGTAGGAATCTAGACAGAGAGAGAGAGAGAGAGAGAGAGAGAGAGAGAGAGAGAGAGAGAGAGAGAGAGATAGAGAGATAGAAGAGAAGAAGAAGAAGAAGAAGAAGATTTGTTTTCCTGTGACCTTGACACACTCACCATCCTCAGTGGGAACATAGATGTTTAGATACAGGCAGTCTTCGTTTTGATCCTGTATATACGTGGCGACTATATCCAGGTTAAAGGTGAACCATATGGGCATCATGATCTCTGGCACTGCGTTGTGAATGTTTTGCGGGCAGACGGGGGCGAAGTGTGTGGCGTTCTTGATCCCGGACCAGGAGGAAGGGGGCTCGGGGGGCAGGAAGCGTTTCTCCCCCACCGGGGAGGCAGCATATGGCACCCCCAGATATTGGTCCACAGGCCCCAGGATCTCGCTGGGCAGGGGCACCCTCACACCCCGCAGTTTCCCATACTGCGTGTTCACAGTGGGGTGGTAGTTCTGTCCTCGCGTGGCCCCGAAGCACCAGCAGAAAGTTAATATCCACAAGGACACCGTCGCATAGAGACCGGTGCAGCCGCGGGCACCTTGCCAGTCCTGTGAGGGGAGATGGCTTCTCCTCAGTGTAAACCACATGGTCCTTGTGAGCGGGCGCAACTGTAAATTTGCAATACACTCTGGGGCTCCCTCGCAAAGAACGTGGCCTTCCCCCCCCCCCCCCCCCCCACTTGTTTCCTTCCCTTCAGACAGTCCTGTGGTCCGGCCACCACCTCCCCTAAGATGATCTCATTAGCCGCAATACTGGAGCACAACGGCTTAAAAAAGGGGAAAAGGGAGAAAAGAAAGACTTGTCACACGTCTGCCGCTCCTTCCCGCCAGCCAGGTCTTCATTCAGTGTCTTCTTTCCTGTCGTCCGATGGTTTGTCCAGTTCTGCAATGAAAGAGGACAGCTAAATTAATGGCAATTCTCTGACAGTCCATTCCTTTGACAGCCCACTAGTTTGCTCCCATTTGCAGTAACACATTTTTTTATTGAATGAAGGGGCCCTTTATCATCGTAACACCAACAAAAAAAAGAGATAACTTTAATGGTAAGATCAATTCCCATAATCAAGGTCTTTCCTAGCCTTTATTGAACATCAGGGTAGTCTGTGCTTTTTTGATGCTAATGGTGTTTCAGCTGGGGAAATTCATAACCGAGCACACACATGAATATTACCGAGCGCACACTTCTATCAATCTATCATACAATGCACAGTGTGTGAAATTTACTATGCAATAAAAAAGAAAACAAGAGGCTGTTTGTATGCAGATCATTTCCAGCCGGCGCTACACACAACGACAAACACAGTGCAAAGAAACACATCTTAACATGTTTATGTCGCGTTTCAAGTATTGCCGCGCGTGCCCTTCTGCTCACACAAACTACAGGCACAAAGGTATTTTTATCTGTACCTTGTGTTAGTCAGAACATATTCTCAGGCGGGAGACGAGGGGAGGGGCAGTGAAGGGAGGGGAGGGGGGAGAGCGGTATAGGTACAACCAGGAGGTGCTGCTTCCAGTAATAACCCACTGCACCCAGCCGGCCAGGAGACGCCACAAACATCCCCTTCTTCTTCTTCCACCCCCTGCCTGATCAATTTTATATTTCTGTGGCGTAAAGCCCATCCCCCCCCTACCCCCTACCCTTGCCATCTCCCGCCCCCTCTTTTAGTCGCCCTCCATGCTTACCGCACCAGTTGTTCCAATAACAATGGAGAGGGGACCCCAAACATTTAGTAGAGGGGGGATATTGCATTCCAAAATGACTGTGTAAATGATTTATCATGTCTCGAAACCGCGGCTGCAGGAGTACCGCCATCCACTCGGAGAAAGCAATCCCGGCGTTCCTGGCTAGAGGTGCCGCTATCGCTGGGTGGTGGCTTCCATCTGCTGCCAATGTTGATCAGCAGGAGGGGGGGGGGGGGGAAATGCGTCCTCAGGGATTCTATTCCCTAAACCCCTCGCAAACATTCGTAGAACGGACGCACTCCCAATTCATACCGGAGAGACACACCGCAGCTAGATGTTCTCCTTATATGGCTTATTGTGGCAGCAGCGAGCATGTTGTGGACGATTCGGCTTGGAGAGCCTTGAGCACCGTGAGCACCCCCCAAACCACCCCCCCCCCCCCTCCCCCTTCATCCCCACATCTTCTCACAAGCACCTGCTAGGCGATAACGGCGGGAAAGTCCTTCAGGTCTAATCTGGGTACTTACATTAAAGGCATACATAGTAGGGTGCTACAACTAGCAAAGCCTGTCGAACCTTAGCCAAGTCAGATTAAGCCCTTTTCTTCCCCCCCCCCCCCCCCACCAATCGAGGTTTCCAGCGATACTCTGGGAAAAACACCCGGGAATCTCCTCCTTTACCATGCCCCTCAAACGACATGTTCAAAGCCGGTAGCCTAACCATTACTGGGCCGCTGGTTACCCTGAAGTGATTTTTTTTTGCCCATTCAAGGCTGTAACCGGGCGGTGTTGGGAGAGATAACACTAATTCTCGCATGGATGGAAGACATCGGGTCAAACTTTTTAATCAGGACACACAGCAAGGACGCGGGGCATTGTGATGAAGTGTGTGTGTTTAGAGGACGCCGCACGCGCAGAGGACTTCATCACTCTCTCTCTCTCTCTCTCCCTCGCTCTCCCTCTCTCTCTACTTTGCAGCCTCATCTCAGAGGTCCTCTCTACTTTTGGAGCTCTCTCCACCTGCTGAAGCACTTCCAAAGGAGGGCTGGAGTGAGGGGGGGGGGGGGGGGGGTGGTTGTTGTGTGTGTGTGTCTGTGTGTGTGTGTGTGTGTGTGTGTGTGAGGAGGGGGGGGGAGAGAGAGAGAGAGAGAGAGAGAGAGAGAGAGAGAGAGAGAGAGAGAGAGAGAGAGAGAGAGAGAGGGAGGGACAGAGGGGAGGGGGAAGAAATTGTATGACTTCTCCCTCATCATCCTAGAAATATTGATCGCCTCATCAACTTGGCCTTGCAGGCCGTAATAAATACAACTGGGGAGAGAGAGAGATGCTGTGTTGACTCTAACTGGGGCATTAGCCTTTAATGCTCAACAGCATTCCTTCAAGTGCACAGTGTTAAACGCCCTCCTCTCCAATGTACTTTTTCCCTTAACTTAATACATCCATTATCATTCTAAAAGGGACTGACTATTGAGCATGGTCCACGGCACCCGATATAGCCTTAAATGCTCATATATATGAATATATATCTTTATTCATATACATAGTGCATGGAAATATATTTGGAAAATATGCAGGCGTCATTTCTCTGTCCTCTAATCCTGACGCTGTTGTGTACAGTTAATGTAGAAGACGCTTTGTCCTCTTATAGGGGAGAGATCTCTGCATTGCATAAAAGTCTGAGCGCACAGCCAAATGTTAGCTTACGCCAGAATATCCCTTGGAGAGAGGCTGAATAGACACTGATAAAGAAGCAGCTTTGTGGATTGAGCTTCTGATTCACACTGCGCTGTTATTACAGTAGCTAGCGGGGTGTATGTGTATGCATGTGTGAGTGTGAAAATTAAATTGTGTTTGTAACACTGCATTTGTTCTCCAGAACTTCAGATGCGGAAATGCAGTGAGTCATTTTGACCTGGAAAAGCGTCAGGACTACGAGTAAAGTCATATATAGTATAGTGAATGCTGAACGTGGTTCGAAACAATAATGGAACTGGCAACGTGACCTCTGAAGACCAACGGACCACTGGAGACTCATCACAGCACAGACTTGCCGATTAAAAGAAAAAAAGCCAATTGAGGGATCTTCAGTTATGACAAGATAATGCCACAACGCAGGTCTGCCAATCTCATGTAAGATATATCTGTATCGGTCTGCTTGCACACTTCATTTTCAACAGGCAAACATGGATTTCAACAGCAACAGAATCAATAATGAATGTACACAACACTCAAATCTGTTCTCCCAGGCGTGCTCTTTGTATAAGCTGCTGGGCTTGACGAACAACAGCATGCAATATTAAATTAAGGAGATTGGCATGTTGCAAATACACTATTTCGCATTAATGTCCAAATGAAACAATGGCATTAAAGAAGCCCACTGCGCCAGGGTTTTCCAGTTCCCCTTCAAGAAGTATAAACCACATTGCCTCCCTCCTCCTTCTCTCTCTTTCAATCTCTCTTTCGGTCTCTCTTTCTTCTCCCATGCATCGCTTCTCAGACATGGTGCGTTTGCAGTCATTATTACTTGGGAGATTTGGCATCATATCAAGGACAAAGAGGCTGCACAGTCTGGCTACTAATCACCATACTGATGCTGACACGTTTGTAAATGAAGCAGAGAGGAGCCGGTGAGCTGCGATGGCGTGGGCGGCCGAGGGCTCCCTGCATCGCTTTACATCTTCCCCCATACCATGTCTCTCCCCACCCCCCACCAGTGCTATTCCCAGCCAAAAAAACGGCCAAGCAGACACACAGGGAGGGGCAATTTGGCATTCCGAAACAAAAGACACGATCCAGGTGAGGGTGTGTGCGCTCAGGCGAATTCCACGGAGACAGACACGGACGTGTAACGGGGAGCCCCCCCCCACACACCCCGACAACTGCTTACACCGTTTTTGGAAAACTCCTGCACTTTCCCTCACCGAAAATTGTAGTGAACAGATTCAGCGGGGACGTACTGTACGTACGTACGTACGGGAGGCTGAGGGGAACAGGCAGACAGACAGCCCCTTCACAGCCTCGCACTCTGGTGACAAGACCGGGTGCTTGGCTGAGATGGCCACGTTCACTGTATCCAGTAGCACACTGCGAGGAGACATTAAAGCAAAGCAGTCACTATTGTGGGAGAAATACCGCCGAGCTTGCATCTCCAAAATGAAATAGGGACATTCGTCCCCGTGGCTCATCCTCCCGGCGCCTATTGATCCACCACAGAGCGGCTCCCGGTAGAGCCGCATACAGAACAATATTCAAAGTAAGTAATCACTCAAGTGGCCCCCGGGGATTCTCTCAGGAACCATCAGGACTGTCTCTAATCGAACCATATGTAAACACATTAAAGCTTCACAAATGGCACGCTCATTAAGCGTGGTCCCTCAGATGCCGTTTAGCAGGGTGGGCTTGGTTCTCCTGCAGTAAACCACTGGCATTTGCTTCGAAAGCAGCCTAGCAATGCGGCGCTGCTTTGTGAAGTCTTAAAGGGTGTGCGTCAACGCGGGACAGGAAATAAAAAAGGACGGTTGGTTTATTTCGGCGAGCACGGGCTCTCTGTTTTATGTCAATGAAAATGCTGTTTTTCTGTACCTTGACTGGGTTGTTGCAAAGGGGCCTTTAGTAATAGGTCACACAACTTAAGTTGATAAAGCTTGCCAAGGATCAACCCATTTCCGTATTTCCTATCCTTTTCCCTTGCCGGCCGAACTGACCTTTAAAAACGGGGACAGAGGAATAGAAACAGGAAATAGATAGGGGAATGGGGGGGAACAAAGAGAGAAGCAACCAGACAAACTAATTATAATGACTTAATTGTACAACTTTGTACTATGCTTTGTATCAAGTGAATATTTTATTCTTGTTTTCTTCATGGGATGTAATTGAAACCAAATATTGACAAAGTGAAACAGCAGTGCTTTAAATGTCGGAAGTGAAATTATCTCACAAAGTAGCAGATAAAAGCTCTGTTGAGTGACAGGTCAATTATTATGACATTCCAGTCATGTGCAAAGCCATCTTTCAGTTCTGCCTTCTCCTTTTTCTTTTCAAACATTTAAGGCTCACACTTAGGATAGATGTTCTTCTTAAAGATCTAGGATACACTGGTAAATTAAAGGTAGCCAATGAAAGACGGCTTTGCTTGAATTAAGTTTAAAATCCCTCCAAAATGTTCCTAAGAAAACTACTTGCCACGAAAGGGTCAGGAACTCAATTAGCAGTTTCATTAAATAAATTAAGCAGATTAGGGGTTCACTATTGTTACATTAATCCAATTATGAATTATTATTTGAGAATCAGAGACTAAGTAGTTGGACTGTTTCTTAGTGGAAATTGCATTTATAGACAAGATTCTTTTCAGAAGCACTATTTCAATGTATTGACCAAAATGACCCCCCATCATTTCTGACAAACTCTACCTTGATAGTTACGTTTTCTTCAATATATATGAGCGCAGTAAAGCAATTGTATGTACTTAATTAATTAAATGAGTAGGATCAGAGAAAGAATTCTGTATATTAAAAATTATAAAATATATTATATTTATGCTGGTGCACACAGAAATTACACTATATGAAAGAATTAGTTAGGCGAAAGTTACTAAGCTATAGCATTAGGATAAAGGATCGCTATTGGAACAACAGATGGCAAGTAATTTGCAAACTAACTAAACTGCTCTAGTTTGACTCAGTATTTTATATTAAGGTACAATTTTGGAAATCTTGAAAGGCTTGCATATTGTAGCTTTTATCTAGGTAATTAGTCTACCTACCTAGTCTAGTTGTCTTTCTGGCATTTTACTGTCATCCTGGAAGGATACCGTAAAATAAATAGAACTTGCACTTCAACACTTTGTTCAACATTTAAAATGATTGACCCAGATGCTAATCGTAATATGACTAAGTGAGCAGCATGAAGCTCTTTCATATTTCTAGATTTGCACATAATGATTTTCTATGTTCAGCAAACAGCTGTTCTATCCACAGTATGCTTTTGTGTGTTTTTTTGTACAGAATAAAATCCTACAGTTTCCCTCTCCTAAGGAGATTGTATCATCATCAAGTACCATATGAAATATCAAAAGGTTTCCAGTATGAAAATATTATATATATATATATATATATATATATATATAATTTATATACATAAATTGTACCGACTTGTAATTTTCTTACATACAAATTGATTTACATGGAAATGGATAATAGGGAAAACTAACACATACCCATTTCCTTATTTAGAAATGTCTTTAATAGGACCTCAGTGGCTTGGAGTTTCAGAAATGCCAAAAGCACAGAAGCAGAATGACGCTATTTACATGCAAATGTCAGCTGTAGTCGCAGAGAAGTGAGAGTTGCCAAAGTGTATTGTTGTGTGACAGGGAGGATTTCTGAATACGCCGCTGAAAGCAGAGATGTACATGAGTGCACTTGACACAGTGAAACCCACGGCATCCATTTTTTATGAAAAGAACACACACAAAAAAACATAATTCATTCATACTCATATGAGCATTACGGTGTGGGACCTATTCCGACAAAGGATAGGGTTTTGTTTTGCCACTTAATGACATGAGTTAACTGAGAAACGTACACTCGAAAACATGCCTTGAGTCATACGGGGACATAATGAAGTTTGCAAGCCTCAATCCAATGACGATGAGCTTTTAACTATAAAGGTCAACCCTGATCAAGAGGCACCAATGTTTCGATGGCCCTGGCAGCACGGCACACATGATTGCTATGTATATCACAGCATCCCAATAGATGCTACGCCACTAATGAGCCACTGACCTTCACCATCGGCCGAAAATACTAAAGACTAAAGATGCAAATGCACTCGTAACATGCTGCACCCATGAGTCATTAACAACCCATAGTCCCTGGAAAAAAGATTCCCTCCTTATAATCATTCCAATGTGTATGCCGTTCTGTATGCAGGGCTTGGCATTTGACACAAGTGCAACCTTGTTTGCTTGTGGTGTAATGAATTATGAGTGGGATTTTTTTTTGTCAGATTTAGATTTAATTTGAAAGTGAAATAATCATGTTATTTAAAAAATAAGAATAATAGGGTAAATATAATTAGCGGTTTATTTTACTTAAAAAATGTCCAATCAGAATGGTACTTTAAGAGGGGGGAAAAAGGCAGGGTCCGGTATTTCGCATTTCAATGGTAATTCACCCCATTAAAGCCCTATTTGGAGCAACAGCCAGGTGGATTTAGAGGAGATGTAGGGGGATTAGTGAACTGATATCAATCAGTACAGTTGAACCATCCCGTTATCTGGCACCATCAGAAACCCTGGCTGCCTTCCCCATTGATTCTGGTCATGGTAAGACTGCAGCGGGAGCTTAGGGCAAGGCTTTTACTACAGGGAGCCCTAAAGCTCCAGGAAATGGCTTATCTGAAATAAATACATTCAACCGAAAATTGCTTGATGGTATTAGAGACAAACAAGATGGAGCGAGTTTGGTGGACGCCGGTCAGACAGGGAGACGGCAACACAAATTAAAGAGGAAAGGCAACCACCATGGAGTATCTTAAAAAAAAGGAGCAGAGAGAAGGAGCTTGTTTTGCCTTCTCCTCCAGAGGATCACATTCACACAGAGTTGTTCTATAGGACGCCAAGCGTCTCACACAGCAGACCATACTGCATGTTGCAGATGTGATGAATCACTGCAAAGAACCCCCGATAATGATGTGCTCCACGGGACTCCTTAAATGCCAAGGCCTCAATTCCAAAGGGAGAAAGTAAACAACAGAAGCATCCCTGTCTGGTTATCGGGCGCTCATCGCCGGTGTATAAAACGGGCGGAGCCCAGGATCAAATTACGGGGGACTGGGTGGTGATGTGGGGGGGGGGGGGGGGGGGGGCGACGACCAGCACCCCATTATCCGACATCCAGGGAGCAACGCTGTGCCCCTGACCGTCCACATGGTCTGCTTTGGCAGATGCGTTTGCTCTCCATTCAGTATTTCTAATCCTGTCTGAAAGCCTATCTGGAATGTCAGGCTTCTTCCTAAATTGGCTCGTGTTCTTAGTGATTGATTAAAGTACTGTAACCCAGCTTTATCAGACTGCCCTGAACTCTGTATTTCTGCCAAATCTATTAGGTAATGCATCTCTTGTCATTGCACTTGTTGGGCTCTTTTTAGCGTCCCAAGAGGACTCACACAGATGATCCATTTAACATAATTCCCTATTTATATTACAAGGCTATGATGAAAAAATATATAATTGGAAGTATTTTGAGAATCTTTTTAAAAATGAGCAGTGTCAATTAACGTGTGCTTCGGAGCATGTCCATCAAGGTGACTCGATAAAACGTTATTTATTCTTTAACAGATATTTAGCACTTAAAAAAAAAAAAAGTTTCTGCAGAATATGTCGATACCCCTGGAAAAACACATTCACCTATTTGCTGACATTGAGCTAACGATATTGCTATAATTCAGGGGCTTATAGTGCTATAATATCCCCCGTGCCATTGCTCACAGAGGAGGGCAATGGAGGTGAGGCTGTCCTGGTATTATTGCTGACACCCAAGTCCTAGACATTGCACTTAAGAATGTCTCTTGCAGAACATTATTCACACACACACAGGAATTATAATGACCAGGGAAGAAGAGGGGACCACGACGGTACCAATCACGCATAGTACACACAGGGGCCCGGTGAGGGCGATTAAGGTTAAACAGCCAGGCGCCACATATTGGATGTTACCACTTTTGTTAAAACCCTCTTCCCCATAAACCCTGATCTAGCCCATTAAATATACAACACCTATGTACACCTATGAATTTAATTAGAATTGGTAAAAAAAACAAAAAAAAACTGTTCAAGCCCATTACAAGGCAAACAACTGGGAGAATGTGTTTACATCCCATTTGTTTACTTGATGTTATAACCGGAGGAGGAGAGGATGCAGTAATGATGCTTAGAAGTAGGCCATGCCCCAACCCTGGAGGCAGATCTGGCTTGGGGTGTCTCCCAGCCTCCCCTCTCCCGACACACTGCACACAGGAGCGACTCACAACTATCTGCCCATTCTATATATGCGCTGCACTGAAAAGAGAACACCCGTGAACACGCAATCTTACTCATTCTTCGACTGTTTATGCACTGCTGGCAGTCAAACATTGGTGTGTGTGTGTGTGTGTGTGTGTGTGTGTGTGTGTGTGTGTGTGTGAGAGAGAGAAGAAAAGAAAGAAGATGAGAGAGAGAGATGGAGAGTGTTTGAGGGGGAGGAAGGTTGAGTGTTTTGTTTTTTTGCCACTACGTTTTTCTCCAAGAAAAATATGAATACTATGAATATTTCTTTTCATTAACACAATGACGAACGGAATAATACAACTCAACACAGAATTTAGCAGGATTGAATTGCGCTATGCAGGGAGATCAAATCTTGTTACTTCAAAAGCAATTGGAGGATTTATTTTTATTGCATTTAGCTGTTAGCGTTTTAGATCCCTAGCATGCCTTAAACAGTGACTCTTAGAGAATTCTTCCTTTGTGCCTATGTGGTGTCGATACGAGTGCCACATGCAGAGGCCACAGAGATGGAAGAGAGTATTACGTTTGGTTCACCCCTGCATGTAATTACAAGACTCAAAACATTTAAAACAAGCGCATTGTTGTTTCGTGTTTGATGGCCTTTGCGTTCCTATGCGGAGCAGGACAATGGAAGTGCTTCTCATGAAAGAATATATGCCTATAAGGTTTCCCATAATTCGGAAAGACACAAGACTGCAGCCCCTCATCCGGAAAAAAGTAAGTTATGTAATGACTGCGAGTCATTACCGGTGCAGTAAGCAGAAACACTAGTTATCCTTGGCAGTACATGCCGAAAATGTTGTTCCTGTGTATTGCTGTGAGAGTGTGTAGGTGTGTTGCTGTTCACACATTTTATGGGCCGTGAGAGGCAGAATGCAGGGGTGAATCATGGGAGGAAAATGAAATGCTTAGTCAATGTACAGATATTATTAGGATACATATAAAGCCTTCGCTAGTCTCTGGAAAACAAAACTAATAAGCATACCGATCCTTCACATATCTTCTCAGTTATGCAAGAATCGCACTTTGCAAACGTACTCAAACGTGCTAAAAATCCATTATAGTTATTGTCGTCTTCCTTGTGGTAAATAAAGACATGGTTCTAAACCGTTGGTGTCACGACTGTCTGTTTGGAATCTCAGGCGGTAAACACTAGCACGTAGTTCCTCTAACGGCCTTGAGGGGCTTCATGGTAAGTGGCTCAGACCCGTCAACATTAGAAGTGAATGGGAAAATGTTTGATTTAATTCTCGCAATGCAAGGCGAATAATGTTTTCTTTGTTCCGTTAGGATCTCAGTGGCTAGTTCATCTTCATAGTTTGCATTTTGTGAAGGCTTGGTCGACAATTATATTCCATTGAAATTGAATATTTATATATAGTTTTCGACATAGCAAGGCAGTCACTCAATGTTAAACACTGTGCCAAATATTGATTGTGGCTATTGCTGGTTGCAACCAATGGCAATGCTTTGTAAAATGCAAACCTATACCCTCATAGCGGTCATGCAAAAACCGATGGGTTATATCACAGATTATACACCCATATTATTTACAATCTACGGTCAAAACCTGCATGTATTTACAGTAGGTGGCGTTGTTCCTGGTCGACGTAGATTAGCATCTCACTTTATATGCCGACACCCTCTACAAAGGACATCCATGTGTTTGATACAAATGAAGGGTTTTCTGGAGAAGAGGAGATCAACCTCTGTGCAGGATTAAGTTAGTCGGATCAAATTATGAAAGGGGGCTTCTTTTCATTGTTTTCAAGCAGACTGTCTCCCCGCCTACAGGGACTATGTCTGTCTCCCATGAGGATACTAATTATCACCAAAAACATGGTTTTGACAAGGAATCCATAAGCTCTTAATGTTACCATAGTAATAAAACACAAATTCGGAAAGAGGGCAAAAAAACATGAAAAACAACACTTATTTAACCACGGACCATATCTCTATCACGGGCCACAATTCATGTAGGGCATTTTATTTCTCTGACAGGAAAGGGATTTTTCTCCTTCAGTTCAGTACCCCTTGGTGTATTGTATTTTTTCCCACCCTATCAATAACTGTGGCAATCCATGCCTGAAGAGTGGCTATCGTTGTGAGCATGTGGTACCAGAGGTTATGTGGGCAGGTCAGATAAATGAGATGGGCTTTGTTTTATTGCAAAACTGCTCGTCTTAACTTTCAGCACCAGGCAGGAATTCAGAAAACATGCCACTGTCCTTGGGCCTCTTGCTCTCGCTCCTTCTCTCTCCTTCTCTCTCTCTCTCTCTCTCTCTCTCGCTCTCTCTCTCTGTCTGATGCTTAAAGCCTCAGCCCTGGTCCGCTAAGATTACATAAATATCATCTTTTGGCCTTTCGACACCAAATCCTTGCTCTACTGGTCCGTTTGCTTTAATCTTTAGCAGTGTTGTATTTAGAGAGGGGTATAGGGTTGTAACTTTTATTAGAGGCCAAAAAAATGAAGGGTCCCAGTGAAAGACACTGAGGCATCATTCAATGTCAGACAATCACATAGCGCAGCACAGACTGAACATCACAGGACGGAAACTGCCATGGTGAACTGTTGCTGACAGAGAGGGGACCGGACCTCGCTTTACATGGGGCAGGGTTCTATTTTTTTTTTCTCTTTCAATTCCATACAGCAAACCAAGCGTGTGAGAGGGGAAAAGTGGGCCACAGAGACAGTGCTGTCTCCCGAGGGGAATATATCACATTTCTGGCATCATAAGTGATAGTGTTAACGATTCAAGCTTCAGCACTTCCTCTCTCAGAAAGCACAGTGGGAAACCGCTAAAAGCGGAGACACGGCTTTAAGAGGTCAGCCGTGGATTTGTTTTTGCACACAGATCATGGATCAGTAGACTTCATTATAAGGGTATCATTAGAAGTAACCCAAAGGAGTAAGTTGGTGTGAGAAGGTGGGTGGAGGGGATCTGCAATTAATGACTTTCCCCTAGGATTAGTTTTTTTCTCCCCCCAAACAGCTGGTCTTGCAAAAATAATCTCTGGCCTTTAGTTAGTCATTTGCGTATGCGGACGCTATCACACCTACAGTATTTCTATGCAGACTGCAAGATCATTATTCAATACCATATCAACAAGCGAGAGGGTTATTATTTATAATGGACATACACTTAAATATAAATAGGTCATTCCAATCACGCAGATTCACTTAATCTGAATTCAGTATGCAAACTGCTATACTGACAAATGCAAATAACTGTCCCATTAGACACTGCATGCCCAGGCTACGCTAAATATGTAACTATTAAGCCTTTTCTTCTGGGCACTGTTTGGTTTGGAGCTGAGGTTGTGGGCAAATTTTGAGGTCAGGCAATGTGTGCAAAGTAGGTTTCAATTGTAAGAGCTTGTGATTAGGGTATACGGGAATACGAAATGGGAATACCAGTCATTTCAGGGGTGTCAAAAGATGTAGAATCATTTAGTAATTTTCAGCCAGCAAGTTCTGACTCAATCAAAACCGTCTGATTAAGCACACAATAGGAGGCCCCAACAACTCATAATATAAACCCTTTTAAACCGTTAAATTTGGTATCCTTTATATTATTCGTGTTTGTCTGTCGCTGTAAAAGCAGCGGCTGTCCACAGCATGAATAAAACAAACTTGGCAGACTTTTGTTTGACTGGCTTTCTTCAGCCCAGAGCTCCCTTGTCAAAAGTCTTATCCTGGCTTACCTTTCTTCAACCTAGCCATTTCCCTCTTGTTTCTTTTCAGTCTCTCCCCTTCCTCCTGTCCTCTCTCTTATCCCTCTTTGATCCCCTCACTGTTCCCGCTCTTCCACAGAAGTGTTTCCATCCAACAGTATCTTTTGGCTCTTCAGCTGCAGGAGTGAACTGCCCACTATTATGTCATTCAACACCTGCACTTTAACCCAGATGGAATCCGCAGTGGGTCCATCTACCAAAGGGCACCCAAGGGGAACACCCTCTAAAGTCTCCGCCAGCCCCCAACCTGAACGGCAACCCATACGTACGATTATATGATGTGATTATAACCAAAACCAAAGCGGTAACGATACAATATATGTCATAATGAATTACTTGTTTGTGTTGCGTTGCGAATTGTGAAACAGACACTTTTTAGTCCATGGCGAATTGCAGCCCACATCTTCATTACATCCTAAAAATAAATAGTGCTTAGGAATTTGCGCACAAAGTGTAATTTAGACAATCCTCAAATCTAGGCTACTTAAAGGATCAGAAAAATGAGACGCCTCAGGCATTGTGTGTGAATCCACAACGACAAACTCTTCAATGTTAAAACTTTGTTTGAGTGGAGACATCAAATATCACATTAAAGATACAAAGAACATCTGAAATGGTTTGGCGTTCAATCTTATCTCTCCATCCACTCCATCTACTGGCCATTATGATGGTGACCAAGAGCCATCTATTCATCAGAGCTTCCATCTAGGGAGAGTCAGCCACCGGGCTATTTCTGTAATGACCCAGTTTTGCAGGTAAATCTAGATCTGAATCGCTGTAATGAGCCGTAGTGAGTTAAAGATACCTGACACTATTAGGGCCTGACACCAACTTTATTTAGAAAATGATCTCAGACCTGGCATTGTCAAGGCATACATCAAATAATCAATGGATGAATTGTGTATCATTAAGTCCAAAGGGGGGTGGCCACACCAAGCAGATATCTTTCCTTTAAAACATAATCAATGTCAGACCAAATTCCCCAGTCTAATTTCCTTTCCGGGTTATTTTGTCAGATTACTATCAAGTCAATTTCCTGGAGCCTGTTCTTACACAGACAGAGTGATGGCATGATGATGGTGTCGTTGGGGGAGAAGCTATAATTGTGGAGGATAGCTCCTTTTGGGAGGAACATGGGCACAGATGGGCTGCGAGTTTGATGGAGGAATTTCTCTGTCCTCAAAGGCTATCAGCAAGCCCTGCTAAACTGGCAAGCACTATAAATAGACATTAGGAACCAGGAGTAGGTCTCCATATTTGCATCAAAAATCCCAATCATAGGGCAAATACAAAACCATAGTGCTACAATAATTTGCAAAATGGTTGGGCTGGATTTCAAAAGTATCAGCACAAATTGCTTTTGGGTAAGAGTGTGAATACTGCTAAGTTTTTTCAATTATATTGTTTGCCAATTATGTTACATATTACATCTGATTTAGCATTTTGTTGAACATAAGCAACACAATTTTGGCAAAATAATTGCTTGTGCAGCTGGTGCTACAGGAGCAGCATAGCAACCAGTGAAGGAGAGTGGGAATTGGAATATGATCTATCCCTTGACTCCTCAAATCTCTATCTCTTATCACAAATACACAGATCAATCAATGTCGGATCGAGTAATTCACTAGACCTGTAATGTTTGCTCTCAAAAGAGACAAGTGCCAATGACATAGGAAGCATGATGTAGGTCCTAATATAGCAGATAACTTGCTTGACCTTTACACGCTTAGATGCATTCTTCTAGGATACAGACACATGGAAGGACAGACCCACATGCACGCAGACACAAAGTGTGGAGGAAAAACACACTCTTATAATTTGAAGTGACAAATCACCTTCTGATGAACAAGGTGCGTTTGTTGACAACACAACGTTGATGCTGAACTCCATGTCAGAGTTGATTAGACTCGATCTAAATCTATTATTTCATAATAAAAAGGACATATTCAGGAGAATGTCTGGAGGAGGATATGTGTCTGGTGTGTGTGTGCGGTTGTGTGTGTGTGCCTGGGCCTTTGTTTGGGTGTGGGTGTGTTCGGTGGGAAGGAAGGATGTTTATTTATATTGATCTGAGTATAAATTATAGAATGAGAAGGGAAAAAGGTAAAAAAAAATAATAAACTACAAAAGTAGCTGTCAAATAATACATATTGATTCAAATTTAAAAGCCAGCACAGCCTGCACTATGCCATGACCCACTGAGCAAGAGAGGTGTGTTTGTCTGTGAGTGAGTGCCTGTGTGGGTGTACATCCCTGTGCACGTGCTGAGAGAGTATGCGCATGTGTGCGTGTGCGTGTGTGTGTGTGTGTGTCCGTGCTGGGAGAGAATCTTTATTAATCGCTTGCATTACTACAGCCATTTCCACTCCCTTCATCACCAGCAGCATGCGCTCCATGAGGTTTAAAATATTTAAATCTGTAATCTGTCAGCATTATGACGTTCACACACATACCCGTGAGACTGGTGGGCCATCAGTCACCCTGCTTTCCACTTCACACGGACCCAAACACATCACAGGGACCTGACATGGCCTTTTGTAGTCCGATCTGAAGCAACGGTGGGCTGTGTCTTTTAATTTTTTAACAATGGCAGAGTCACACGGGTTGGACTCTGGAGCAAAAAGAAAGCGGGATATGTGTAGCTGAAAATTGCTCCTCTAATTGTTTCCCCAGTGTGTGTGACCCACTGACTCTGGCAGAGTTCTTCCATGGTCTTTTTACAATGGGTAAACCAGCATGAATTATTGATTTTGTGGCACCGGCATACAGACTTACAAAACCGCACACTCATACAATTTATGAGTGTGTTTTGTCACTCTGGCACACAGCTGTTTCCGAGCTTTGCTGATATACCCTCGTTCATATACAAACCACCTGACAGGTCAAGTATTTTCCTAAAGTTGTTGAATTAATAAACCAAGAATGAATAAATTGAATGGGATTAATGCCTGAACGACGGTGACCCAAATATGAATGCTACATTGATGGAAGGCACTCCAACGCAGCCCATTTAGCCGGCTCCATGTCATGTCTTCATACGACAGGCTTTTACTAAGCTTCTTAAGAGCCTGCCTCGGGGGATCAATGGAAGGCCATGGCTACTGCCTGGAGCCTTATCTCCACTAATTTACCCCATGAATTAGATGGCCCCGTTGCCTCTGCATCCTGACAGACCCAAACAATACTTTGCCTCACGTTAGGGAAACGAGGAGGAGGACAAAAAGGGAAATGTGGGAGCTTATAGTGATTGCTTGGCTGGATAAGGATCCAGACGACTAACAGGGTAAAGACCTGGTCCGACGCCTTGAGCCTTGACACCTTGACGATGACACTTATCCCCCCGATTCCCGGGCTTTGATTCCCTGGGACTTGTTTGCATATTTTTTCGGGGTGGATTAGGGAGAATGAAAGGCAATTGGAGACGCTTGGATTAAGGTGTACATTTCAAAACAACACAAATAAATAGGAAGGATGACAGCCTCAAAGTAGGGGCAGGAGCTTTTATCCTGATACAAATTAGTTAAGACATTTTGAATATGAATAATATGATAGATCATTTGAATACAGAGGAGTATACTTATTTTATAAAATGAGTAGAGCGGAGGAAAGTTCTAGATGTCTGGATGTGTGTTGGAATCAGGTGTGGCCTTCACAGATCAATTTGAATGAACCATGCTTGTATTTGTTTGAAGTGGAAAGGGCAAATCCGGCCTGATATCAATTTGACAGAATTCTATTAGTAAAAATACAATTGTAAATGTTGCATTATTCAATATGTATACAATTCAATATCCTTTGGGACTTGTTAACGAAGGGTCAGTATATATATATATATATATATATATATATATATATATATATATATATATATATACATCTACTTGTTAAAGCATGGCTAGGATTATTTGTATCTATCTATCAATATAATGTTTATAGATAGATAGATAGATAGATAGTAAGATCGATAAAAATAATCAAGTCAATTTAATATATATATATATATATATATATATATATATCCTGGTGTATATAACACACAGAGAAGGGCTCAGCAGCACAGAGGGCATCTGATTAACTATCCTTCCATGGCAGCAGCACTCTCCTCAACCTCAACTCTTCCCTTCCTCTCCTCTTCTTTACCTGCCTCCCAATGTGATGCATGTTTCAACCGACTCCTTCCCTCTAAAAATGGAAAACAATTCAGAATAGATCCCCATGGCTCCTGCATAGTGGTCCTTTATTTGTACACCTACCGGTTCCCTCTGAGATCCGTTTTTTTAAAAATATATGTTACGAATAATCAATAGTTAATAAAATAAATTATAACTTGTGTGTGCCCGGTGTGCCCGGGCTTGCTGTGTGACATCTGTTTTGTAGTTAAAATTGTGGGACCCAACAGAATCTTGTTCACAAGACTCTGGTCTTTGGCAGGCGAACATGTGTTAGTCAGGGGAGATGTTTTTGGGCTATGAACAATGCTAAACGTAGAAATTTAGATATGCTAAACGCAAAAGTCTTGAGGCATGTCTCTCTGCCTGGGGCCAAACAACGTTCTACTAGTCAAACAAAACCTCTTCTGTATGCATATATGGCTTAGATATGGACGTGGGAATGAATGATAAATTAACGTGGTATGAATATGAAGGGTATGTAACGTTTATAGAGCGTTGTTACCCTACAGAGCAAAGACATGAATGGGTTTGTATCGTGTATGTAATGTGTCAGCATTAAGTGTGGATTTATGTAAATCCTACAGGAGTAAGAATATTTAACTTTAACCAAGAACCAGCCCCATGTTGCTAGCTGATGATTTTCTTGCATTGAAAAATGCAAAAAAAAATGCATTGAAAAATAGGAAAACCCCACCAATGTGTACTAAAAAACATTGGACTAGTACTCTAGGTGAGTCTCGGAGGCCTAAACCTGTGAAACATACCAAGTTAAGTTCATAAATAGCATGTCTGAATAAATTCAGAAAACGTACAATACAGTGGGTTTCTGTAGTGGGAAATCAATTTGCATATCCTTAGACAAGGTCAGGTGCACTCTTGGACCACATAAGCAGACACACCTCTACAAACCGCAATGCAAGGTACATCCAAATAGAGGTTTGCAGTGAAGTGCAGCCATAGAAAGGAAGATTCACAGTAAGGGCAGCACTTTGCTGACCTTTACAAAAGACAGGTAGTCCCATGGAACTATGCACTGACATACTTACAGAGTATAAAAAAAATGCACTTTGCATTCTCATCTTCCTTGAGGTTAGAGAATGTGTGTGTGTGTGTGTGTGTGTGTGTGTGTGTGTGTGTGTGTGTGTGTGTGTGTGTGTGTGTGTGGAGGGGGGGGGGGTTGTGTGTGTGTGTGTGTGTGTGTGTGTGTGTGTTTTTGTGGGCGTGTTTAGGTGTGTTTTGAAATGCCCTACATTCATAGAAAAAAAAGATTGTTCTGTCAAACATATCGAGCCAATGTCGAGCCTAAACTATTACACTTTGTAAACAGAAAATAATACTTTCATCACAAAGGATGTTGTCATTATAGTGTCAGTGACAGTGTAGGACTACACACACAACTCTTTCAAAAGAAGACGGAATTGAAGTTGCAACAAAGGAAGAAAAAAAGCCAGTTGCTGGACTAGAACGCGAACGGAATGAGAAATGTAGCATCCATAACATGCATAATCCTTCCCATTACACTGAAGGGACACCAGTGTTAAATTAACACAGTTTTGGCTGCAACTCAAATCTAAATCCTAAGGATCATAATCAAATTTCATAGACGCGTTTTATGCAAACGACCAATGAATGCTATGTGTCTGCTATATCACGCCCCCATGAAGGGCTTCTTTTGAGTCATTGTAAGAATGCCAAACACAAGGTTGGATAACTTCCTAAATGCTCAGGTTTCAAGGCCACATCGCTTATTCAACCAGTCACCATGACAACTATTGCTTGCAAATTTCCACCCCCTCAGTTTTTCTTCTTTGGAATTCAACAAGTTAATTATTCGGTGTTTACCAATCATGACCATCATGCTAGTCATCCAAAAATCTTATAGGTAGGCCTATCCTTAACTTTGTTTGCAGGAAAAAAACACACATCTTTGTAACTAATTCCCTGCAATTCACCCTATTCCAAACGATTACCTATGTGATCCTTAGTTTGTCTTCCCTTCGCGTTCAGATCGGCTTCCCTGCTGCAGTAGAGGAGCTCAGACGCAGACTTTCGCCTCCAACGTGTGCACCCTTTCCCATGCAATCACAGAACGTCTCCATTCAAACTTGAACGCAAGTGCGGAATACTGATCCGAACATACTGTGCTGCTCAAAACCAGTTAACAACGTTGTAAACCCTCAATTAACATAATCCACTGGAGATACAATTTGGAGCTCCTCGCAGCCGGCCGTGTCCGTGCAGCAGCCGATCAGGCTTTTTTTCTTTTAGGAGGTATAAGAGGAGAGCATCTGCGCGTCACATCTCCATCAAGCACATAACAGGTATTTGAGTTAGTAACAAGTGCTATAAACATGGATCACAGCACTGTAGCTTCTATTTTCTTTGGTCTCATCTTAATTTTTTCACACATCGTTCAAAAATAAACAGCTCCATGCCCAAACGCAACGGTTATCAAGGACCCCCCCCCCCCAAAAAAAAAACGCATCCCTCACAGACTATACTTAATGGAAACGTCTTAACATGCATCATATTTTCTTCAGCATCCCGTAGGTCCCGTAGGCTTTCGGAACTACAGCGTTATGTTAAAGGTAAAATATTGTTATTTGGTTTAGAAGAGAGAACAAAAAAAAAATCAAGTCCTTTAATATGCTACAGTCTGTGCCCATTTCCCCCGCATCCTCTAAGTCTCTCAGCCAGCAAAATGTATCCATCACATGTTCTCCCCCAAAACCAGGCGAATATCAGATGACTCACCTACCTCGTTCCGATGCAAATTTCGCCATTCCTTGCTTATTGAAAATTAAAAACGCCGGGTCAATGTTTAGTTTTAGTACGGTATAGTCCAAATATAATAATCTACCACAGCTTGTATTTTCCGGAATGACCTCCTTCAGCACAAACATTCTTCATCATCGTCACCATCTTCACTCTTACGACGTGTTATAATAGCAGCCTATACGTCCTGTTTACTTTCCAAGAGGGAGCGTGTACTACTCCGTCCCCGCGCGGTTTGATCCCCCTGCCCGGACTCTCGCTTTCGGCACGAGCTTCATCACGGGTGCGCGCGGCGCAGTCTATGCTAAATATTCCCGCGCGCGCCAATGGAAATGGAGAGTTTCTAGGTAACCAAGGGCAAAGCCATCACTGATGGAAATCACATCATGCTTTTAAAACAAAACTAAAACATGTCAAACAATATAATAGCCTTGCATATGATGCTCTATGTAGGATATATTTAAAATATGCTTTCACAGATCGAGTACTTATCAAATAGAAGGCAACAGTAAATAGTGTTGATAGTTTAGCGTCTGTGGGTATTTTTGCAAGACCGATTCACAAGCTGCCAGACTATCAAACGCCTGTCTATGAGTTGACAGCCTGATTCAGAATAACGTCAATCCTTCAACATTACCAGACGTGTCTGACTTTCCAGAAAACATGATAGGAATCAAATTGTGTCCAAAACTCTGGGAAGAATGACGAATAACTTCCCCCTGACGTTTACCGAAACAAACCTGTCGCAAATGAAGGATAGACCCTATAAATTAAAGAATAACACACGAGTTTATCATGCAGGAGACAATTACTCACAATAATTCTGAAAATCAATATGATGTCCTCTTCAAATAATTGTGTGCCCTGTCTAGAGACAATCAATGGTCATGATTAACTCTTTATGAAAAAAAGAAAAGAAAAAGGATTTGGGATATGGCTATTAGTCATTGAAGAGAAAGGCACTGTAATACAACATTTAATCTCAATGTCATATAATACATTGTCAGAATCCTAAATTGAACCATTCAATGATAAATCCATATGTAGAGTCAAAGAGCAAATCAGTCGTGTCTGACTACATGGCTTTCCACTTTGGTATTAAATATGAAACACATGAAATGAAAATCATAGTTTAAAGGGAGCTGGGGTTTTAATCGTATACCTTACACCGGTTCCATGGAGTCTTTTGTCTCAGTGAAATTAGTCCATCAGCTACTTGGCAGCCTGAATCTTGGGACCATTTGCCAAGTCATGCATATAGAGACAGTTACAAAACAGTTTTAAGGTTTTCAATTATTTTTCTTTGGGGGGGGGGGGGGGGGGTTGATTATAAGATAAATAATGCAACCATACACCTAGCATGAATATAATTTAACAACTTCTGATAATGAATGTCATCATCAAAGACATTTCTTTTTTTTCCGTAGTCACCTCATAGTAATTTAGGTGTCAGTTGAATCTACCAATCTAACCCTAACCCTGTTACAGCAGTATAGCTATGCCCAGATCCGCCAAAGTGCGCCGTCATATCTTCAGATATAATATCAGGCTTTCTAATAGCCTGCATTAATGACTTGTGCTGGACTTCAGATCCAGGCATTAACATTGTTCAGCTATTAGAAATTAGAATACTTGATGAACAAGCTCTCCACATTAGAGCCACCATATTTGAGGTTCATATTTAAGGTGCCTTTGTATAATAATCCTATTTTCCCCAGCATTGTCCCCTGAGTGTTATGACCATAATGCTCAGTATACCCCACAAGGGTATTTCCATCAATACCACTAACTCACTGCCCTATAGGACGCCAGGAGAGAGTGATAGGATGACGCAGTTGTTGAAATATATATAGCAGCACGGTGGAATATATTTGCATTATATGCAATTGTGTGATATCCTCCTCAACTGAGTAGCAAATGAATATAACATCTAATGCCAGTCTCAAAATGTACTCTCCCACACATAAAACATTCACACCTATAGGTGGTAATGAGCGTGAGTGCGGGAGAGAGAAGGGGGTGTGTGAGCAAGTGTCATATGGGGGTGTGTATGGTGCTTTGATGAATAAATAGACCATGTCTAAGGTACAGCGAGACATCACCTTTCCAACATAGTCTCGTCAAATGCCCGCTAGCAACCTGAGGACTGGTTAGCGTCGAAAATCCATGAAAACAGAATAATGCAATGTGTTGGCAAGATTGCGACAAGGATGGATGTTTTTCATTATATGATTGTCGTGCATTTTCCAAAGTCATTTGAAGCTTTCATCCACCATTAATAATGTTAAGTTCAATCCCTGCTTAATAATGTTAAGTGTGAAACAAACACGCTTTGCGTATCTCCTCTTGTCCTCAGGCCTCTGTCTATTTTTTTTCCCCTTCAACGTCTTCAAAGTTTCCTGCTCCAGCTTTAAAGTTGTCGAAAATCAATGAGAAGAATGAGCGCAGCATGAGTTAATTCGCAGCCGTTCAATGGTAGCCTTTTGATTTCCTCAATACAACATACAAAAAAACCTCTCACAATGTTGCCCAGCCAGGCTTATAATGTATTCATGTATTGTCAGACTACACATGTTTTCATGTACCTTATACAGAAAACATGATTTTCTTTTCAGCTCTACAATTCTCATTTTCCCAAACCCAAATTGTGGCACCATAACTCTCTTCCTGGAAGCATTGATTGGTCCACAGCCAGAGGTTGATTACAACAGGGCCATACTAAGTACCTGATCATGATCCTCTAAATCGGGAAACCTCAAAGCTTCCAGAAAACCATGGTTGTAGCCCTATGGCTAAGCTTAAAGATGGGCTATGTGGTGGATGTTGTTACTTACGGTACATTGCCCGTGGCGCTGCAGTGCAGCCATTGGTCACAAGTGTATTTACAATGAATTGAAAAAGTAAATCAGATTCATCAGATTTGCGGACTGAGATATCGTTACATGCAGGTGTACCTGTGTTAATAAAGAGCTTAAAAAAAGCTATTTTGGACTTGTGAACACAGGCTGTGTAACACTTGGTTGCAAATTAAGAAAGCTTCAATCTGACTGTTTGCTATCAGTCTGTTTACGCTGAAGTGATACTTGACTAAACTGTGCAATAGGAAAAGGCTGCTAGACAAGAGCTTGGCTCTTATGTGCAGATTTCCATATTTATTGTTTGGAAGCCTGCAGGGAGTTCAACTGAATGCCAATTGTATGCCTTGCTGAGACAAATATGCATCACCACCCGGAACAATATGAGTAATGCCCTTGCGAAGCCTGATTGTCTGAAATATACCTTTCAACATAATGAGTTTGTATTCTTCGATTTAGTCTGGAAGCTGACCTGTAATCCTCAACCTTATCAATGCAGAAATATCAGACCTCAACTTGTGTTCCAATAGTTGGGGACGATGTGTTATTACAATACCCAAATGACGACATCATAGTCCATCTGGGAAATATACACAGGATTTGTTTAATGCCAGAACGTTGAGCATAACATGTTGAATGTATAAGTCAACACTTTTCAGCAATATAAATAACCTTTGTCTATAAATGTATGCACAGAATTTTTAGTAGATCAACAACAGAGCTTTCTCTTGCCACACCATGCAGCAGAAGAAGTTTGAGATTCATCTGTTGCAAATAAATGCATTGACATGGTGAACCTAGTCTATTATGTGGCCATGATTATTTTGACCTAGTTGAAGGAGGGAGCTCCTCAATCCATGCCATAGGTTGATAGGGCAATTTCACATAACATCCTGCCTGCATTTACATTTCATCAGAGTATAACTAGTCCTAGCACTTGATTAAACTCCTGAATAACTTCTTTGGCTTAATGCAATGAAAAAAGTGAATATGCTGTCAAATTGAAAACCAGATGTTCAGCTTCTATAATTGTATTTGACTTGATATTATAGATTCAAGGAATGTGCTGAAAAAAACTGCTGCCCTGTTTCTTCTCCTTTACTATGATTGAACGGCCTGTCCGGCATTGTCGGCTACATCTATTAACAAAGATGACAACAGCCAGTGCATGTTTTTCGTATAAACCTTTGTGTTGTCTATCACTCATTGACGCCTTCTACAAAAATGAAATTCTCATTTCTCTGCTCGTAGGAGAAGGGAAGAATGTCCTGTGTGTGTGTGTGTGTGTGTGTGTGTGTGTGTGTGTGTGTGTGATTCTACCTTTCCCTCCCTCTTTTATTGGGAGTCTGTTTAATGACAGCTGGGGATGCCTAGCGACCCCGCCCATCTACAAAGAGAACTAATTAGCAGGTTCCTCCTTGTCACCGCAGAAACCAGATGGGCTCCCACAACAACCCACAATGCACTGCCAATGTCAGCAGCGAGCATGAGGAAAGCAACACAGGTAGAAAAAAAAAAATAGAAACAGAAGATAAAAACGTTTCTCCTTGGTTCCTCAACATCTCTCTCTCTCTCTCTCTCTCTCTCTCTCTCTCTCTCTCTCTCTCTCTCTCTCTCTCTCTCTCTCTCTCTCTCTCTCTCTCTCTCTCTCTCTCTCTCTCTCTCTCTCTCTCTCTCCCTGTCTTACTGTCTCTTTCCTACGGAGCACATGCATGTGTGTTCACACGCAGACAAACGCACTCGAGCAGCCATGCACACGCGCACAGCCGTGCACACACATGCGGATACAAAGCACACAGGTATTTTCTGAGCTCTGTCAATTTTAATTCAAGCTGTTCAAGCTTTTGACATGCCTGCACACATAGACAAGCAAACAAACAAACACATGGCTGTGAGCTTGCCGAATCAACTCATGAAGCAGGGCTGTACAGTTGCCACTGTTACAGTGAATGGGGACAATACTCTTTAAGGACAACCTAAACATTTGTTTTGTATTAACCATTTAAGATAATCAGTCATATGATTCACCTATTCAAAGTAATGTTGAAATTGAACACAAATGTTCGATAAATGTAGTGTCCTCTGGAACACATTGTGTTGTCGTAATAATGTTGTTTTCGCCTTGTAGGCTTAACCTCTCAATCAATAATTCGTTCCACGTTTCCCCTGTCCGCAGAGCTGCCTAGCGGGCTTTGTTACGTCCGAGACAATACAAATAAATCCTCAGAGGGGTCAAATCATGTGTGTACTACGTGTGTTCTTGTGCTACAGCCTACTATCTTGTTTAACTTGAGAATATGTCAGAATCACAAACACAAGATGCACTCTGACGCCATTGCACGTTCTCTTTAAGGTGACACATATCGCAGGCTACAGGCATACCTGGCATACAGTAAGAAATTAAAGCAATGTCAAGGCTTTAAGCTTGACCACACTGCAAACAAGTATCTAGTGGGGATACAGAAAGGCTCCTCACCAATAAACATCACCACCATTGTTGTATGAGGTGTAGTAGAATAACATCAAAAACAACAAAACAACTGCTTGTGAGGCAGTTGTCGGCAGAATAACAAACACGAGATATGCCACACAATCACAATTATACATGAATGCTAAACCGGTTTGCCGCAATACCCCGCTATTTGTATTTAATTAGAGCAACAAAAGCCACTCTTTGACTCGTATTCCTGTTCCACATTTTCCTTTCTTTTCATATTTCCTGCATTATTTCCCACTAAAATGGAACTTGTTGGTTTATTTATGTGAATATGTTCATAGTAAATTCACACAACAGGAAATCAGTTCCAGTGTTACAGGTGCACTTTAAACCCAGCAGGAGAGAGGCATGATGATCAGCCTCATGCACAAGGATGGTATGAAAAAAAAAGCTTTAAAGTCCATATCAAAGAATGAGAGGATGTCAATTATTTATCAAAGTGAGAAAAGGAAATCACAAGAGGAAGCATAAATAAAGGTTGGAGGGTAGGCAGGATGCTCTTAGAATGAGATGAGCGCAAACTCAAGCAGGCCAGCCCCCCAAAAAGGACATTCTTGCAGTCACTATCATATTATCTACAGTCCTGAAAGGAAATCAATATGTAATGGATCATTTTGTTGAAATGAGAATTGCTTGGCCACCATATCCATGGGGCTAAACAACCACGGTCAGTTGTGTTTCCACATTTCCATACCCAGATTAAAGATCCTTGACCCATCATGACTGACAGAGGCAGGAAATCATCAGCCTGTGTGTGGCAATATTTCTTTTTTGATTAAAAGGTCAATATTGTTGCAGCTCAAGTCTTCCCCTAAATAGACAAACACGTAGAGTATGGGCTTTGCAGTTGACACATGCCTAATAAACTTCAACATTTATTAAAATATGTATGATTTTGCCAATGGTTCGAAGTGCATGTGAAATCCATTATTCGCCTCTGCCAATTTAATTAGAATTATGCAGGATTAACATATTCGGTATGCACAAACACAAGCATTAACACTTGCCCCACACAAGCACACTCACGCAATCCAACCTGACAATGCTCAGGGCATTATCATGAAGTATATTTTTCACTGAATGCAACCCTTAAAAATATTTTTTGCTTATACAATTAAGCCATATGCATTCCCATTTCAAAACTCATGGACAGATACACTGAACCGTGGAGCCACAGAGATGATTTGTGTTTGGTATGTTCGTTTATCACCCTGAAACACTGTGATGGTGGGAGTCCTGGCAGGGTGGAGATGCTCATCGCCTCCCTGGTTCCACAGAGAACAGAAGCTGGACTCTCCCACCTGCACAGTCTCCATCTGCTCCACCCGACACCGCATCACCACACAATGCACCATAACCTTATACATAGACACAGCGAGCTTGACTGTAATATGCCATGACAGTTTGTATTTGACACAGGCATAACTGCTCAATGCTTCACGGTTATTTTCAGCAGCTACAATTGCCTCCAAAATAAATAATTTGATGGGGGGCTCTGAGATATTTTTCTGTCTTTACCATTGACATTCGGCTTGTGTAGATTTTATCTTGGCTGTTCCTCACACACTGGTCTGCAGTGCATCAGAGGCCAACAGGTTTTTATAGTAGTGATACATTAGTAGCATTATTTTTACTGTGTCTCACTTGCAGCCACATCAAACAAGGAGGATGAGGAAACTCTGGCTATTAACATTAATATTAATATTACTATTATTGCACTACTACTAATATAATTACTATCATCACAACTATGATATAGTAGTAATAACTGCTCCCCACTGCGACTGCGTCGAGTACTACCACCGCAACTGCTCCAGGTACTATTGCGTCCGGTACGACTGCTAACAATAAGGATCATAACATGATTGATAAATATCTGTAATGCATGTCACACAATACAATACAATACAATACATTACAACAGAGAATAGGTAAAGAGATGGGAACGTGGTGAAGGAGGTATGGAGTATGATGGGGTCATGCATCTTCGGTGAGAGATACTGGGAGAAGGAGGGCACTTTAAATCCCATTATCATGTGGTCAAAAGTCATTTCTCACTCCACATCATGCGACGGAGCCCCAGTGTGGGATCCTGTGAAGATGACTCTGGAGTCCTGAAAGGTATCGTATTAGGGGGAGTACAGAGAGGGTCAGAGCTACCTATTTCTCTTCATTAAGCAATAAATAATGCAGCCGAGTCATATGAATAATTTTCCCTCTAATGGATATTGCATGCTCAGAAAGGATTTCCAGTTCCAGTTGTTAAAAATTTAGCATGTGAAATGATGCGTTGCTATGTGACAAAGTGATTTTTTTCAGAGGTTTGGGAAGATGGAAAGTAGCACAAATGCATCTCACAGTGAAGGGGGATGAGAAGAGAGAGGGAAAGACAGCGAGAGAGAGAGAGAGGAGAGAGAGAGAGAGAGAGAGAGAGAGAGAGAGAGAGAGCGATACAGAGAGAGAGAGAGCGAGAGAGCGAGAGAGAGAGAGAGAGAGAGAGAGAGAGGGAAAGAGAGAGAGAGAGACAGGGCGAGAGAGAAAGAGAACGAGATTGGATGAGAGCAAGCGAGAGAGATACTGTACGGTCCTTGCTTCTCTGTTTTCCTTAAGTATTTAAGTATTGCATCACTCACTGTACTATAAATATACACCACTATGTATATATATGACTTACGCCATGCGCTGACACACATCATCCCCATTTATTATAATTGTTCATTATGTACTATATTCCTTTCCGTGTGTCTTCCCTCGTGCTGTCTAAAGGAGAAAGCCTTGGCTAAACGCGGTGGCTAATGCTGTCATCAGCCGCACAACAAAGGCCTTCCTGTTCCTGATGTCTCCGTGTGTGTTTCCAATTGGAATTATGAATAAGCCATTATCTGTTTCTACTTTTATTACTAAATGTTATTGCACTTCTTTGAAGGTTGAGTGAAATGGAGTGACCATGAAATTCCAATTTATTCTCTGATTAGCGATCGATAGACAGAATTCGGAGCAGTCGGATATGGGAACGCGGACGGTGAATTTCTCATCTGTCAAAATAGATACCTTCCTTTCATTGGAATTTTTGAAGTGGCACGCCGCACAAAAGGCCTTTGTTTGAGTATTTTGTCTTCTCAGTATAGCATAGTGTAGTATAGCATAGTGTAGTATGCAGTATAGAATAGGAAAGGGTAGGATGAGCACAATGTATTGAAAGTATAATATCGTCTAGTATGGTATGGTATATTATGGTATGGTAGAGTATGGTATGGTATGGCATGGCATGGTATGATATGGTACAGAATGGCATTATCTATTATTGTATGGTATTGAATAGTAAAGCATGGTATGATGTGGTATAGTATGGTATGGTATAGTTTAGTGTGGTATGGTATATTATGGTATGGAATAGTATGGTATGGTATGGTATGGTATAGTATGGTATAGTGGTATGGTATAGTATGGTATTTAAGCAATCTTACATGAGATGGCGTTCTTGAATGTCATTATTGGTACACGAAGCACAGCCGTAGGATCGAGGCGCTTGCGCCGAGTTCCGAAGTCCTGTGCTTCAAGTACCAATAATGACATTCAAGAACGCCATCTCGTGTACGACTGCTTAAGTATAGCATGGTATGACATGGTAATGATATGAAATGGTATAATAAAGTGTAGTAAAGTATAGTCATGGAGTAGAATAAAATAGGCCAGGATAAACACAAAGGTATTGCAATTCAAATATAAAATGCAATAAAGCATGCATGCACTATTTTATGACAGATAAACAAAACCAATACAAACAAACAAGATCCTTTTTCCATGGCATTATTCTTATAGTCTTATTACTCACAGAGACATCTGTCAGGATGTAAACAAAAAGGCAAAGGCCCATGACAGTTCACTAAGCCCAAGTAGAAAGAGACTTTTCAAACCCCGGTGATGGTACCTGCCTCCACGAGAATGACACGCAATACAATATGCATACACTATCAAAGTAGAAATCTCTTATGAATGTTTAATGGGCACAGGCATGGCGGGCGCTGAGTGAAAGAGAGGCTGATTTGCTGAGGGCAGTGTGGACTTGTTTAAGAGAAGCGTGTCCAACGAGAAGCGGGAAACCTGGAGAGGGGGAACAATGGCTGGGGGGCGTTTAACTCTCGTGTGTAGATCTAACAGCAACTGTTGCAATTATGCACAGAAATGAGTAAGGACATGCTCCCTACTCAGAAGCAGAATTACCATGCTTTAAAACATAGTCACTGCTTGCTTCAGGGCTTGGCAGATCAGGTGCCATGCATAGTTAATTTAGCCATTTTATAGCACTAGTAAACACAGGCTTGCATGGTCAAAATTTTAATTTCTTAGCCATTCCAAGATAAAAATCTGGATTTTATGTCCCTGGCCTTAAGTAGGCCTCTGTGTCCAAGAGTTTAACTAATTGTTGTTCTCCTTTGAGGAGGAACAAATTTCCACGGTGAGCTATACCTTCCCATAATCCTAGCCCAGAAGGGCAACAGCAATTCCTTGCAATTGGGATGACTATCCCGGAGTAGCAGCAGAGCTTGACCCCCGCCTACACACAACCTTTTTTAAAATCAAATTGCCCGCCGATTTACCTCCACACACCAGACATTATCGCCAAGTTAGTCCGCACCAGGATCGGAGTTGCTAGGCAACTGAAGACACTTGCTGCAGACTGAAATTATTCTTTGATTCGAGGAAAGATCTTATATAATGTCTAATGGAATATACATTATATATAATTACTATTATGGATGTGAAATGTGAATTAATTAAAGGTGATGTTTGTTATTTGAACTCATTAAAATGAAATATAGCCTAAGATTGTCTCTTGTGACTGAGCTCCACCTCTTTATTAATTGTTCAGTGGAAACATTTACAAACAGACGTCTGAATGCGTGTAGATAAACATACACACCTTCAGACAGACAGACAGACAGACAGACACACACACACACACACACACACACACACACACAACCCCCTGCCCACCTCCACCACACATGCACAGACACAGACGCAGACGCACACTCACGCACGCACGCACGCACGCACGCACGCACGCACGCACGCACGCACGCACGCACGCACGCACGCACACACACACACACACACACACACACACACACACACACACACACACACACACACACACACACACACACATACACACATGCAAATAGGCATACATAAACACATGTTGTCACATGAGAGATATATAATAAATACATAGTCAGAAAAGTAGTTCTGCTAGTACTGCTCATTAGGATAAGTGATGATTTTGTGTTGGCTTGACAAACCACAATACACCAACTAATGAACTGTAAGCATGTGATTCTAAAGATCATTATAGCAGAAAAATAGATATTTACAAATTAAGTGAAGCAAATAGTAAATGCTACCAAAATGCTCTGTATATCTTATTCATTATAAAGTGTTTTCTTATTTAATTCTAGTCTCGGAAATGAACTGAGCTGCATTTCCAGAACAATTTATACTAATCCTCTCTCCAATTTGTGTTTATTGCTTCAGACATTTCATATTTTTTATTTTGAACCATCCCTGACAGTATTATCTAAATCAATTCATACTATTTACATCAATAATGTTTTATTCTATATGAATCATTTGCATTGCATTTTACAGCCATACCATTTCCTCATGTTAGCAGTGGCTTTCTCATATTGCAAATAGCACAAATGGCTGTGTTGGTAATGTGTCCATTGCAGTTAATCTAGTTAACATAATATGTGGGGAGCCACAGACATAGGTAATTAGCATTTTCTATGGTGTGTATGACCCTTTACGTGCTGAGAAAAACCCATGGGAAATTACTGAGGTTAGAGTTCGGGTACTTGGCTCCATGTGTTTTCAGGTAACCTATTAGTATTTAGAACCTGACTGAAGGGAAATGCATAGTCCTGGATATTTCTAAGTCACGAGTAAAATACCTCATACATGCATATTCGTTTATCTGAAGCTTCATCATCCCCTTAGAATTCCTCATGGAGAGGAATGATTATTCATTCAGCCATTATTTCAAAAGGCTAGGAGTTTAATTGTGAGCAGACATTGCCTCCTAGTGTAAGTAAGCAGTAGCCTACTGCAACAACTATAACAATGAACGCATTCGACCAAGAGGGCATGGTCTAGTATCGGTTGGTTTTATGTATGTTTTTTTTGTTTTTATTACAATAAACATTGATGCTTCGCTATTGTTGTAACGTAAAATGGTTAATTTATTTATTAAGTAGGCTACAGATGTTGTTACCGTAGGCCTATTTTGCATTCGCTGAACTTTAACTTTTAAAGTTTCTCACCATATTCAAGTCCTACTGTGGGGAAGGGTGTTCCCTGGAATCTATTTGAGGTTTGTGTTAATCTTTGTTTGTGTTATGTCTTGCTACCTCCCTCACCGAAAGTGGACTATAGGCCTAGGCTTGTGCCACACAACTTATTGATGATGGTGCAGTTTGAGCGTGGAGCATACAATTAAAAATAAATCTAAAAGATATATATATCAAGATATATCCGCGTTTATAAAGAGGCCTGTTGTATTTAGATAATTAACTTCATGCCCTGATTTTCAGGAGGCCTAAACACACTTTGCTTGGTCAATACTAGGCAGTGGCGTCACTAGGCTGTTTTATTCGGGGCTAAAGCTCCGGATATTATTTAATTAGCCCCGAATATAATCAACTTTCCGACGGTCCTTGAACGTCCCTCGTTTACCGCACGACGACAGAGCAACAGGTGAGTCAGTACACTTCAGCAGTCGGACTCAGTGTTTACAACAGGTTAGTAGTTAGCACAAGCTCTAGATTTCACTGTCTTTATTATATGTCAGTAATTCAAATGTCTGTAAACGTTTTGAAAACCAACTGATTAACTAACAGTTTATCAGTTAATAAGAAATGAATGAAGAAAAACATGTAAACATGTAACATGACTGTGTAACTCATTAAATTAAACAGTCATTAAATAGTTCACTTTTGCTGAATGTTGACTGTTGGTGTGTTTGTGAATGAGGCACTTTTGTGTTTGGGCAAAGGGAAGTTTGTGAAAATGTGTATTTTTACCATTGGTATTTATTGGTATATTTACTGGTAACCATGGAATGCATTAATTAAATTCAGTCTAGAAGTGATGAAATTATTCTAGTCACTAATGGTAGTTAGTTATTTGTTGGATGTCCCGTGTGCTTTACACTAGAAAGAAACATGGGGATTCCAGGGGCATCTCAAAATAAAGTAGCCTAGTCCTTCTAGAAAGAGAATAAACGGTTTAAAAACATAACCAGACTGTTTACCACCTCAAGTAAATCAACTTATCATATCCCCAGTCAGATCCATATATATATATATATACAGATCCATATATATATATATATATATATATATATATATATATATATGGATCTGACTGGGGATATGATAATATATATATATAGCAGTCAGGTAGTTATTTAAAGCTATAATAAACTGTGTATTTAGTTTATTTAGGTAAAGCATGATGAAAAAATGTGCATGCGCAATAGAGCATACAACAATTGTTTTATCCTTTTCCCTCTGGGCTGAGCACCGGATGTTTCAGAAACCTAGAAACGCCCCTGATACTAGGCTGCGGATGATGCCTCATTAGTAGCCCCTTGTGGGTTTCCTTGACTCGCTTGTAAGAAAAAAAACAATGACTGCAGTGATTTCACCGTAACGGCAAGAGACAGGTCCGCAGGAGCATGGAGCCACAATTCATTTGCAACGTTTTTATCTTAGTTAAATGTTTATTTTGGCCACAAGATGTCACCAAACAACCATTAATGATCCACACATAAAACAAATATTGGTAAGGGCGTAGCCATCATTTCAGAAGTGAGGGGGACAAATTGTTCAGAGGTCTATTGAGTGATTTATCAGAGTGATTTATCATCCTCTCGCATTCAGTTGCACCTCTCCTTAGTGGCTAAAGAACCACATAACCAGCACAGCACCAGGGGACCGACTTTAGTTCTTTAAAATGATATACTATTAGTCACTCTTATCCTATAATAATAATAATAATAATACATTTTATTTGGAAGCGCTTTTCAATCACTCAAAGACACTTTACAGATGAGGATGAAAAATAAGTAATTAAAATACATTTAAAAACACAGAAACACAAGAAAACGCAGAAAAGTAGATACATTGTAAATAGAACAGCACAATACAACAGTCAGATAGAACAAAAACAGAATTAGGAAAGTAGTGGTTAAGAATTATAGGCAGAATGGAACAGGTGTGTTTTGAGTAGTGATTTGAATAGTATGAGGTCATTGCAGTCACGGATGTGTTTGGGGAGGGAATTCCAGAGGGTAGGGGCAGCAACGGAGAAGGCTCTGTCTCCCCAGGTTCTGTGCTTGGTTTTAGGGACAGTGAGGAGGTTGGCATCAGAGGAGCGGAGGTGACGGGGAGGGGTGTAGTGGTGGAGCAGGTCAGTGAGGTAGGAGGGGGCCTGGTTGTGGAGGGCTTTGTGGGTGAGAAGGAGGAGTTTGAATTGAATACGCTGAGGGACGGGGAGCCAGTGGAGGTTCTGGAGGACAGGGGTGATATGATCGCGTGAACGGGTGTGAGTGAGAAGACGGGCGGCGGAGTTTTGAATGTATTGGAGTTTATGGAGGAGTTTGGAGGTTGTACCATAGAAAATGCTATAGACATTTCCATAGCCAGTTATAATTTCTCCTACAATTTCTCCTGCAATGATATAGATAATAAATGTGCAAAGCAAAACTTATAAATAGTATTAAGAATAGTAGTGGTGACATAGCTGTGGAAATTAATCGCACTAAAGTCACCTTTATGCTATATTTTTTCTCAGCTAGTTATATTCTCTTCTCACCTGTGACCCTGCATGATCATCCTTGCTGGCCTCTGGTCCATTGTCTCCTCTCTCACCATGCTCTTTCTATTGTGGCAATAAAGATAAAAAAAATATGTGGAATGCAACATTTTGAAATATAATTAGGAATACAGTAGTAGTAGTGAAATTGTTGTAGAGTTTAACCTCAAAGTCCCTTTTATGCTATCAATATTTTTCTCTCAGCCAGTTGTAACAGAGACGTTCTAAGGACTTTGGTTATAATTTCTCCTCACCTGCTGTGAAGACCCTCCCTGTTCATTTTTGCTGCTGCTGGACTCTGGTCCACTGTCTCCTCCCTGACCCTGCTCTTTCCATTGTATGAAGATTAAAAAAAATATGTGCAAAACAATAGTGAGCACAAGTTCTGTGCAGAAATGCGAGAAGTGGGTTTATTCCTTGGTGGTAGAGTAGCCAAAACTTGTAGTCAAGTAGGAGTATTGTTACTTTAGAATAATATAAGTAAAAAAGTATTTTGCAGTAAAACAACTTACAATTTATCCAAAAGGTTAAGTAAATGTAACTAGTTACTATCACCTGTGCACCTAGCAAGCGATTTAACATAGGTAACAGTTAACAATTGTTAACTAGATTAACTTGATATATTGACATCTATTAGTTAGTCATCATGTAACTAAACAACATGCAACAGCATTACTCAACTTACACGGTTTGTTTGGGAAAACAAGGTAACGTTTTTTGCCTCTTGGCTGCTGGTTTGCTGAACATGCTTGAAACAGATCAGAATCAACTTCTGTGTGTGATTGAAATCACAACACGACAGCGGTGTTTGCCGCCTGCTCACGGTGCGTTCAAAGCGGCTCGGAAAAACGTGTTTCCACGTGTTAAAAATGAATTGAATGGTTGTAATGGCTGTAAAAAGTGCGGGGGACAGAGGTCACAGATATGGGAAGTGCGGGGGACAAGTCCCCCGCGTACCCCGCGTCCGCTACGCCCCTAAGATGTTCTATAACAGTTCTCATGTTAAATTATCATATTCCTATTGTAATTATCAGAAAATCAGTAATTAATTGAATTCATAATTTTTCTTCGACAAACAAACAAATCAAATAACTTTCAGCATATCCACTTACGTTAATATTCAATATTTTGAAGTATAAACATATTTTGTTACTGTATATATATATATAATATGGATAAGCTGACAGCCCCGGTGTGAATTCATTATCACTTATTCCTCGGTTTTTCATTGTGTATTTATAACAGACTCGGTGAGGCTCCTGTGCTGGTCCAGACTCTGTGACCATTTGACAGATGTGTCCGCTCTCTCATACATCCCGACCCTGCACCGGAGAATCAGCAGCCCCTGGTTCCTCAGCTCCTTGTTCATACAGAACAGGATGACAGGACTGGAGATCAACGGGAGATCCAGTAGGACATCCCTCACCATCTCCTGACACACAGAGGGCCTCTCCATGAGGGAAAATGCAGCACCTGCAGTAAACACAATGCAAACATTGAAGATAAATTAGCTATGGTAGCTATAACCTGATCCAAAGCACCTTACAATTACCACAGAGCAGGTCGTTAGATCAATTTTGTACAGTACAGTATATATCAATATTCATATTTTACACTTTAAAATAAGGATACATTGTTAAACTATGAGTTAACATAATTTAATGCCATTCAATCATTATTATATAGCATTAGCATGTGGGTTAGGATTAATCAGTTAGTGATAACCTTAACCTCAAGAAAATAAAATAATGTATAAATGAACACCTCATTATTAATTATGAATAACATGCACTCCAGTACCGTAGTTACCATTTGTAAACATAAACGCCATTAGTAAATGAGTACTATACCAAGAGTTCACTGTTAATTAACTGTTAATACAACTAATGCTCATTGATTCATCTACCCTTATTTTAAAGTGGTACCCAAATAATAATATATAATAAATGATATGCAATAATTGGACAGACACCTACAGTACATGTGAGTGATGTGAACGGCCCCAAACGCATGCCCGACGCGACACGCGTCCACTCACCAGGAAGGTGTGCGCTGAACGTGATGAGGGATATGAGGCTGAACATCCTGGCCAGCGTCACGTTGGCCCTCTGGCTCCGGTTGGACGCCTTGGCACTCTGGACCACCGTGTGCAGCACGTGCGCGTGGAAGTACAGGTTGAGCGGCAGCAGCGCCGCCGCCTTGACCACCGCGCAGGTCCTCATGGCCGGGTCGTTGAGGAAGGAGAAGCAGCTGTCCTCCACGGGGTCCAGGTGGTGCACGCGGCTCCACAGGCACCACTGGCCCAGCTCCTTCAGCCCGCCGGGCAGCAGCGGGAACAGCACCTCCAGGGCCAGGAAGAGCCGGCTGTCCACCAGCCGCCCGCAGCCGCACACCACCGTCAGGTACACGGAGAAGGTGACGAAGGAGGCGTAGTGGAAGGACGCCAGGCTGCTCATCTGCTTGACGCTCACCATGGCCTCGCACAGCCGGGGGCCCAGCAGCCAGCGGCCCCGCAGCCTCCAGTGGATGATCAGGGGCCACAGACACAGGGTGAGCAGGTTGCAGCTGCTGATGCCCAGGATGAACACGGCCACGTTGCTGCGGATCTTGCCCCGCGGCGCCAGCAGGCTGGACATTAGGGAGACCAGGAGGAAGATGTTGAGGGTGAAGCCGGGCACCAGCAGGAGCACCTTGGAGGAGGAGCAGAGCTTCAGGTAGGTGGTGACGGCGCAGGACTGGGGGAGTGTGACGTTCATGGCCGCCTTGACAGAGACACGTCTGGGTCAGTCGAGCGAAGGCTATAGGTGTCGTGTTGTTTTGTCCATGGGATGTCATGGAAGATAAGCCAGATACTATTGGGTGGGACTCCGGTGAAGTGCACCTCATTGGGTGTCATCACAAGCAGAGGATTGCTATAAGCCGTCCCTACATGTGAAATGCATGCCGTCTTGGTGGTAAACATGTTTCTTTTTCCATCGCTCTCACCTTAATACCCAATCAAATCAGCATCTTTATCCTCCCGGGGCAACTGATTCGTAAGATAGTCACCCGGATCTCATTACAAAGGATTGAGTTGATAATCTGTCTTCCTCCACGTTTAAGCTCCCCAGTGAAATATCTTAGTGAACTTCTAAGCCAGAGCCGTGGCCTGCCTCCCCAGTCAATGTCAGCAGTACGGCTCATTCGCGTCATGTGTTATCAAGGCCATTTTCCCCCTTTCCAATGTTCTCTGTTTCTTTTGTATTTTGTATTTTGTAAACTATAATTTCCGTGTACCTCAGGGTTATCTGGGAACAATTTCAGATTGCGCTGGATTTAGTACTGTTAATACCTTTTTCAAAACACACAACTTTATGAGAGGTTGTGCAGGGCATATTTCATTCTTTACCTCTCCTACGCATGAAAGGCTGTTACATAAACATATTAAATGCTCTCCCATCCCTCTTCTGCAATTGTGGTATGTGTATGATGATATGGCATATATTGGCTCACATATATCTTATCTCTTTCTATATTATAGTTTTGCTACAGCATCCCCTTGACATCCCCTTGGGTTTGTTGACACAGGGAAGGCACGTATCTGACTCATAACCCTGTAATAGACACATCTTTAACTCATAACCTCCTCCAGCCCTAAACAATGAATAAAATCACAAAGCGTTAAGTCATTATATGGGGCAACATGTTTTCCAAAAGAAAGTCCATACACTAGCACTGTGCGGAACGTTATGAGGTTTGGAGCTGTGTCAGAGTTCTGGCGAGCAGGTTCAATGGACAAGATGGTAATGTAAACTTGGAAACAACGGATGCTGCCATGCCTGATATATATATATAGCCCCTACCTGGCCCTCAGGAGAGGATGATCTACAGGCTAACAGGCAGGCAGACAGCAATAAAATGTTCTGTTCCCAGAATTGATTGAAAATCAGCTCGGCTGGCATGAGCAGTTCAGCCCTAACTGACTGGAGAGAGAGAATAATCGCAAAACGAGCGAGCAAGTGAGGAGGACTTAGAGAGTGATAAAGAGAGAGAGAGAGAGAGAGAGAGAGAGAGAGAGAGAGGTGTGCTGAGGACGACTGGGGGGCAGGTATAGGACAAGAAAGAGACCAAATAATGGAATGCTGTCAGTCAGCTGGAGTCTAATGGTGACAACCTCTTCTAAGAGATGGTTTTCTGCAGGGGGGGTAATTGAGCTTGGGTCTTGTCCTGTGAAAAGCAATTTAAGGCAGAGCCGAGTGAGATCTGATAGATACGGCACTGCACAAAATGTCAAATATTTTCACCACATTTTCCCATGGGCACACACCAGCAATAGCTCCTCATCGCAGCATTGCTAATGTTAAACCGATTTTTGCAACCGTTTCTCTTCAGTGATCAAATAGAGATTCATAATGCTCAAGTGCACATTCAACAACCAAGTTCACTTTGAGAGGAACATTTAATTATTGGTCACATGAATAAACTCTATGAAGGTACCTGTTTGGGCTGTTTTGGGCTGGGCGACATCATGAGGCATTTTGAGCAGCATGCCTCATGATGTCGCCCAGCCCAAAACAGCCCAAACATCTAAGAGCCGAGAGAGAGAGAGAGAGAGAGAGAGAGAGAGAGAGAGAGAGAGAGAGAGAGAGAGAGAGAGAGAGTAACAGAGAGAGAGAGAGAGAGAGAGAGAGAGTAACAGAGAGAGAGAGAGAGTAACAGAGAGAACAGTGAAATATGACTTTAACGCCAGCTGGGATCCAAGACTATATGGATTGAATCTTGATGAGGAGATTACTAACCCACACCTAAATAGCGTGTGGCAAAGAGCCAAGGAATTCATGCAAGGCTACCATGGGCTCCTTCCAAATTGTTGTTTGAATGCAAAGCCAGGAAATATGGTCAGAAGAAGATTTTTTTCTTTCCATCCTCCCCAATGAAAGTCACAAAGAGACTCGTGCAGAAATTTCTCAAACAAAAATCCCACTTTCCAAATCGCACACTTTTTCTTCTTTGATCTCCATGCCAACAGCCTAAGCTTTGGTTTTTGAAAGCAGACAATGTTGTATGAAATCTCACCAAGACAGACGAAGGACGGTAAACCCAGCAGAAGGCACTGATAAACAGGAAGGGCCACACCACCACACTACTGTCATTCACAGTGAGGAGGAGGACCCCAGCCCTTTAAGAAACCAGGGACAAGTCGGCCCTTGAGGTGGAGATGAAATACATACATCTTTAACAGGCCTACACGTCTAGGATGTTTTTTGTTAGTTTTCATGCCCAAAAGGGACATTGGTAGAACTAATCGTCTGTGCTAAGGAGTGTTTGTCTTGTCCGACCTCATTTAGTGTGTGACGACGTGGCTGAAAGTGCTGGGTGTCTCCCGCGTTCGCCACCGTTTGGTTGCAGTAGCTGGCGGCCCCGTAATCGGCTCAGCGGCAGGCCGACGTCCTCGTTTGTCCTTCGGTCTGCTTTCATCTGGCTCCTTTTGATCACCTGAGCCCGGGAAGTTTACATGTCTCAGGGATTCGGGGCTCCTTCAGGGGTCCGTCCGTGTGGGCTAAGGCACTCAGGCTTATGAAACAAACGTGGAAGCCGTGGTCAAGGGCATGTGGAACAAGGATTTTTTCCCCCCTCTGCATCTCAGTATTTACCTCTCCGATGTATTGCCTCTTAATGGCAGATTTGTGTGTCGTGAAGATTCAAGGTTACAGAGAGACACCGAGTGAAGGGCCCAAGCGCTCCCTCTCTGATGAAACCATCATTTATGATTTGAAACAGGACACACCAATTGCTATGGTTATAGTGAGCAGACAGAATTGAGTGGCCCAGGGGATTAGGCCCGATGCAGTTTGCAATAAGAAAATGATGCCTCTAACTCTGTCGTGCTGTGAAGCCTCTCTATTTCTCTTTTATTGTTATCATTGCTGTTATATTTTCTGACACGGTCTTCTATGTCGCCCTCTTTTATTACCTCTCCCTCAAATTGCAACCCTCTCTTCGTCCCTCCAAAGCAGCCCAAGCACAAACACAAGCAGAAGCACAAGAATGAGAGTGAGTTCATTAGTACTGGAAAGGAACACATGACAACATTTCCATTCTCAATAAGCTGTGGGCATATCCCCCCCCCCCCCCCCCCCCCCCCCACATCCCCATTTAACTAACCAATAAAAAACTAAACATTACATCAGGAAGTAGGCCTATGCTAATTCACAGCATGTGCCGCTAAGCATTTCACAAATATTTTGTGCATTTGTGTACTGGGGACAAGGTAGATAGAGTGCATTTTTCAGTAACATGTTTGAAACTGTGAATGAACTTAAAGGGGACACATTATGAAAACAACACTTTTCCTGGGATTGGGGGGCGTTGTTTTGGGTCTCTGGTGCTGCCACACGCATACAAACTTTGAAATAAGTCTGTACATGCTTTTTTGAGTGAGATATGCATTTCTGAAAGTACCCCGTCTACAGTTACCTAACGAGCGAGTCAGTTCCGCCGCCTACTCCCACATAGGAAGCAGGCACATTTGCATATTACCACCCACTTCCCCACCCCCCCCTCCAATCAGAGCATAGATACGGTTTTGTGGACAATGGCTGGGTGGAGATGTTCGCGCAATCCAGAAGCAGGGAGATTCCATTCCATACATAAATAGATGTGACTGCCTGGCAGGGAGTCCGCCGGAGCTGCCGGACTGCCGCCGAGCTCCCCCCCCGCTGGAGCTGCCAGACAGCTGCCGAAGCTCCCCCCGCTGGAGCTGCCGGACTGCCGCCAGAGCTCCGGCCGAAGTCCGGCAGCTCAAGCGGGGAAGCTTCAGCGGCAGTCTGGCAGCTCAGCTCCGAGAGTACACTCCCGCACATAGCTTTTGGCCGTGATATTCGATATTATGTTATATAGATACCTATATATTATTATTATTGTTGTTATTATTATTCAAATATTATATAGAGCTCCGGGAGTCCGCAAACAATCAATCAACAATAAATTTTCCTCCATGCTGTGGTTCACTCTGACAGCTCATTGGTCAATGGGCAGCAGCTCATTTGCATGAAAGTTACAGACCAGAAACAGCACATTCTGAAGGGGCTGAAACAGAGGGGAATAGCGGTAGGCAAGATTTATTTTCCTAAAAGCTATTTCCAGCAAACAGCTACAAAAAATGTTTTCTGGAACTCATATACTATGTCTACTAGTTGGGAAAACACCATAATATGTCTCCTTTAAGGCAGGGTAATAAGCACTGAGTGCTGCATAAGTTCATCATTTGTCATTAAAGGCTGTTGCATTGTGTACCTCAAGGGGTAACATTTCATTTATTTTAACTGACATGTGCTTTTAGTTAAATACAACCGTGCTGATGATAAGCGCTAACTTCACGTGGGCCATTTTTCAAATGAATCCTGTGTCCAGTGCTCCTCGCGTCTGGCAGTAAACAGCTTAGGTGAAGGCACCCAGTTGTCATCCTCCCGCTCCATCACTTCCATAGTTGAACAAAGCAATTTGTTTCTGCAAGAGCAATCTGTTAGTGTTGATTATACATGCTAGTGATGTCCGCTTCGATAAATATAGAACGCCGAGTCTAGCCGCCCACCTCCTCCAGTGACGGTGCTGTAAGCAAGGATGATTGCTCGCTGTTCTGTCCAGGGCCTTCCATCATGGATGACTGTGAAAAAAATGAGGGAGAATGTGAGAAAAAACACAACCTTTTAATTACTGTAATGAATCTTTCTGGAAAGGTATTGAAAGGGTGGAATGTGTGTGGTCTCAGAGGGAGCTCATTTTAGCTTGGACCACCGCTGTGATTTATCATCCGAACAACAATGCAGGCCATTGTGTGTGGCATGATAAGAGACACGATGTGGAGAGCGGGCGAGAGAGGGAGAGAGAGAGAGAGAGAGAGAGAGAGAGAGAGAGGATTCATAGTGTCAAAGATGATCACGTTTAGTTGCCTTGCAGTAGGCCTATGTTGAGCCATCTCTCTTCCAATACATCACTGACTGCAACACTGTTTAAAATCAAAACTATTAGCATAAAGGATTGTGCAGAAATAATTTAATAGTTTTGGCGGAGTACACATGCAGAAAGATCTGAGCAACTGAAATAAATCAAATGATCTATCAAAGTCAATTATATAGAAAACATGCTACCATATGAATAAGCCTATGAAAAGTCCAAGCTAACATCTTTGATCTGTTCTTGTTGAAACCAGCACCTACACATCCCTCGTCGATAACAGAAGTAAATTAAGACTGGGGTTTATGTGTGTTCACTATAAAATCTTGACAATCTTTATTTTGTTCACACATTGCACGATGGATTCAATTACCACATAATTAAGCTTGCGGCTACTTGAATTTAATTCTGCTGTTTGAATTCTGTTCAAGTCTCTATTTTTCTCAAGCCCTTGTAATATATATGCAAATGAATATCTGCCAAATTCAACAAACTAATTAGACATGTCACTCACTTAGCCTGTAAAAGTAGATCAATTCCTCATTTAGGATATTCATTTATGTGATACCAAACATAAGAACAAAGAATAAAATAAATCAGTCACTTTTTTTTCAGCCTCATAAGTTATTTTTCAACACTTACATAATCAAAGCTTATTTTTTATGACAGAATTATTTGTAATTGGGGAGATTCACTTCACTGAGCTTAGTGCAGTGTGGCTGAAAATGGGACCTTATTAATAAAACCCAAATGCAGTGAAATATTATTGGTGTATATATATATATATATATATATATATGTATATATATATATATATGTATATATATATATATATATATATATATATATATATATATATATAGGTATAGATGTATTTATTTCATGGGTTTTGGGTAAAAGAGGCTCAACCATAGTCAGCTAGTCACCACTGTGGATGGTTTGGTACAAACTGTTCTTTGGAACCACTTTCCAATGTGAAATCCATTATTTGAAAGTACCCACTGCCTTATATAAAAACTCATGGCTACTCTGTTGATTCGCTGCGAAACAAACGTTTACGTCCACTTACTGTGTCGCCTCGTCGGTTTTAAACAATTCATCCTTGGTTGTTTATGCCCATTGTTAGAGCGCAGTAACTCTGGATGTAATGGTTAAAACCGACCAAGAAGAAGTGTGTTAACATTGTTTATTTCACAGCATATCAACAAAGTATCAGTAGCCCACAGTGGGTACTTTAAATAACCAATTTGACATTGGAAAGAGGTTAAAAGAATTCAAAGATTGTTCTCCAATGACCACTGTCACTCATGGTTAGGTCTTGAATTGCAGATTCAAGCACCTTTTTTTATGATTAGAGAACAAGTGATAAAACTAGCCTTTAGTGTAGTGTGTCTTGTATTGCTCTGCTCCAATCCTGACCTCTGTACCTTATGCCTTCAACTACAGCCAGTAGGGTGGCCTGAGAGGTCTTTAGGTGCAGTCCTCGTTGCAGTGGCTTGCATGGTGTTTGGTGTGCGGGCAGTGGCATAACAAGGGCCCATAAGCAAGGCCGTAAGATTTTAGATTTTTGGGGTGGGGTGGGTGGAGACCTCCGAAGATTGACGGGCCCCCTGGGGCCCGGTGCCACAGTGTGCAGGCACGGGCATTGGGAGAGGTATATTGGTGTGGTGTTGGCTTGTAGGGAAGGGTTACCCTCCACACCTCCAACTGGTCTTTCTTTCTCTTCTAACCTTTATTCCGGAGGTTCAGTGGAGCAATATTTTGACTGCAGGCTTAACAACAGACTTAAACTTCCCAGGGTCAAATTTGATCCTTCTATTGTGTGCGGTCATTCGCTATCTATTAAGATGGTCATTTTTCATTGATACCTCATATAGATACGACTTGAAACCTCACTAGCGTTCCATTTTCAATCCCATTTTTTGGGTGTTCACCCTCTAGCTTTCTCTATTGAAAGTAATATGTCTGATGGAGCACAGATGTGCATATGCCTATCGTGTGTGTGTGTGTGTGTGTGTGTGTGTGTGTGTGTGTGTGTGTGCTGCCACCAAGACGTGTGCAGCTGGCCCTTTGTGAGTGGGTTCTGTGAAGACAACAAAACATAATTACCCTGACGAACACTAAATGGTTGAGTGGTTCTTCTGGGGTTTTGAAAAAAAAGAAAACAATTCTGGAGAATCACGAGCACACGCATCAAGCCACTGGTTTCACATATAAAGAGATAAAGACCAGCAAGGCGGTCAGAGGGGGGAAAACCTAAAACTCAGCAGTATTTGCAGCAGCATCTGTTAACCTGCCGCACTACTTGCATGAATCCTTGTGTGACACTAAAGCCAAATGATTGCAGCCATTTTGTTTGCTGAGTGTAAAGTGGTTGTCTCTTGTCGCCATTATTGATCTTTTTTTTTTCTCTTAGTTTCCGTCCTGGAAAATTTTCCACCCTAATGGTCCAGAAGCACCACTTTATTGTGAAGATGTTCCCTGAGTAATTGTTCCATTTAATGTGCAATTTTGAGATCAAAACAAGACTGTTCTGCCATCCTACGTCAAATCAGGCAGATAACAACGCTAGTTTGTAGTAATACTAGTTTAAAAGCTGAGTAAAAAATCGGAATTCAATGTTTCAATAATAATATTGATGTATTTGTGTAAAAATGGAAAAATGCATGAATCCAAAAAACGTAAGTGATGACAATGTTTCGGCCACTTGGTGGCACTATTTCTCTGACCTGGTTCAATTGTACCCTGTCTACAGTCTTCACTATCGCCAGAATGCCTAACCACCTACTGCATTTCACATTTGCATGTCTAACGGGGCATGGTGGCTTTCTTTCAGGATGGAAATCACTGAAAAGCATTTTCCACCCACACAAATGAAACACTAGCAGGTCCAATCTACAATCCACATCAGACTGATATTTGTCTGCTTGAACAAGATCACAATAAGAGTCAGGGACTTTTGGTAGCTACTTTAAATGTTAATTCGTGAAGTAAACTACCAATCCAGAACCCAGATTATAATAGCAAGTGTAATAATGGCAATAATAATACTTAGTCAGTAGGCCTATATCTATATATATCTCTATATATCTCTATCTATTTAGATCTCTCTCTATATATATATACATAGATATACATTATATATATACACATATAATCTATATATTTTATATGAATTCATATTATGAATGAATATTTTGCATTTATTAGAAAAAGTCTATTATTGATGATTCATGCACACACATGCATAGAACATATAACTAACACATGGTATTTAGAGCTCAGCATTGGCAAAATGAAAAAGGACTTGGACAAGCCCCCAATGTTGACAATAATTGAATGATGCATTTGAATCAAGCCACGCCAAGCCCGGCCAAAATGAGAGGCAGAGTGCCGAGCTCTGGCCATTGCACCATGCGCTAAGCTAGCCCATGTCGTCCCAGTCTGCGGCAGCCATCCACCTTCCCTAGACCGTGTCCCTAATGGATGGGCTTTTAATGAACCTTGATATTACAGTGATATCTCATCATTCCACGTGCTTTGTCACACATTATCAGATTTTATCGTTCAACCCTTCTCAAAAATAGTGTGTCTCGCTTTAGGGGGTCCCAGCTAGGCATTCCACCGCGTAGATCATAGAAATTCTATATGAGGTGCAGGACGGCAGCCAGAGAATTTAAAGCACATGTAGTAAAGTCCTGTGAGGCCTAGAGAGCTGGAGTATGAGTATGGAGGTTGATCTTGTTATTGTTATGCATTGCAGGCCATAGAGACATGCAACGTATGAGTGTCCTTCTTCTGCTGGGGATACCTGTATGCCAGTGCCCTTTGATACATAGGCCTGCTGAGCCACCTTAATTGACTGACCTTTTGGGGACGTCCACTTGTTAATAAGGGGTCAAACATGTCCCACCTGATGACAGAGGAATATCTCCTCATTCACCATCTCTCTTGATGAAGAACAATTTTTTTTTTTTTTCCTTAACTCGTAGTCACATCATATAAAAGGGAATTGCTCTTTCTATATCTCTGTATAGGTGTATATTTTAACTTTTCATATTTTCACGATCAAGTCTCCCATTGTGTTTGCCTCACCCGATCCTCCCTTCCCCAGGTATGTCCCCCTGATTTGTGTTTTCGCAAACGTGTGTCTGTGTTCCTGCGTGTGTGTGTGTGTGTGTGTGTGTGTGTGTGTGTGTGTGTGTGCGTGTGCGTATGTGTGAGCTACGAGATGTGATTGATTGATCGGTACGATGACACAGACGGATGGGCTCGGCTGGCGGACTCAAGGCACCCCGCCCCTCTTTGAGGAGAGAGCTCATTAAGCCAACATGGCTGCTAACAGCGTCAGTCATTAGAGCGGCCATGCCTGACAGAGCAGAGATGCGACGCGACAGGCAGCAGCACCAGTGAAGTCTGGCGGCGGCTCCACCCATCGCTGTTAGTGATGTTATAATTTACACTGTATGCATCTGGGCAGTTAAGAAAAAAAAACAAAAACTTTTTAATAACTTTTAACAACTTGGGTTGTAAAAGCTATATCCGTTTTTTTCCTTTTTAATTACAGCAATATGCTATGTCAACGTATATGTACATCCACTTTTCTTGTATATTGTGTCGTTCCATTGATCGAGTGTGGCATTGGCTATTTGTTCGATTTCCCAGTCAGGCTCTGAAATGCATGCACACACATCATTGTGTCCCCTACATGGCACATACGATCACGTACATGTGTGCATTACTAAGTCTGGCTCATCTCTGAGCTTTTTTTTATATGAGCCTGGGTCTGGATGTTGGAGCAGTGCGGCGGCAGGCTCAGTGATTTACATTGTACTCCGATGGGCAATCACACAGGTGTAATGAGACGGGCAGAGGAACATATCAAGGTGAGGCTCGTCGTTACCACTGGGGCTCCCCAGACAAATCAAGGCAACCTCGGGTTGTGTTGATCGACTGCAGGTTCTAATCTAATAGACTCTGGCAATTATGATTCCAAATGTATTGGGTTAATGATGTACTTGACGATGACGTTCCTGGCTTCCATCATTGTCTGCTCCGACCTCGGCAAGGAGAAACATATCATTGTGCTCCGCAGGTTTTAGCATAATTTATTATTGCATTCAGATAATGTCCAATTGCGTTGTGAGGCGGATGGCGGTACTCTGTGGTGAAATACAAATTGCTTTAACTTTGTATGCTTCTCTTGCACGCGGTTTAGCATTATAGATTTCCCTTGCATGAAAAAGAAGGTCTTTGAAAAGAAACAGTAACAGTCCCTTTGGCACCGCTCTAGACGAAAGTACACACTATACGAGACCGAGTGATGTACGTATGAAACGAAGCCAGAAATATTGCAGGATTAAAGTGGGATTCAGGCACAGGTAGTTCAAGGACTTGAACTGGCAGCGATCTCCGAGGGCCTGCAGGCAATAGCAATATAATACCTCAGCATATGGTCATGCATTTTCATAATATAGAGGGCAGTTTACTGTGCAGGGATGACTAATGAGTAACCACATCGGCTGCTCCCTTCTTTTTCCTTTAATCTACAGATGAATGGTGGATGTTGTAATGATTTCATCTGCTATTGATGGCAAACGCATTACACATGTCCCCAATATGGCTGATGCTGGTTATAATCCTTATAATGTAATTTTGGCTTATCCCTGTTTTTGAAGATGTCCGTTGTCCTTAACAATGATTATGTACACTGTCTGTGTATGGTTGATCTATACAGTCGTTCCTAAGTCCTCTCCATTGTCATGTGTGGAAAGTTGAATCTATCAGACACAGTCTTCTTCTGGCCAAAGTAATGTATATAATCATGGAAGAGACCAGAAGAAAACTGAGTCAGTTCCATCTTTTATGGTCAAGAGGCTGCATCAGGCAACAGAAGAACGAGGATTTTCATTTTAGAACCGTTGTGGACATTGATTGACGTTTTATATTGTTTCTGTCCTCATTCAACACACACATTAGTAATACTAATGGTATGCAAACACAAAGTCGATAAAATCCATATTGCAAACCTAGAGAACTGTAAAATTAGATGACATCTGGGAGTTATGTTCACATATTATCTAAATAACTGAGCAATTAGAAGTCGAATATTGCTCTCTTTTCATATTCAGGGTTGGCAGTTTGAAGGAAGGTGAAATCCAATCAATTCAGCGTCTTAATGAAGGCATTCATTTCTAATGAAGAACAGAAGTTTTCAGAACACAAATTTTCCGCTTGATGAAGTTACTTGATGATAAACGATAAATTGCGAGATTAATGCTTCAATTGCAAGATCATTTTTTGCCGCATTGCCACTTTATTCTTTCTGTCACTCAGTATTGTTTCAATTGTCGGCATATAGCGATAGAGAAGAGGTGGTCAATGCTTTTCATAAGGGCTGACCTTCGTTTGCTGCTCCAGGGAGAATGAGTGATAGTGTGTGGGATTTGGTGGGAGAAATGCATAGCTACAGAGCGTTGCTGTCAAAAGAGGAGGCAGGAAGGTTTGAAGAGAAAAAAGCTTGGAGGGAACAGTTATTAATCCTGTTTCTTTCTCTCTATATCTCTCCTCCCTCCATCTCGGGCTCTGTCCATCTGCCTCTCTCCATCTCTCTCTCTCTCTCTCTCTCTCTCTCTCTCTCTCTCTCTCTCTCTCTCTCTCTCTCTCTCTCTCTCTCTCTCTCTCTCTCTCTCTCACACACACACACACACACACACTCTCTCTGAACCTCCATTTTGTTTTATAGCACATTAACACTACGATTTTCTTTACAAATACAATGCCATCTTGTCCACAATAGTTTAGACTTTTGCTGTTTGCTCTCAGACTCTATATATATTTTCAGAAAAATAAAAATAATAAAATATATTTAAAGGTTTTCTCTTTTGTAATTGGAGCCACAGGGCTTGATAATTGAAAACACCTGTGTTTTCCACTGGAGCCATGACCACAGAAGCATGTAATCTTTAATCATCCCCCGACACAAAAAGGAAAGTATGTGTCCTATTACAGATCCATGTCTCAAGAGATCACCAACTACGCCGTGTGGAAACTCGTGGGCAGGTGAAATAGTCCTTGTCTAAACTCATATGCCAAGGGAAGTCAATATTATTTATAGAGCCATCACAGTTACAACCTCAAAGGGCTTCTGAGACCCATACAGTGTGGATTCTCTGGATTTACATTCGGCCATTAGTATAGCACACGTGTGGTTGTTCTTGCTTTTGACAAGTCTTTTTGGCACATCTCCATGTGTTTAACAGCATATGTAACCCCCCCCCCCCACCTTGTCTTCCACTGCCTGGAAGCATTTGACATAATGGCTTTCAATTTGAACATGCTCTTACTCCACAACCACTACAGCATGCATGACTAGTGACCACCCCCTCCATGAAGGCCGGCCTGAACCGAGAGAGGAGGGGTCACATATGTATGTGCAATGCCGGCTGTGATCAGGTAAGTGCTAGCAGTAGGGTCGGGTTGGTGCAACACGGAATGGGGGCTTGGAGACCATGTCCCCTGAACCTGGTAACGCCTCCCTTGGCAAAGCACACCGGGGAGTTATCTCACGCTTGACTGGCCCCTCCTCCTCCTCCTCCTCAGAGCGGCTCTCCAGCCACGGACATCCCTCCCTGAGGCGCAGAGGGACGGCCCGCACGGCACAGGCAAAGGGGCGTCTCAGGGCCCTCCAGGACAAGGCGAGCGGAGGGTGCTCGAGTTCAATTCCCGGGCACAAAGCGTGAAGTGAGGCGGAGATTTGCAAGGAGATTGGGTGCGGGAGGGGGGTGCGGAGATGACTGGATGTGCACTAAACAATGAGAAGCGGGAGTTGAGAAGTGGAGCCGGGTGAAATGTGTCGATTTTTTTTCCTTGTTTTCTCCTCCTTGCTGTAAGATGGAAGGGTAGCTCCGGACATGTCTTGAGTTTGGGAGCTGGACGTCAGTGGACGTCAGTGGCACTGGAGTCAGATGCAGTGTTTGGTTTTGTGCTGGGGGATTGATTGCCGTAATTAATTGGATGTAATTAATTTATTGGTTGAGATCAAATGGAATTCGAACAAACAGAATCCTGTCTTTCTCCCCCCACAAAAAAAGTAAAGTTAAAATGTTAGCCTCATAGCATAATTGCCTAAGTCATAAGTCTATTTTAAGGTTAATCTTGTATTTAGTGTCAAATAGATGACTTAGGCAGATAGTGATTATGGAATGTAAAAAGCACTCTGATAGCCTTAGGATAAAGCCAATGAGGCACAGTGAATCAGCAGGAGAGTAGAGTTACAGTAGAGTTACAGTAGATATCACAATTTGGCCAGTTCAGGCAATTTTGCTATGAGGCAAACAATATATTAAAATATTTTAAACAATAATAGTCAAATTATGCAAAAAGGCATTGTGTGGCTTGTGTGGCAAATTATATCTCCTCCCTAAATTGACACATTGTTCTACCAACTATTTTGACTCAATTACTCAATACAATTAAATTCCACCATAATGCAGAGGAAGTGGTGTGTGTGTGTGTGTGTGTGTGTGTGTGTGTGTGTGTGTGTGTGTGTGTGTGTGTGTGTGTGTGTGTGTGTGTGTGTGTGTGTGTGTGTGTGTGTGTGTGTGTGTGTGTGTGTATGTGTGTGTGTGTGTGTGTAAAAAGAACTGCTCTGATTTGCCAAAATGACCCCCAGCCACTTTCGTCCAGGCTGAGTCAAGAAGTGCTTCATTAGCATCCCAGCATCCAAGGTAGTGCATGCTTATGAGCTTGACCCTGGGCTGACTGATGGCCATGATTTTGTCTTTTCTTAGGCAAAGCAGTGTGCCGTCTCTGGAGTTAGGAAAAGCATAGTTTCTGCACAGGTCCTCCATTATTAATAGATCTAAAAGGAAAGTTCTGTTTCCAGGACTGCTTTATTGGGGCAGCATTAGCCAGATTGTATCTAGCTGGAATTCAAATGATTAAATATAAATTCACCAGTGTCCTCAATTCAGTTTTATTATGGTTGGTTTAAGTAAAAAAAAATGGAGCGATATTGAAGGGACTCTGGACCTATTTTTCCTTAGCTTGGGAACCAGACAAATCACTTTTTTACGTATCTGTACTTTACTTAAGTAAAGAATTTGTGTACTTTTCCCCCCACACAACTTGAGCTGCCTGTTGATCACAATAGGGGATTGGTACTACATCAACCCATGGCAAGATATATATCATCATTTTCTGCGTGTGTGCATACCTTTGTGTGAGCAAATAATAAAACATTTCCCTGCACCGTCGTCACTGGAGAGCCTTCTCTTACTCTGCGACACAAGAAGAAAAGGAAACAGCACTCTCTCTAATGCTGGATGTTTTTTCCTAAAGTTCTGCCCTGATATTCAAGGAACACCTCAATCATAACCATGAGGTAAACTCAATTCCAACCAAAATGGTCGAGCTCTAAGTAAGCAGGATACATAGAAAACAAAAGTGTTGTCCCATTTGTGAATAATATGGAAGAAAAATGAAAATTATCATGGAAGGAATTGAGTTGCAATACTTTACTTTCTCCACCACATTCTGTAAATACAGACAAATACAACAAATTAATGCATCTTAATTAATTAATGCAAATGAATTTGTCGCTCAGTGCTGCATCACCCATTTCGCTGCTATAATTGATTTTAGGTCTATCCAAAAGTGATGGGTGATTCATGAACGATTGGTTCTAAAATAATGCAACTTTTGTGCAATCCGGTACATACGATCCAGCAGATCAATGGATCGTTGATCTTGTTCTTTCTTTAATTTGCGCATGCGCAAATTAACGAGCCGACGCGAAAAGATTTGTTCATTTGAATGATCGAGATCAGAAGATCCAAATCTGAAAAAATACCCAAACTTTGCATTACTACTATCCAATTGCGTCCAGAGGCTTTTTGCTCTGGGGCCGTTGGTGACGCTTTATGAAAATCAAAATGAACGGAGAGATTCCAGACGAATTGCAGTTTACAATTCGTCTGGCGATGCCAGGCTAATTATTCCTTGCCAGATAACGAAATCTATTTGTTTAACAATGAAATGCGAAAAAGACAGCTAGGCTCATTTAGGCATGGCTAGCACATATGTACACAGTAACACTTCAATAAATGCGACTGGAATAAAGTCCTGTCTTTATAGCCATGTATAAAAAACCATATCATCTAATAACTAGTTCGCACTTCATAAATCCTAAGAACGGACGGACCAATACATCCTAATAAAATCTGCTGTTTTGATGAGACTATTTATTTGTAGGCTGATAATGTCATGGCACACTATAAAAAACGACACTTTGGGTAGGCTCCAATTGACATTCATTTGAGATGGCGCAAACACTCGACAGAACAAAACGATTGGTTTGATTATCATTATTTATCGCCGCTGAGAGTGGCCTTGTAAAACTTGAGTTCGGATAAGCGGCGGTGACCATATGGCCTCTGTCGCTTGGCTGTCTGCTCAGCCGATAAGGGCTGTGGAATAACAGGGAAGAAATACAAGGGCAGAGAGCCACAGGCTACCAGGTGGAGGCCAAGGATGAGGGGGGGACTCTAGCCAGACAGGTGTACACTCAGACAGGCCGAAGCATCTGGTTATCAGCCCATCGCTGCATTGTAATGGTGGAAGTATGCTAATAGAGCCCACAGCTCCTCTGGTCAGCCAGCATGGAAACACAGCCTCTCGCTGTGCGCTCCATGACTGTGACTTTATCCGTCCACGCCGTTTTGCTCCAGCATAGCAGGACTTGGCAGAAATCCGAGACATAAGTGTTAAGGAACACATACTGTTAAAATACATTTGAATAAATAATAATTAGAAAAAGGAGAATGATTATAACATAATAAAAAAAGACTGCATTGTGATGTGCTTTAGAAATGCTACACACATGCAAAAAAAACATGTGCTACACACACACACACACACACACACACACACACACACACACACACACACACACACACACACACACACACATTTAGGTACACCAAAATCAAACACATAGGAAAAAGTATTGTTTAAATTTCATAAAATAGTCAATAGTGCATAATATATAATATAATAGTGCAAATCAGGCAAGGGAAGGGCACTACACCTGGACTTGGTTCCAGGGCGATGCCCTATGAGGCAGGAAGCCCACTTCTGCTAGCTGCTAGCATAGGATGGGTTCAATGCAAAACCTGTATTTCCCCATGACAATTAATCAAAGTATAAATAAAATATATGCAATTCATTCTCACACACATTCTTCAAACACTCCTCGAGGTAAACCTCATTAGCCATGTGTACCCTCCAGCTCCTCACCCTCTCTATGTTTGCAGTGGTGGTGGCGGAGGTGGTTACGTTTCACATTGAAACGGCAGTCATGCTCGTCCTGAGGAACCCAGCGCTGTCTCTGCTCTCTGGGCAGGGCTCCAGCGATCTGTGCGCCAGAGATCTGGATTCATCCAGCGAACACAGATCTCTCACTATGCCACTCTGGCAACCGGCTGGGTCTCAGCAATTCCAATAAAACACCTTTGGATTATATGGAGTACAATTTTCTCCTGAGGTCTTTGACAAATACACCCAAGCAAAGATGAGAAGGGGATTTTGACGTCATTCACGCCTGGAAAAGGGGGCTCTTATCCATAATTGTTTATTCTCTTTCCTCAAACATTACCATTATAGTAACACAGACACCTAAGTAATAAATCGCGAGTCATCATCACAGGAAGAAAATGCTAGAACATTGATGGCATGGTTGAGTGGTGTGTATGTGATGAGCAAGAAAATGAAAAGGCTAAAGCCATCCGATGCGCAGCAAACTAAATGAAAAAAACATCAAAAAGACATGCTAAGGAGAAAGTTATGCAATTTGGATAGATAACTTTGCATTTTGTCATGCTGGCGTTGTGTAATCTTGCAAGTTAGCCTACGTTGACTAGCAAGTGCTAGAGTCTGAGGTGCAATGTTATTTGTTAGCTATAAACATGAATGGTAATTCAGTCTAAACTTTCATTAGGCGGAGCAAAACATACAAAGTGCAAATTCAATGATACAGTAATTTACCAAATTGTTGTTGTCATGAAATGAAATTGAATGTCAACAAAATTAGACTTGTTTGGGTGTAGTGTAGCAAGCTACCATTGTGTGTGGTATAACATTAGTGTAAGCTCATCTCTGCTGGTAACGCTATGTTACCATCTTATCTTATAACATCTTATCTTTTCAAAAGGTATGGGTTGGAATTCAAAGAGTGTCAAGGCAGGCTGCCGAACCAAGATTGGGAACATGTACACAAGTACACGTGTACTCGCTGGTGAATCATGTAGAAAAAGACACAACCTGTGCACATGAACAAAATGAATGGATACAGCTATTCAATAATCATTGCTAAGCTGTCCAACAATCAAAAAAAAAAAAAATACAAGAAAAATGGTCGCGTAAATGTACACGTTCCTGTCCCTAGTCCAAAAAAAGGATCTTTGGGGGGCTTGATCCAAAATAATATTTCAATTTGCTAGACAACCCTTAAATTGTTTTAAACCCTTTTTTTTAAAGTGATGTTTCCTCTCTCATTAGTCCTCAGTCAGACATCAGTCTCTCTCCTTTGGACCATAATGGACCGTCAGTTCCTTCTCTTGTCTTTGTCCATCTTTCTTACGGTTGTCAGGAAGGTGTTAAAGTGTCCGGAATTGATTCATCGTTCCGAGTCAAGGGGCTTGAGTAGAGTAGCCATAGATTATTACGTCTCAGTGCTGGTCAATACAGTTAATCCAGCATGAAATTATATTTTGTTGAAGATCAAGAAAAAAAGGACCATTTCAAATATTTGTGCCATTAAATTGCGAGACTTTAAATATAAGCACTTGCTTTCTGGCGAAGTTGGTTTTTGACTTTTATTTCAGAGCTGTCACAGAGTGCATCAAATTTTACACTGCAGTACCAATCAGGGGCTTACATCTATTGCACTGTGATGAGCACTTTGAAGTAGGTGCACCAGCAGATCTCTTGTAGAATATATTTTCTAGGAATAAATTTGCAAAGCTAGTAGGCCGACCATGACTTACACTGACCGATGCAAGTGCAAGATGGAGAAGGCAACTGAGCCTAGCCTTTTCTTACTAAGGGATAAACGTGACTTCTTATGTTTGGTATATATTTTCTTCATAAAGGTTTAGTCTTGCCTTGTATATAACTGATGCTACTCGCCCAATTCCAGTACTATGAACAGAATTTGAGAACTCTCTGCAATCTTTACAATAAATCTGATAAGCTTCCGCAAACAGCCACTGTGGAAGCTGTGTTGAGCCCCTTTCGTCTGCCCCCGTTTGTATCATCCATCTGCCTCCTGCAGTACAACACAAAATGGCCCCCCTCGACAGCAGAACAAGAAACTCCTCCTAGTGTTTAATGTAACCTCCTTGCCTTTTAATAACCGAGAAGCCAAAGCTCCACATTTATTCTGGATTCCTGTAGCAATCCAGGCCGGTGACACGACCCAATAGTGAGGCTGTGGATGATAAATGGCCTTCGCATCGCAGGACTCTACATTATTACCATCCATGCAGTGACCTGGGGTAAACCTGTACGGACCGGCACAGATGCGGTACCAGGGGGGTTGCCATGGCTGTTATTAATAAACAGGTTGAGCACCTGAACACAGCCACCCAATCCTGTTTAGCATGTGGTGATTAGGTATGCTTAGCTGGTTAAGCCTAATCCTCTGCATTGTAATCCTTTCTGTATGTCAGCGTATCAAACATTTAATTTTCAGCAGAGGGCAAGTCGCAGGGAAACATATTGCACTGGAGGAAGGATATATATATATTTATATATTTGACAGAGGTAATTTATAGTTATCTGTCGGTGTACAGGCTATGTGGGTTTTGGAGACGCAATGCTTCTCTTTTTTTTTACGTGATTTCCAATGTATTGTTTATTTATATAATAAACTAAAAAGTTTTTCAATTCCGGTAATGAAAGAAAGCATATAACACAACCCCCCGCCACCATTAATTGTTCCAAACAGACTGAAGGTACTTAACTCTACTAGCAGTACTCCCCCTTCCTCCTCTCCCCCTCCTAGTAGTCTAAAGGACAAATGTAAAAACATAAATTTCATAGCCACATCAATAAGTAATTACAGCGTTGCGTGGCTTTTCTGTATATCCCCGTCCCCATAGAACCCTGAACACGAAGAAACGTTTAAGTTAATGACTGTGAATAATATCTTAAGAGTGGGGAGGGAGAAGTTCAAGATAGGACTCTCCACATTTACTAATACATAGAATCCACTTTGAGTGCCCTGCCTTGCCATTAATCAGAGGCGGCAGCTGGGAGTCGGGAGGTTGCTTACATTCCACACGATTCATATTTCACAGAGACGAAAAAGGCTAAACACTTGTTTTCGTCTGTACTTCCCCCAACTGCCAACCACCGCACACAGACACACAGGCGTTATACTCTGAGCTAACACTTGGCCGCCGTTACTTTATATATATTTCTAAAAAAACTCAATATCGTCAGCCTCCGAAGGACAATAGAATAGCTGATCGGCTGCACAAAAAAGAAGTGTCTTGCTCAGCTGGTTTTGTGGAACAGCATTGTACCAACATGAGAGAATAAAATAAACTGCTGACGATCATCACTTGATCAAGCCACTCACGGCCCTTAGAAACAGTATTTATCCTCTCTCCTCTCTCACACACACACGCACACACACACACACACACACACACACACACACACACACACACACACGCATGCATGCACACACACACACACACACACACACACACACACACACACACACACAGTGTGAATGATGGAACTTGTGAACTGTCTCGGAAATGGTTCGATCAGCACTTTAGCAACACATTATACAGTTGACTGTTGTGTAGATTTACAATGGCAGTGTGTGAAAGCATGACATTGTTGTGCTCATCAGAGGACAAAGGTCTGCGGTGGCGGTTGGAAGGGAGAGACTGTAATATCCTCCTGTGACAAAATGTGTCTAAAGGGTGCTTTTAAAAAGACTGATTGTTACGTTGAACATTGGCTTCTCACAAAGCTTCAGGTCCATGGGATATTTTTTGAAGGAAGGGGGGTTTGAAGAAGTTACCCTATGGACTAAGTTGTGCAATTCTTTCCAAGCTCAACTTTGTTTTGGCCACCGTTTCTTTTCTGTTAAACATTCTCAGGCCACTGCTCACTGTGCGGTCTTCCGCTGCCCATAAACAATATTCCTCTGAAGGTGTCTCATTCCCTTCCTCGTGGTTTGTTTAATTCAAGAGCAACTAGGGGCACTGGGATACCACATTATCATACACTATGCATTAACCATGAAGGCGAGGAGTGCACATCATAGGACCGACGGACGGGTTCATCTCCTATGCATTCGCCAGGTAGTACCGCCTTTGGCGAGGATCATCGACACTGACAATGTACCGTGTTGTAAAATGGATGGGAAAAACAATGAAGAAACGCAATGAATACTAAATTATACAGCGCGGGACCCCGCCGTGCATCTTATGTGGATACGCTTCACAGGAGAAGGTGTTTTTTTTTTTTGGTCCAGAAGAACAAAAAATAAATAAATCAAACAATTAAATCCGACGACGTGGACGCTGACCCGAAAACTCTAGTGCTAGTTATCATGCATGTGCTAGCGCACACATCAGAAAGCATTACCCATGTGTTCCATCACATGGGATCGTCCTCGGAGCACGTCTGGTGATATCAAGGGAGCCCATCTCTCATTGTCTTTGATTTGTGAAATCTGAGCTGTTCAAGATAGATATCAGTAATAGAACGGCCCCCCCCCCCCCACCACCATCCTCCACGCTGTCAACTTCTTATCGGAGGAGCTCAACTGTCATGATAAATTCAAAACTAATTTCAAAGAAATGACACGCCTGCACCCACCCTTTCCTATCGTCACTTCTTCCTATTAATCAGTTAAGTTGAGATAACCGGGGGATCATGGCCCAAAACATGCTTCGGATTGATGCTGTTTTTAATGGCGCACAAATGGAACACTCCCTGTTCTGGTTGGGACCTCGGGGTTGCATAGAGAGAGCTGCACCTTGAATAGCAGAAGAGGATTCTGTTGATGCTAAGGGTTCAGTGGATGCTCACTGTGCTGTGCTTCATTTAAATGTTTTGGTGTGGGCAATACAGCGATTTGTTGCTTTCCACCACTCTGCAATCTGTACGGGTCAGATTATTGCTGTTTTGCTGGCGTTATCTTGGCTGCTGTTGTGACTGCTATCACAAGCCATTAATTAACAACATCTGTTATGTAATTTCCCACACTTAACCTCAGCATTTTCAAAGAAACGGAACGTCATGACTCTGCTGGTTCCTAAGTAAGTAAGGCCCTCATCCAAGCTTGTAGATTTTATTAGCATTCAGTGTAATGATGACACAAAAGGCCCATTATGCAAAAGAAAACGGTTAATTTAGTGAATGAACTGCTTAACTGGTAAATATACTCAATCTGGCATAACACACAGTGCTATGTTTCTTAGAATACTTATTTCTCATCCCAGAAAACTAGGGCAGGCCACTTTGAACCTGGCCTCTACCATTTATTTCAAACTCCAAACCGTTTTTGTAAGTATAATGAACCGGAAAATAGAGCAGATCACAGTATTATTTGTCATCGTAATATTTGATTCATATTCAAATATAATGGAAAAAAGCATGAACCTGAGTCTATTAAATGTCATTGATAGTTGACAACTGCTCTGTTTATTTTCTTGGTAAAAGGAAATTGACACCACTTGACACGGCATGCATGAGCCTTTAATGAGACTCCCCCACACACATCCACCCAACACCCCTCAGAGCTTAATGATTCCTTTAAGATTATCTTTGAGTCAATTATAAAAAAAAATATATATATATTTTATATATAAGTATATTATATACTGTGTATATAATAAACATCTATATAAGATATATTTATTTATATATCTATGTGGTGTAAAAAGATATGCATTTTCCTGTTCCGTCCAAAAGCCATTTTAGAGGGAGGAATTCTATTCCTGGCTTCCTTCCAAACCCTGACAGCCGTGCTTTACTTTCGGGACATTTGCGTTATCACTGGTTTGAATCGAGAATTGTGTGAGCATATGTACACTTTGGGTGTGTGTTTGTGTTTCAGTGTGTGTGTGTATTGTTATTCTTATCGGAATAACAATCATATTACCATCTTGGTTTTGACACAGAGTCGTCTGAGGAGCTGGCTGCAGAAAGGGGGGTGTCACTGACTGGAAGGTTAATCCTGTATTTCAGGGAAGGGGATGGTGGGACAGGGGGTGAGACTGCATCAGTCTGTTGACATTGACAGAACAGTGGTGCACGCTCTCTCTCTCTCTCTCTCTCTCTCTCTCTCTCTCTCTCTCTCTCAGACACCCAGACATCGTTTCCTGGCTGTAATGAAGTCTCCTTGCTGATGTCAATAGACTCCATCTGGAGTGGGGGGGGGGCAGCCTGCTGCTGATGATGTAGATGTCCCCATCAGTCCTGGTGTCAGGCCAGCTTGTGGGGTTGCCCTCTGACCTGGTCTTGATGTAACCCCACCCCCCCTGCAGACCCAGACTCACTGCCATGACCTGAAGAGGGGGGGGGGGGTGGTGGTGGGGGGGAGAGCAAAGAAGAGGAGAGTGGAGATGAGGGAGGGGGGGTGGGGGGGATGTAGTGAGCGAGAGGGGAGGGAAGAAGGGGGCAGATTAAAGGAGAGGAAATAAGTAGGAGACGGGAGTGGTTAAAGCGATGGGAAATGAAAGGGGTGGGGGTGGGGCAGAGGAGAGAAAAACACGGGAGAGGAGAGAACCAAACTGGGCGTATTCATTCATTTGCCGAAAGTACGTAAGTAAGTAAGTAAGTGTTTAAAGATAATAAAGATCCATTTCAGAATTTGGGAAAAAACGTTGACAAGTGTAATAGTGAAGTTACTCACATAAAATAAATATGCATAATTTGTAATAATTATATTTTCTACACACCTACCTCAACACATCACTTTAATGTAACACAAGTTAACCAAAAACAGAACAATACACAATTGGTCGAAACTACTTTACCTTTTGTTGAAGAAATTACGCAGCCACGATGATCCACATGCTTAGCCGTCTTTGTTTCGCACAAAAAACAATTTACTTCCTAAGCATTGCTTGTTTAGTGTTGCTATATTATGGTTGGTTGGTCTATTTGCATTTTCTGAATCTATTTCATCAGAGCTACAGAGAGAAACATGAACCTGATGACAATTATCCCCCATGATGACAAGAAGGGACCAATGAAGGGCTTGATAATGGTGCAGCGTTTTCAATCCCCCTGAATAGCCTCAAAGTAAACGCTATAATTATGCTCTCACAATTATATCCCAGCGACGCAGAACATCCACTTTTCACTAAATGCTCGTCTAGGTTTTACAAATAAAGCTAAAATTGCCGTACATGTTACAGCGGTCTATAGAAAAACTATGGATTGTTGTCTTTTGTGAAAGGTATAAACGACGGCCTGAATAAATGGACGATGATGATAAAGTGCATCAAGTGTTTGAAACACGATCTTCTCACTTTTATTTAAAGTGGGTGGGCAATTTCGAGTAGATTTGTCGATTTTAGATTTGACAGTATCCAACCCAAAAAATCCCACATCTCTATTCAGGCACCCCTCAAAAGCCATTTCCATAAAACACATGGCTTTAGCAATAGGTGTGCATAGCCTTGTTGCAGTCTCTGGTCATGCATAATGAGGGCAAGGGCAGAGTGTGCTTAGGTATCTGGGTAGGTCTGTAGTCAGACAGGTCGGTCATCCATTCATTTCTTTCTGGCCAAATGGAATGATTGGACAGCCACAGATACCAGATTTCTGTTTCAGTTTTTTGTCCTAGCATTTGATTTATTGATTGCTTTGATGGTTGTAAAGAGAATTTCAACAAATAGGACCAAAAAGGCTTCTAAATTGTATTACCTACTCTCGCTTTAAATGTCAGGCCTACAGTATAAGTGTAGCCTGCATAGAATTTAAACTGTAGCAAACAAAGTATGGCATGACTATTATGATAAAGACAGACACACAGACAATTGATTGTGGGAAACATAGCGTGTGTGAATGCATGGGTAGAGCTAGTAATAACGTTGTTGCGCCTTGTAAAAAATAGAGAGCATAACTCTACACGAATTCCCCCCGTTAATGCAACCATGTTGGGGAACAAAAATACATTTGTGGTGAAGCGCTTGAGATGTTTAAAGCCCCTAGCTTTAATTAGCCACCGACACAAGGCCTGGCGGTTGTAGCAATTATCTTACCCTAGGCTTCTAGCGGGGATGGTTCTGTCCGAGTGCAGATCCTCTATAGGGTGGTTCTAGGGGCTGCACGGCTAATTACACCTATAGGGAGAATCTCTGGGATGCCCAAAATGTGCAAATTTATACTCACACTGGACAATTAACTGCCCATATATGCCACTGGTGGCGAGTTACGAGCGGGGTACCCTTTATTTTACGATCCATCAAGATCACTGCTAAGTCGCAACTTCCCCCCCGCCCCCCCAGCCCCCCCCCAAACTTATTTTCTATACCAACGCGTCTAACTGCAAGCGACTGGCTAAGCCACATCTCATGTTGAATGCCATTAAAATGTCAATAACAATGACCACCCACATCCAGCAGCCTATTAATAGCAAGATGGAGACTGAAGGGAGGATGAATCGTGAAGACACTTCTGTCTATTATTTCTCTCTGCGTTGTTGAGTTGTCAGCAACAGACCACTTCATGCTGTTTGTAGCACTCCTCTCGTTTGCACTGGAACACACACACACACACACACACACACACACACACACACACACACACACACACACACACACACACACACACACACACACACACACATGCAACAATGCATAGCTAACACTTTACAATAAAGGTACATTAATTAACCATTCAATCAAATTAGTTAATTCTGTAATATGCATTAGTATAGGGGTCAGGGTGAGGGTTAGGGTTAGGATTAGTGGGTGGGGGTTAATAAGGTTTAGCCCTAACCCTATTCAATAATGTATATATTAATACCTTAGTTGACATGAATACAATTTCCTTATTTAACATGAGCATACGGTGGCCCTGAAGTGCAAAACACAACAGCAAATCAGAAAACACAACAGCAAATCGCAAAACACAACAGCAAATCAGAAAACACAACATCAACACTGTAAGTTCATGATTGCTAAACCATTAATTAACCGTCAATTCATTTTTAGTTCATGGGCTTTATAACATTAAATCATTTTATTTAATGATAACTTAACTCACCCTTATTGTAAAGTGATACTTATGCACATAACACACACACACACATACGCACGCACACACATATAAAAAAAAGAAAATAAATAAAAACACAAACACAACAATTTTAACGTTCGCTCCTGTTTATATGTCAAAATAATATCTGTATGCATACTTCAAAGGTCATAGGCAAACTATTATTTTTGTTTTTGCTGCATATTTGGCAAAAAGAAGTCCCAGAAAAATAATATGTTTTTTTCACATTTCCATGCACCATAGTGAAAATGTGACTCTAAATGTGGGCACTGGTTTCAATATGTTCCCCATTCAAATGAGTCAGGGATCACATTTATAAAAGGTCACCAAGTATAGGATGGCTGGGGGCTAACTTGAGGCTCGCTGTTTTAGGAGGAACCATGCTCAATAATGTATGACGGCACGCTGATTCATTACAATAATAAGAATACTAAAAAAAAAAAAAACCTACCTCACTGTTTCCTTTGATGAATATCACATTATGGAGATAACCCTTTTATGCAAATGTGGTTTGGGGAGGGGGTGTGTGGAGGAGGGGGTGGGATGGGTAGTTTGGTCTGATCCTTTGGCAAGATTTCAGAATTAAATGAGTCAATGAACATTCTTCAGCTGGCTAGCTTTGAGAGCAATTGCACCCCTCAGTCAAGCCACTCACGGTGAAAGAGAAAGGCACTTTAAGCTATTTCAGCATCGCAGCTAATTGGTCACTGTTCTGCCCGGCAACTGGACCCCCCCCCCCCCCCCCGAAACAAAATGGACCACTGTGGAGTGTGCGTGGACGACGGCTGGTTTGAGCAGCGTCACCTGGCCCGAGTCAGACTGATTGGACTCTGGGGCCGGCTGAGTCTGCACACCTGTTGTACAAGGTCACACCAGGTTGAACCAGCCATCTCCAGACACACTCAAAGACGTCTCCTGCATGGCAACATGGAGCACCTGCGTCGGGTATCATTGTCTGCAAACCATTACAATAAAGCGGCTTTCAACAGTACCACCCTGCGTCCTTGTCTGGAGGAGCCCAGTAAAAGTCACCCAGGTGGAGTGCGGCGGCCACCTAGGGGGCGTGTAGCATGGACATTGCTACAAACACTCAAATTGTCACATTTTGTCCCAAAACAAGGGTCTGATGCACGTTATACACATGGTACATACATGTTTCATAGTCTCACAGTCTCACAAACAGTCTGTAAAGGTTTCAAATCAACATAGAGTAGACAAGCCACTGTAGAAAAAAATCAGCCCCTCTGAAAACGTGACTCACTCACACCAATGAGTTTCTCAATAACTCTGTAACAAAAGCAGGTAGCAAGATACTAACTCTGCATTTTTTGGCTCTGTGCCGTCTCCCCCACAGAAGTTTTGCCATAACATAGAAGGACATCTTTCACAACACGTCAGTGAGAAGGTGTCATAACGCAAAGACAATCAAACGAAGTGAAGCTGAGGTTATTTTTTATACCTCTATCTCAGGAATAAACAATTTGAGTCCTTTCAGGCTGTTGATTTGATGGACCCCTTTTGATGGAAACCTGGCAGCTATTTCTATTGTGAAAACGGTGTGTGAAAAAAGTATTTTCACCTTCTGGATAGGTATTGTTTTTGTTGATGCTGTCTGCTGCCATAGCATAAATTCATGCGACTTAAAAGTGCAGATTCCTGAGAATATAACTGAGATTAACGGCACCTTGACACACAGGCATGCCACAGATGTCAAGCAATCCTATCCTTATTTTTCCATCACATCCCTTGCAGGCAAATTCATATTCATATGATTTGCTTGCGGTACGTGTGTGGTTGTGTGTGTGTGTGTTAAATATGGGGGCGGGTTGGGGAGTACGGGGGTGTGGGTTCCCTACACCGCTGTTGCCGATGACAACATGTGACTTCCAGTTGATGGAGTGGGTCACACTCCTCGAACTCCACCCCTGCTGTGGCACCTTTTTTTATCTCTGGTTGTTGTATAATATTTCCTTCCACTTCCGCGCCACTCAGCCCTCCCACTCCTGTCGGCAGAGTTTGATGGGTGCCAGAAGGGCGGTGCCCTCTCACTTGTTTGTTTTTAAACCATTCACCTGAGTCAAACGTCTTGAACCCAAGACGTTTGACTCAGGTGGGGGGGGGGGGGGGGGACGGCAAAAAAGCGAAGCCATTTCCGACAGGCATGGTGATATGCTGTTCCAGACGGATTGTGATGGACGTGGGGAGGTGGAGGAGGACACAAAGGGATGAGGGCTTTATTGGGGTCAATCCTCCCTCAAATGAAATGTCCCGCAGTAGAGTGGATCCGCGGTTTGACCAATGGTCTGCAGTTTGTCCCTGAGGGAGGTACTTAACCCCTGTGGAAGTCCTGTTAAGAACCTCTACTATACAGCCCCTCCGTGCTGTCAGTGACGGGTTGCCGTTTGGATGGGCACTTTGGACTGGCACTTCTAGATTAACCACTGTATTGTTCAGAGTAGGTCAAGGTCGCCAAAGTTTGGGATTAATGCGAAGTAAAACAAACGTTTGAGACGAATGCGAAGGCAAGAACTTACAATTTTGACCCTATCAGAATCCCGATGAACAATGAACCAGAATTGCAAACGTTAAAACACCTGACTGCGCCGTGGTCCATTATAACTCTCAGGAGAAAAGCCAGTGTGATTTCCTCCATTCTTCCACCAGCTTTGTGAGATAACACAAAAAAAAACGTCAAACCTCTCCTATCATTAGGACTTGTAGACAAGCGTGTGTGTGTGTGCATGTTAGCGTGGGTTTGTGTGTGTCAATAAAAGAGGGCAACAATAAGCTTGCCGAGTCCTGATAATTGCAGTCAATTTACTGATGAGAAGATGTAATGGTGAATGGAGCCTGTAGTGTTATCAACATAGAGGCAGCCTGTGATAGTAGCGAGGGAGCCTCCCAGGGCCCGGGGAGACTAATAATGCAGCAGGATTACTGAGCTCTCTCACTCTTGCATCGCACCAAGGACATTTGCCAATAACAACTTTATCTGCCTTGTCCATGTGCCTGGGGTTCTGGCATTTGTAACTGCTGGAAATTAAGAAATGCTTTGTTTCATGTCCAAGCTGGGATCACTCAATGCAGTTGGAATAATAATAAAGAAAAAAACAACAACCCGCAAACAAACGAAAAAAGGCGGATGAAGATATTCTTCCGAAAAAAGCTGTGATAAATTGTAATGGGAGTTTTTCAAATGCCATTCACATTTTTCTCGCCTCCGTTATTGGCCGGGGACATTAAAGCACTGTGATTCATGCAGGTGAAAAATGAATTTGTACAAAACTTGCAAAAAACAGAAAGAAATGCTATGTTGCAGTTTGCAGTTATTACTGATAGTTGTAAAGTTTGAATAGTAAACATAACATTTTCTCTCTCTTTTTGCAAGCGTTCAAATCACATTTAAACCACAGGATATAAACCAGTCAATGATGCAATATGAGCCTAAATAATAAGAACGCTTTAATACGTTCAATTCTGAATACTACGTCCCAGTATACAACTTTGAATTATACCCATTATTCTGTTTACTTTGTTTATTTGTTTTTACTCTCTTTCTGCTAGAATTCCAAAAACATCGTGAACCAGCCGACGTAACTACGGGCTAAAACGAAAAGTTACTGTGGCTGAGATTATGAACATGTCCTTGTAAAGCTTTTCGTAGTCAGGGGGCTCTTCGCTGCACATTGACTACCCGCAGCCAGTGGCGTTCACTCCCCCCTTCACTCTTCTGTCTTCCCTCTCCTCTGTCTGCGAGAGAAGAGGATGCTAATGTTTTCGCTTTAATGTGCACCATAGTGTCACGCATCTTGCCTGGGAGAAGAGAGGAGCAGATGCTCCTGATATGGCTGTGCCACAGGAAAGACACCTGACGTATGGTTATATACTCAGCGCTCATCAGAGCGTGTGTGTCTGTGTGTGTTCTTTGTTGATTGGAAACCAGTTTTTTTTCTCTCCTTCTCCTTTATGCTGGATGAGGCCCATCATTGGCTTAGAGGCATGGACTCAAGCATAGCAAAGTGTTCCAAAATCATCGCACACTCACCCCTGAGGTGGTCCACACTGTACAAGTGAAATGCTGTAAGTAAAGATTAGGTTGCGTGTTTTCTATCTTACACCCACCAGTCGTCCAGTCACTTTGTGTAGGCAAGTACCCTTGAAAACTAACTTTATTCTTCTGCTTTATCCATTGCCGTGGTTTAATGGTAATATGCTAAGGAATATACACAAGCAGATCTCACTCAAACCATTCACTACAATAAACCACAACAGGTAAACAACAATAATTTTATGCACACACACACACACACACACACACACACACACACACACACACACAAACAGATACACACACACAATCAGACACACAGAGCAGATGATAACCAGACCTTATACTGTACAATTGTGTGGATGTGTGCATTTCAGTCAGTCATTGAAGGTCGTTTAATTTGCTGTTCAGCATTGAACAGCAGTGAATGACATGCAGAGATGTGTCATGCCGTCATCTTAGTCACAACTAAATTACCAGAGGTGCCGCAGGCGAAACATATGCGTGATGGATAGCACTAATCCATTATTCCTAAATAGTCTTTGATGTTTCCGCAGATGTGCTTGGTAGAAATTGCAGTGCAATTCAATTAAACTCCAATCTTCACCGTATTCCCACAAGGCACTATGCTAATTTTCAGTTAGGTCTACTTGAAATACACCGCCGAGATAAATGTCGGGAAGGCTATGCTTGTACTGGAGAGGTCTTCGCCAGTCGTCGCTGGCTGGAGAAGTTCCTTTCAATTACGTTGACGTTGAATATGTCCCGTGATGAGCAGTAGAGAGGCAAACGACGTCAAACCACACGACCAAGTGTCACTCTGCTGTCGGCGTGTGACTGTAGCCTCGCGCTTCTGATTCGATCTGGGGAGTCGTCTGTGTTGACTTGTATGACTGTACAGAATGTATGACTGTACAGAAAACACACCGGCTACTGACTTGGGGTTAGTGCTGTTGAATACCAAGGGGTCTTGCGCGGGGCTCTTTATCTACAGAGGAGGAGGAGAACTGTGGAGTATCCTGGGCTTAGAGTTCAAGAAGTGGAGGCCCGGGACAGGACAGGATGCATGGGATGTGTGCACCGATGGGCAGCAGGCTGTGTGCTGATAGAGGCCTGTGGAGATAGGGGAACCCACCTTTTGCATACAGAATATATAGAATGGCCATATGAATTGCGAAATGGAAAATACTTTATTATATAAATAGATGAATGAAAGTCAAATAAATGCAATGAATGCGTTTGGCTAACACTTTACAGTAATGGTACATTAATCAACAATTATTTAACATTACTTAATGCAGTAATAAACATGAACTTATAGTTCCATAACAGTGAACTAATGGTCTATTAATAAGTTACTAAGGATGTTTATTAATGGTGTTAGCTAAGTTTATATAGTGTCCACATAAACATTAATAATCAACAAATTAATTGAATTGACTAACTGATTATTGATAAATGAATGGACATTTACTGCAAGTTTTGCCATTGAATAATAAAAAAAAAGATTAATGAATTAATCAATGAAAGCATTAATTGATTCATAAATGATCACATGAATGGATGAATAAAATTAGATACAGACCTAATTCAGGGCTCCAAAATTCTGTCCGTCGCTGGCTATTTCTGTGCTCGTTTCCATCAAAAATGGGTCTTAGCAACATGCCAGAGGACATTATTTCATGCCTCAGTGATCTGCCTTGAACCCATGCAGCCACATCTTTATTTTATCTATTTCATTATTTCTTTCCTCCATCAAACTATGGCTTATCTTAGTCATCCCTTTTTGGAGGTCTTTTCAGATAAATGTAAAAGGTTTATAGTGAAATACTCCACTCACACACTCAACACACTCACAATAAAACAACATGGTATTAACATTTCCCTGTGTTTGCGTGTTTGTTCTGAAATTTAACACAATTAAATGGTAATTGTCAACATTGGACCACGTGCAGTTCAGTTTTCATAGACTGGCCATGTGTACTGTGAGTCATATTGTGTGCATGTCCTAAAGAAAACACATTTTTTGCCGCACTAGTTCAGTCCCCATTGCTTCATTGCATCCGCTCAACCTAACAAACAGGGGCATCCATATCTTTATAGCTACACGACAAAGTATTGCAAACTGAAGGATTGTACTAATTCATTGCGTGGATGTCATGCTTTTATGATCATGTTGTTTTATACCTTCAAACACAAGCCACTTCATTGTGTTTCTAAAAAGGCTACAAGATTGAAGGACATTGAATTCATGGGTAGAAGACGCAGTGCATTGCTATAATGACCTATAAACCAAACCGCAAAATAAATGATTGTTTAAAAATCACTTTGACGTTACTGCCTCATGGATCATACTAATGCTAGGGCAGTCCACCAAAGAATCACAATAAAGTGTGGAAACCAGTTGTGTGCATGCACAACAGTAACCGGTATGGGCTGCATCGTCCTCCAAAGTGTCTGTACCTTGAGACCTTGTTATTTTGCCTTGTGTGTTGTTTTATTTATATAAAGCATCCTTCTTCTTAAACCTCTATTGGATGTAATATGAATCGTTGATATGTGGAGCCGGGCCGAACACTGAATGATCTAGTGGATCCAGTACAGAAGTAGTGAAGAGATTAAACAAAATACGGCGGATACTACTAGTATAGTATGCCCAAATCGCCCAGTGCCTCCAGTGAATAGCCAGGCGAGGTTATCCGACGGTGTCACATACCACGCTCAGACAGTGATGGCTTCTTACTCCCGCAGGAAGGTTGGAGAAGCCAATCTGTGGTTCAGAGTCACCTTTCAAGCTGACGGGTTGAACAGACAAGAGCTCATGAGTCAATGGCGCGTGTAGGCGGCTGCTGCCACGCCATCTATGACGGGGGGGTTTTTAATGCGAACGGGGGTTTCAGTTGCTTTCAGCACCATGGATAGATTCCCAGATCAGCCGCCGTCCTTTGTGCCGCTCCTTTGTGCCGCTCTCTGCCTTTCAAAAGTCATCTGAAGGGAAGGTGACTGAATGCAGGTTAGTCAGAGGAGCCCTGATGGCTCCAAGATCAATCTGGGCTGTTTGCTTTTCAGCGGTGCACTACATAAAAAAAAAAACCCTCTGTGCTCGGGAGATGTTGAAGAACAGCAATAACACCTTGTGCTGTGATGTCTCTTCATGTTTGCACTAGGGGTTGGATTTTTTACATTTTTCTGACATTTTGCTAAATACCACATTGTCTTATTTCATTTTTTATTAAATTGTGAACAGAAATGGGCACGCTTTTCAAACAAGCATAATCGAAAAGGAAGTAATAAATAAACTAAAGTGCTATCGGGCATTTCGTGGAGATAGGCCAATGTAATCTTTGCTTGAGGATAGCGAACTTTAAAACCAATCTTTTTGGCTTTAAAATGGCAGGCATGTTTGGGAGACTATAGCTCTATGGTGATAGAGCTAGTGTTATTTACTATGACTCCCTGAAGATAGCATACCCCTTCTAACCCAAATAAAACCTCAATCAGTGGGCTAACATAATTAGCCTTCGGTCCAGTGGAACTCTCTGTGTCGTATGAAGAGCCGGATTTTCAAGTGGCGTGTGATTGCACTTGGAAGTCTGTGGGATTACCACGCATAAGTATAGCCTCAAACCAAATTTGCTGCTTGGTTAAGTTGATATTTACCATGCATTCGGCTTTAAGGTCTTAGATCTATTTTTTCGGAGAAACTTGTTTTTGTCCAAAAATGTTTCTTGTTGAGGGGGTTGGGAAACAATACGAGAGAGGGTTTATCTGCATAATAGTCTTGCGTCAATATTTGAAGTAACTTTCAATATACATGGCATTGCTCACCATGTGCATCAGTCAATATGGAGCATACCAGAAAATTATAGCTTCTTTCCAACAAATTCTACCCGCGGCACAGCCCGTGGAGCCTTCCCTTTCAAACAGCAGAAACACCAGCAGCATGGCCAACAGAGTGCTTAAGATTTGAGAAATCCCATGAGGGCTTTAAGTGTTAAATTGTCACTTAAATGCTCCTATAATAAAGGAAACTAGATGCCAAACAGCATGTTGTATCCAACCTCCATATTTCCCAGCAACGATTTTTTTATATTATATTTCAACATTGATTGTATGGCCATTCGCTGCGGAAACCCTTTTGTGTTTTTCTCCCTAGAGGCATATTTAACCCTCCTATAAGCATTTTCACTACAACAACTCATTAGACAGCAAAAACGGCGCACGTATTGGAATGAAGGAGGTAACGCATTAAAAGTCACAGCGTCTGGTCACACAGAATCCACGTTGTTGAGTAAACAAAAAGAAAATTCCAATAAAAATATCTGGCTACAGGCCAGGGCTTATATTGTACATTGCACCTGTGCACATAAGCAGTGGCCTGCAATTGCACTGAATTGTGCCTGACTGTTACTTAACCATAGTAACCAAGTCTCCTTGTAAAATGGGTGGCTCCTGTTTCCCGGTTCAGCAGTACAGGCAAGATTGTCATCCAGCAGATTGCCTATCACCTCGGGTAGGCCGTCACATTCATCCATCACATCAGTGGCAGTGACGGGCAGGAATCATCTCAAACGCATCGCATGCTGATAAGGTTGATAACATAGTGGCCATCGATTGAAAACGGCAGCTCCGACGCCGGCCAAATGTTGTTGTGAATGTAGAGTCACTCAGGGTCTAACTGACCACTTTGCATGAACCTGCAGGATTTACGCGTCCTGCACGCACAATCAGCCCACTGTAAGTGATGCAGAGCTTCATGACCTGCGTATTAATTCGAGAACACCCCCCCCCCCCCCCCCCCCATAAATATTGATACAATGCGCTCTGGCAGTTCAGAAAACCTTAAAGGAAGACAAGCCAGAAAGGGGGAAGCGGAACAAGCTATTAACATTATTGTATGTGAAAAGTGAATAAGGCTTATATATCCCAGACACACACACACACACACACACCCACACACACAGGCACGCGTGGTCACACACGTGCCCATGCTAATGCACTGCTCACAGAAAATACATTTAATCTTCCCTGGTGAGTCCACTGAGAGTGGCTCAGATAAAAAGCACTTCAATTAGTGTAAGAAATATTGATTGCCATGCTTTTGCTCATGTGGCTATTGTGAAAACGGGCACGTAGGGCCCTAACCAGAAACAACACGACGGGACCGGGGGTCTGCCGTGGCATCTAAATGTCCTCATAATAATCTGTGATGGATCCACTGGTACACCTTATTGGTTTGGCCAGCTGGTTAACCTCTAGTTATAAGGAAACTACCAAACACCGTTTTTTGTGTCTAATCAGCATCGGTTTTGGTTGGTAGTTTCACGAGGGCCCGGGTATCTCTGCTCCATTATCAATACGAGAGCCTTTTGTAGCCCAGCGATCTGCGGTAATGGAACCCTTTCATGCGCTCGTCTCTGTGCGCTTTCCTCGGCGTGCTGTGTTTTTCTTTCTCCATCTTGAACATTTTTGTGAGACAATTATTAATGTGACAGCAACGTTTACAAATGTCAGCAAAAATCATTGACATTTGCACATGCTCAGCTATAAATAGAGATGCGGGAGAGAGAGAGAGAGAGGGGGGGGCTCGTGTCTTTATAACCCTGACAGCTTCTCCATCGCTGTCGTCGTCGGGGACTCTGGGTCTTGATACGATAGCAAATGGGCTTGCGAACAAAGGAGGGCATCTTGCAGTGAGCGTCGATGGTATGGATGGTATGAGATAGGCCTCTCTATCATTTATATCCATCTACCACGATATAGTGTCAAGTGGTTATGCCGGATGTTATTTATGGATGTATGTGACTGCTGCCTCTGGTCAGAGTTAATTTACTCCAGCTTGTTTCCTGTTAAGTTCACTCCACTGCTCCGTGACTCTACAGGGAAAAGTAGTTTGACTAACGAACAGCCCTCTCTCTCTCTCTCTCTCTCTCTCTCTCTCTCTCTCTCTCTCTCTCTCTCTCTCTCTCTCTCTCTCTCTCTCTCTCTCTCTCTCTCTCTCTCTCTCTCGTATACTTTGCCACCTGTGAATGCATTCTGTCAATGCCCAAGGTACCCACCGGGATAAGAGTCGGGCCAGCAAGAGGCTAGCTTTTCCATTTCTTCCCCATTTGTCAGCATTGGCTTCGGCAACAACCTATAATATATTCAGAGAGGGATCTGTTTTGTTAAGGGGAATTTACTCAGTGTAGCGGCCATTTTTGGGACATTTATCAATCCTGCTTGTTATTATTTATTTTATTTTATTTTGTGTTTATTATACCTGACACGGACGCCCCCCCGCACCCCCCCCAAGGTTGTAAACAAGCGCTTTTGTTTTTCCTGCTCCATAATTACAACTATATGAGTGAGGATGGATGCCCAGTGAACGCCGGCTGTGACAGCCTATGCAGAGGAGCCCCATGCTGTAATGATTTGCCATTCCTCAGTGTCACTCTTTATGAGAGAGGCTTCCATTAGCGCCACACGCCTGCTTCACGTCGGCTCCTCCGATAATGGCCCAATAAATGGAGAAAAACTAAACTGACGATGACACACAAACACAAACATATTCGCCTGATCGTGGTGGGGAGGATGGCGTTTCAGAAGTCGCTTATCCTTGAAGGTTATGGTTTTTCCCTTCCGCTCGTCATGTTCAGCGTCTACTAGGGATCCTTACAGCGGGAGTCTTTTCGAGTGTGAAGTTGTTTATTGATGAGCCGTGATATCCTTATTTGTATCCATGACAAAAGGAAGTATAGCAGCCTAACGACGTACCAAAACACATATATACTGTCGGAGTTTTGATGCTGTGCGGCAAGAGCCGAGTCTAGAGCACGAGAAACGGAACCAAGACTGAATAAGGATGAGTCGTCCCTGTGTGTGCCTTTTTCACATTAGCTTTTCAGGAAGGGGAAGGGATTTAGGGCGGGGGGGGGGGGGTTTTGTTTGCAGAGAGGTTAAAAACTCCTCCGCACCAAGAGCCAGATTCCAATTATAGATCAATACGTTAGCCCTCCTCTCAATCTACCCCTCGCCCCGGATCCTGTGCATTCTCACGCCTCATCCTCTTCCCCCAGCAAAACAAACAGACAAACACTTCCAGGGTCCCTGAGCCGCGCCCGGTGTCGAGAGCGGCAGATGGAAAGAAAGGCTCAGGCACGAGAAGTTTTTGAAAAATCTCGTCAATATGTTCGAGTTTCTGAGTAGAGCTCTCTGACAGAAGAGCCCTCAGAAGAGCATCAAAGTGAATATCTTCATGAACCCCCCGCCATCTGCACAGGCAGACTTAAATGCGCCGGCACACGCACATACGCACGCGCATACACAAATATGTATACTCATGCAAAGGCACGCACACACACGCACACACACACACACGCACACACACACACACAACACACTCACTGGTTAGAGGTTTTTATTTCCATGGCATACTTAAGCTTAAGATCGTGCTGTTAAGCACCTTGTATTGCAATTTTGCAAGATTAATTGAAACAATTATTGATAATACTGTTTAACTTTATACCGTCAGTCAGTGTGTCAGGTAGTATTTCCCAGACTCAAGATCCCTTGAATGTACTTGCATATCTCATACCCACATCATACCCTCGGTTATGTCTCTTTAGTTACACCTGTTCGATTTTAAACGTGAATATGCAGTAAAAAAAATAAGTGGGTTGAGTTCATGGATTGCCATACTTCTTTTTTTTCCATCCAAGAATATGAAATTACAAAACTAAATCACAACATTGCTGTTATTGTTATGGGCTGTATAGGTGCTGAGTTCCTTCCACCTCTTTTGCGAGAGGTAGGAAGGAACTCAGGAAAAAACAAATATATCCTTGCTTTTGTGAGCCCAGATCTGGACAGACTGCTCGGAATTATCCTGTATTCCTGCAACCCAGCCTTGAAATGCAAGGATTATTCAGCCTCTTGTATTGGCAAATGCATTTAACTTACAAACCTGTATTGGCAACTTAACAAAGAGTAAAGGCAGTATGGTAGATGAATGATTTGTAAAAATACCTAAACCACAGTGCCAAAATTGTTTTTACACATCATATCTGTTTACATTAAACTCTTGTAAAATCTTTGGTTGGATTCTCCTTTGTCCTTTGGTTTGATCCCAGAGGAGTCAGCCCATGAAGAGGGTTATGTTTTGACTTTATATTTTCAGAGGGAGCCCTGCAGCATTATGGTGGGAGAATTCCGAGTGGCTCTGAGTGTCTCCAACAGCAAATCCGATCAAGAGGAACATATCATGCCGTGTTGCGTCAGTGAGTCAAAATTGAAAATTAGCGGTCTTCAATTCCCGGCAAGAGGATCTTAAAAGATTCCGATAATTACTGTCATTGTGACCTTTTTTTTTTTTTTTTACAGAAGCTGCTCCCAATTTTTTGCTTCGCCAATTGCGATGATGAACCATTTTATCCTTGAGTGAAAAATGCTTCAAAGGTCAAGACCGACAGCTACAAACACACCATGCCCCCTCCCCACTTGTTCTCCTTGTCTCAATGACTCACCCTCACACCCCGATAGATGGCGGCAACAAGGTCATCCCTACGGGCCGCAACCAACACTATTTATTTTAATTGCGTTTTGGAATTGCTGACACTTTCTTTTGTGCCACGACATCAATTGTGCGAATGATATCAGCGACAGAGGAGGGGTGGGGCGGGGACGGCGGCCAGTGTGGTGGAGCTTGGTTTACTGTTATTGTTGTCGTGCTCACCTGTGAGGGTTAAAGTGGTGCTCGAAGCTGGAGTTGATTGCCGGGATGTTGGGTGTTTACCGCAGCACATGCGGTTGCGGTTAGGGGGTGCCGTCGGCTGAAGTGCCTGTGTTTGGTGCGCGTGTCGCCCTACTTTCGTCTGGCTCTCATCTCTACTTATAAAAAATGGCAAACTTGATTCCATCACAGTCGCTCTCTCGCAGTGGGACAGCAGACGCGCAGGCGCCTGGGTTCACGCTTCACAGCTCGCTCGCTCTCTCCTCCCCTCTCTCGCTGTCCTCAGGAGTCTAACCTCGAAGAAACTGGGGGAATGGGAGAATTTTTTAGTGGATGTGTGCTTCTTCTGCAAAACGAATTTCCCTTTTGGGACGACAACGAATTTGAACTTTAACATTCAAATGTCTTGACAAGTCCTGTTCACAGGGCCGGGGAGATATGATGTCGGAACAAAACTGCAACCTACCGCAAAATCGTTGAAAGAGTGGAATCTTTTTATTTTTTATTTCAAGGAATTGGTCCCTTAGGGTCAAGAGCGATTTAAACTAGGTTAACCAAATCATTTATTAAACCCAATGCAAATTGTTGTATTTTTTCAATTACATTTTTGCGCTAATATTTTCATTCTTCATAGAAAACATGGAAACAAAAGCCTTTTCGCTGTATTTGCAAATGTATTTGCAAATGTTATCTCTGCTGCGGTCAACTCCATATCTATCTCTGGACAAAGTTATTGTGCTACTTCTGCACTTGCAGGACTTCCATGGGTCACAAACCCATGTCCCCATGTCAACATGTCTCTCATTTTAATTCTATTAAGCACAGGTTCAAGCTCCGAATTAAAATGCAAATTACCTCCTTAATAAAAGTGAACGAGCACACAGAGAGAGAGAGTCTGAGAGATAAGGTACATCTTTCCCTTTTATTGAGCATGCTTATGAAGTCTTAACCTCATTCATTGTAAAATTAATTTAATTCCAGAGTACAAAGTGTGCCAAAACACATTGTTCCACAACAGACTATATCTCAGTTGAGTCATGTTTAAAACAAAGGGAATGGTAGTGAAGAAAAAACACATTTGTCTTTTTCTGTATTTCACCATTGGGTATTTTCAGATATCTGTGGACAGCTCCAACTTGAATTTCTAATGCAACATCAAGTATTCAGATATAAAAGTATTCTGTACATGTTATTCATTATTCATAGACTAAATGTGTGTCGGTGTAGCTATGCATGCGGTTGGCTTTTCAGCATGAATGTGATAAAAAAAGTGAAAAGTTGGAATGTGCTGTTCATAGAAACTATAGCCGGTATGCAGCTAGCTTACTGATGGAAGTGTGCCTATCATTGTTTGTTATTGTCATTTTATAAAAAAAGCGAACTAGAAAATAATTGTTGCTGAATTGTTGATTACATTAAAATAATGTTAGTAGTATAGTGTTTCCAGGATAGCTGAGTGGTATGGATATTTATATGCTGTACAGCAGAATGTCCACAAGGCAGCATTAACATTAATAATGTTATCATGTTTACAGCCAAGAGAACCCATGCGAAATGTACAAAAACAAATGTAAAGCTTGGGGCCAGAATACAACCTGGTGTGATGCTGTTAAACACAAAGTGTCCCCAACCTGAACCATGGACCATGATCCAATCCTGACGACCACAACGGTATGCCCTGAAACACATTTGACTATTCCTCATTCCTACCAGTTTGGTTTGTTCAGTTTGGCCCAACAATTTCAACCACAAAAAGTTTCTGTACTTTTTCGAACATTTCTGAGCTCCCAGTTGCCGCTTGCCAGCTGGGTATACTGCTGCTTGGCCACATGTTGTTATGTTGTGTATGAGGTGAATGTCAGCATCACCCAAGATAACAGCTTGATGCCTCGCTGGCCCCTTATCATTGTGCAACGCCTCGGAGCACAGCTGCGGAGCCACAAGCCTTATCAATTCAAGGGTTAAGGTGAGACAGCAGAGGGGTGAGCGGGCTCCAGGAGCACAGCTTCCACAGGCCCCTGGCTCATGCCTCACTCTCTCACACACACACACACACATGCACCAAAACAGTTACACTAACACACACACACCTGCTCTAAAACACACACATGCACGTTAAAACACACACACACACACACACACACACACACACACACACACACACACACACACACACACACACACACACGTATACATACCTGCATGGACACACATACACACACACACACAGACATACATACATAAACATATAAACGCAAACACACACACCCACACAAACAAACAAAAAGGTATCTGCATTCGCTGACCGCATTCGCATGCCCATCCACACACACACACACACACGCTCACACACACACACACACACACACACACACACACACACACACACACACACACACACACACACACGCCTCATTAACATTGTGAAGGGATGACCTTTCTACTGTCCCATCTCATAGAGAGAAAGCATCATAATCTGGCCTCTTTACTCATTCCAAGGAGAATTAAGAACGGCTCCCAGCATGCAGCAGAAGATGATAAAATGTCTTGGATGGCTTTAGTCTATAACATGTAAAGTTGGAAAGTTATCACGTGTATAACTTTCTCTACATTCTTGAGAAACTCGAAAACTGCCCAGGGAATATCGATCGAATGTCTTTTTCCCTCCAAACTCCCTCTAAAATCCTGATATCATACGTCCAGTACTGAGCATTTGATGGGCTTTCAAGCTAAATCTACTGTGTAGATGTAAAATGACGCAAGAACGAGAAAATAGATTCTAAGGCAAAGGCGCCGCTAGAAGCTCAATTCAACCGTCCATTTCATATGCCTCAAATGAATGAATAAATACTTGACTTCACCCCGCTGGAAGGCCTTTATTAGCACTGTGCATTTGACCAGCTTCTTTTCTTCTGAAGCCTGCCTTTCTCCCCTTCCCTCCTGGATCCCCTCACAGTTTGTGAGCAGTGCAGAAGAAACAAAATGGCTACAGGCTCTCCCTTTGTGAGACTGTACATCTGGGGCTAAAAACCCCGCAGTAGCCTATACATTACTTTCCCAGAATTGGATTTCACACACTCTGATGCACACGCTCACACACTCTGCAAACAGGCCTTTGAAAAACTTCCACTGGTAAGGGCGACTCGGGATTTGGTGTCGGGGTAGCAAACAACAGCTATTTTTGTAGTCAAACTATTCTGATTATTAAATGTACAGAGCGCAGACACATGGACCACTGGGCTGTTCTTGAGAGAGGTCGGTCAACTGGGAAAAAAAAGACAGAAACAAAACAAAGTCACCAACTGTACGACAGTTACGACAGTTACTCTCAGAGTTAGCTCTACGTAATAGTCAAACAACAGATTTATTCAAACGACGCTGTTAAAATAAACTAGGTTCAGTTACTGATCAGTAACCTGTCATGGGCCCAGAGGAAGAACAAACCGGCTGTTCGTTTGTGAGCGGGTTCGCACTCACCTACGTCCCAGCCGACAGGTGTCCCCAGGTGTAGTGTCAGGCCTCGTGTTGAAGGACTCTCTCCAGACTCTGTCATGCACAGCCCAGTTGCCAATCTCCCTAACTGGGCAACAGGGCCAGAAGTGACATTTACATATCACTGCTGGCGATTATGTTTCCGCCTGACCGAAATATCTTGTGTGCCCAATTTTGCTTCTGAGAGGAGCCCGAAAGAGGCACTTGTCCAGGCGGTTCTAATGTTACATAAGTGTCTTTGCGAGGGACATGCCAGAAATTAATCGATGCGATTAATTACGGGAGCCATATGGCCAGTGGCATCTCGGTGCCATTTCCCGTTCCACTCAATGGGAAGTCCTGGACGCCTGCTGACATTTACACACGCTCTCAATCTGGGGCTGTTTGGTGAGTTGCTGAAGGGACTCCCTGTCCCAGACACACATACACACACACACACACACACCAACATAAACACATGCACACACGCACACTCATATAAAGACACATGCACGCACACAAACATGAAAACATAAACATAAACACACATATACTCATATAAACACACACACACACACACACACACACACACACATACACATGAAATAAACACCTCAAAACACAGACACATGTCTGTTCATTTGTCTGTGACACATGTCACAGACACATGAACTCATTCACGCTAACACACGCACACACACAAACACTTTACTGCACACAGACACACAATCGCACACACACGATTAAATATACATATATGTTACAGAGAAGCTTTAGCAAATCCCAGTGTCAAACATTGAACATCCAAACTAATACTCCACTAAAACACACACACACACACACACATATACTGTATATTTATTTTGTTGCCCTCCTCCTCAATCAAGTTCCAACATTTGATTGAGTGTGTACGGGGTAAAATGGAAATCTAATTTAATAACGGCGGTGGAAAAGATTTGAGGCTTACTTAATCACAGTGACAGGTGATTGTACACTGTGGGAGATGACGACGCGGTAAGAGATAGGGGCAGCACCAAGCGCAGCAATGAGAAGGATATTGTTCACTGTGCCAAGGTGGTGTATTTCATCATGATCCCGTGCTGGCTCCAGAGTGGGTCTGTACATACAAGCGGTATTAATCATACTGTGTGTTCCCTGGGTGATATCGTTTTAGTCTTTTCATGTTGATAAACAAAAGGCACACAGATGCAAGAGACGCAACCATATCATCTCGTCCAATCCTATGGTCAACACAGGGAAATATTTTAAGAATATTGTAAGTCAAGTTTGTATTGGGATGAGGTTAATATTTGTTTAAATAGGCTAGTTCTTTGTCGATAAATGCTTGAAAAATCTCACTAAAATTGTATACATTAAAATGACTTATTTGTTATAACATATGAATATTAACTATAAATGAACACATACATTCATATCTCCGCATATATCCCTTGTACATTCAATGCTTCCCAACTTAAAAAGTAAGGATAAGGGTAAGGACCAAGGTCCTTTAGAGGGTTGGAGGATAGGTTGGAGTCCTGACGTGGGTATCAGAGACTGTTGATCTTAAATACATTGCACTTTCTAAATTGCTTTTTTTAACTTTGCCTATTTGCCTACTTTATCTATTTTACTATTTTCTTTTACTTATCTATTATTTTATTTTATTGTATGACAATGTTTATATGTGAAGCACTTTGAGTCTGCCTTGTGTATGAAAAGTGCTATATAAATAAAGTTACCTTGCCTTGAAAAATATTGTCTAAATTAATTGTAATGTCAAACCAGTCCCTTGCTACTGAATCACATCATCCACAAAAACGTTTTATAATTAAATATTTTGACAAGTATCTTTGAAATCATCAAAGTTTGCGACCACAGGGATTATATTAATAAACTTGTATTAACTGCATGGCTTCTGCCACTGTGATTTCTGGCAATGGATATAGCCTAACTTGATAAAGCCTTGTCAGAGCAGATCCAAATTTGCTCGGTTTCTTGCCTGGTGATTGACAACAGCTAGTTATGCCCTGGGATATTCTGTCCTCCTTCCAGGAAGATGGGATTGAATGATGGCTTTTCTCTCGCTCTTCAACAGCATTTTGCTTTATTAATCACATTGAGCGTATGAACCGTGAAATGAAAGCCAACCCTCAAACTACCCCTGCCTCCGCTAAATAAATGGTTTTCTAGAGGAATGTAACTTCTCGTGGCTATATTTTAAGACCTTATAAAGCGGCCAAAATGTTCTGTACATCAAACATCAACTCTTTAAAAAAGAAGAAAGACTTACCCACCAAGACTACAATGGCTCTGAAAGTAAAAAATGAATAGCACAGAACAATTTTTTTAACAATAATGTACACAAAATCTCCCCTGGATTGTATTTTCTTTCACATGGACAAAATAAGTAAAGCCATTTTCGGATCTGAACTCTGGACAATGTACAGAGAAACCGGGCCCGACAATTTCCGAAGCGGCCCTTTTTGTCACAGGTACTACACGACAGGAGGTCGTCTGTGTCAGACGCGTTCTCACAGAGGCTGGAAATCCTCTGTTTGGTTAGGGTGAGGGGAGGTGCCTGGGGGGAGTGTGCAGGAGCCAGGACCACAGACTCATCAGTAATGATGACTGTTTGACATCAACACTATACTATATAATGTTAGCCTCATAGCATAATTGCCGTAGTCATATTTTAAGGTTCATCTTGGATTTAGCTTCAAAGATGCCGAGTCAAATAGATGACTCAGGCAGATAGTGATTATGGAAGGTAAAAGCACTCTGATTGGCTTAGGATAAAGCCAATGAGGCACAGTGAATCAGCAGCGTTAGGAGAGTAAAGTTATGTTAGATATCACAATTTGGCCAAAATATGACTATATGCTGTAATTATGCTATGAGGCTAACAATACTATACTATATATATATATACTATATTTGGATGCATCCGCAAAATCATACGGTTTTTCGCCAAACACATAACGGAAAGATCATCAACGTTCACTGTGAATTCTTCTTCCTCTTTTGCAATAAGAAGCACTACAGTACCAGAGTATTTACAACAGAATCTAGAGGCTGTGAATTTTTCAGATAATTACCTGCTCTCTCATCTCCTTGCTTGCTTAAAAGCCTTGAAGTTATACAATAGTGTTTTTTGTGAGGGTGGGGGATTGTATTCCGTGGGAAATTGCTATGTCAGGTTTTGTTTACCAAAGATTTTCTTATTGTTTGTTCGATAACCCCTTTGCATAATGGCAGTGGCACTATCCAATCATTTTATTTTCGAAACAGAGCCCATTCTAAATTGTTATTCTAAAAGGCTACACCATATCAGGAAAAACAACGTCTGAAGTTTGGCAGCGTTTGAAAACCATTAAAGATTATCCAAAACTTGTCAAATGTCATATCATACCACTCGCCCAAGTGGAAATTGTTCTCGGTACTCAGAAAGTGCATTTTTGTAGTGGTGCTAACGTGAATGTCGTCCCATTTGTTGCTCCTCTGGTTTTGCTGGAGAGGCTCAGGGTTATAGTGCATGGGTGGAAGGGGCTAATGTTAGCTTATTTTCTTTTTATGGTGGAATGGACAAAGAAAATATAATGATCAATGCTTAAAATTGCACATATATATCTATCAATATAAATGTACAAAACATTACATAATTTCATTGTTGTGACTCTATGTCCAAATCTCAACTGACTTAAAGTCACAGCAGTGCATTGTTGTGACTCTACGTTAATTAAAGTTTCTTGAGTTTCCTTGAGTTTCAGCAGATTTCAGACAACCTGGTACACACGGACACCGGTTAGTCTCCGGCATCGCCGACCGTACAAAGTTATCTGAGTTGGTAGCATCTTTGTTCACTTAAATTAGTGCACTGAAGTGCATGAAAATGGTCAATTTTCCTAACGATGGTTTCTTGCGTTCTACCCCAGTGGCGTGGCAAGAACGTGTTACTTTTTTATTCAACTTTTATTGTTGTTCATCCCAGCTCAAACTTGAAGAGCAATGTGGCTCTCCAGCTCTGGTGCAGATAAAGCCGGTCTTTATTTTAGATCAGTGCAGCTCCAACAGTCACAGTTTACGCGGCCCTTTGTGTCCGAGGAAAACACATCGAACCGCTGAGTGAGTCGGGGCATGGAGGATAATTTATACAGGCTTGGCTTTCAGAGAAAAACAGTCCACAAAGAGCCACACACACACACACACACACACACACAGGGATTTATTCTTAGAAAGTAAACTTTTGGTTCCAGTTTTGTGACATATTGATTGTCTATACTGCAGTTGTTTCTTTTAAAAATGTGATCGTTATTGGAGATGTTTAACAAGCTTGTTACTATGTTGCCATTCAGATTTACTTCATGTTATAAAGCTGGTATTCCGATAAACTGCATTTTATTAAAGTGGCATTATTGTACAATAGGTAATGAAAAATATTAAAACAAAATAACACACTTCATTTGAAATTGTCCAGGTTTTCCGCGCAACCTTTCACATCTCCCCTAGGGGTGCACTACCCCCACTTGAGACACACTGGTATGTAGCTTTTATGGTATATGTTAAAATAAATTACACTATATTCGATAAAAGCCATTATTTCATCCACGACTTTGGCCCCGTCCACACAGAGCCGATTTTTTGGTGAAACTGCACAAGTCTTGTGCGTTTGGGCCGACCGTTCAGATGGATCTGGTGGATCCGGTGCCCGAAAACACACTTTTCTGAAACCACCTCCGAGGGTGGATTAAAAAAAAAACGGACCTATGCGGTTTCGTGTTAGAATTCGTGTGGACGCCTGAAACGCAAACAATGACGTCATCGCCCCCCCACCAGCTGGGGACATTAGAGTTGCGTTGATTTTTTAAATTATTCATTTGATTTGTATTATTTTTGTAGCTTTAAATACAGCCTATTGGTAAATTGAATTACTAACTGTACAATAAAAAGTATTTCTGCTCAATCTAAAAGGTTTAACAACTGCTTTCTCCTCCTTGACTGTATGTTTATATACAGCGCGCATGGGCTTCATGCGCGCAGGTTTGATGCTCTCCACTTTTTTTTGTGGTGAACCAGTGCCACACGGTCGCCTTGAATATGTACTAGAGCCAGAGCTGCCAACTCTCACGGTTTCACCGTGTGACACACGTTTTTGCCTACTTACACACGCGCACATGCATTACAAGATTCTACAGAATCTCACGCCAGCGAAAACCCAAAAGTTGGCAGCCCTGTAGAGCGTTTCTACAGCTCGATGCCTTTTCGCACGATTCCGTCTTCACGGAGATATTGCTGAAACGCATCAAAGGAAAACGGATTGTTTTCGCCCGTGTGGACCGGGCCTTAATCTCAATAATTAATCACATACACAGTACAGTGTCTTTATTGCAATTTAAAGGATAAGCAATTATGTTGCTTTTTAGTAGTGTGTTTAGTGTTGTAATTTAGAATGTTGGCATTTTTTTGTGTCTCTCTGTGTTCACAATTCTTAGTGTGGGCACAGGCCAGTGCCTCTCAAACTGATACCAGGTGTTATTTCCAACAATCCTCCATTTGTTTATGTCCCAATGAGGACGAACCAACCAGGTCGTCTGGGACATAGCCAGGGCCATATACCTCATCAATGGAGAGACTGCCTCTGTTATATTTTTTCGGTGAGAAGAGAGATCGACAGCCAAGGAGCACGTCTGGAGACTGCTCCTCACCACCTACACTAAGACTATTCCACCTAAGTCTGTACCTGTGTTGTAGTACATCCCCAAATAAACCATTGATTCGACCCTCTGATCCAACCTGTCAAGCTGCCTTCCACTTCAAGAATTACTACAACGGAAAATACACAACGCAGAGTCTATACAAACAGTTTAGAAATAAGCTGAAATCAAACAGAATGTATGTACTGTATGTATAGTAATGTATATGCACACGTGTGCTTGGATGGTTATACACACCATGCGATGTGATAATCTATTTCTCACATTATTTGCATTCATTTTTTTTCCAGGACATCATTTTATCCCAACATGGCAGCTCTCCCTTAACAGGTGAGCTTCAGTGTAAGCAGCACTTCCTGAGCATGTGTCAGGTAACGACAATGGACCCACGCGGAGCAGACGGTGACAGGGGAGGCCATTGATCAAGGAAACAGCAGGGGCCGCGTACTCTATGTCCCATCTCCGCGGCGCCGTGTATTAAACTCCCATTTAGTGACAAAATACATTGAGCCCTGCTGTTAGCCCCACTAGAGGTAAAACAAGAAGTGGCAGAAAAACCAATAGCTCCTTTCAGCCTGCTCACCGTTCAAAGTCTCAGACACCTGCCATCTGTTTATTATAGCATAGATAGGTATTTGGCAGTATAGTATAGTCTTAGGTTTGCGAATTGTAAATACACTATCAAATAGAGTACATTCAAGTTGACTGAGTTCCTATTTTCCACATCAAAGGGAAGAAAATTATGCAAGAATTAAGCAGTGGAGCCCTCCCTCCATACTCTAAACTCCTAAGTGGTTTAAATCTGTGTGCAGGGAAGAGAAAAAAAGACTTAAACTGGCTGTTAAATAGGTGGAATCTGACACTGAAACACCCCTAATCTGCTATAAGCAGGATTTCAAATAACAGTGTTAAAGCCATCTTTGTCAAACGATCAAAATAATAATAAGAATGAATCTTGTATGGCTTTCTTTAACATATATGTGCAATGTATAGTTTAAATGGCACCTATTTCAGGGGGATGTAAAATTAATGGTGCACGAGAAGACAAATAAGGCATGTAGCTGGTGGGGTTCAAACATTTCATCTTTGATAATAATAACCACCAGGTCCCTTGATCTCTCTGTGGAAAATGGCAGCATCAAGAAGAGGCTATGAAGGGTGGTTGAATCAATTATTGTTAATATTACAGGGGATATAAAATACAAAAAGGGTGACAAAAGCTTAAAGGAAGTCAATTGGTCAATGTAAGTCGTGACTTGAACTGCTATATTGGGATTCAGCTTTTGTTACTTCACGCGGATACAGATGGAAACTAGTAACACTTGCAACGCTTGCCACAAGCACCATGTGTCTAAACAGCGAGAGGAGGTCTCGACCTGCAGAAAACAAACGGGGCAACTCAGAAAGTCACACATTTGTTTTTCAAAGATAAACCAAAAGCAATAGTTGAGTTGAACAATGGTTTAGCTGGCTGACTGCCCGTAACCGATTGAAACACATTCAGCCAATAAGGAATCTTTTCTCGTCGGCAAGAAGATGTTTTGAACGCCTTGACTCCAGATGGCAGGGTCTGCTCAGGCTGCCGACGGGGGAGTCGCTGAGATGAAAATAACACTTCTTGACGTGTAACTTTGAGGGCTCGTCTGAGAAATGTGGGATATACATTAATGTAATCTGTTAGATATTTCTAGAAGGATTTGCTTCAAGCGTCAACACATATTTGTTGAGTTATATATGAGCAACTTGAGAGTGCTAGGGCGTTAACAGGAGGGAATAATATGATTTCAGAGCAGTGTTTCTCAAACGGGGGTCATTTAGGGTTATGCAGGTCTGGTCTTCAGTCTGAAAAATGCGTACGTATTCTTAAATGTTCAAACATGAACCACGATTAAACTGGATACTGACGTGATCCATGTGCAATTCTTTTCCTAGCCCTTTCCAATATAAAAAAAGAACATCTAAATCTAAATTATAAACTAAGAAACCATTTGCTGTAGCCAGACAGTGCTGGCTGCATTTGGCGCAGACTTAATCACATCATTACTCATAGACAAAAGGACCAGAGCCGTAATTGGAAAAACAGTAGTATCATTGTCACTAACTTGCAAAATATGTAGCCAGGAGGACAAGCACACACATTAATGGTTCAATTCGTTTTAGGGGGGTCCTCTTATCTAAAAACTATCTTTAGAGAGGAGGTGTAGGGTCCTACGTCTTTGAAAAAGCCTGCTGTGAGTGGAATTTTAGCTCAATGGAAATCCTATTACCAATTACTGCAGCGACTTGACAAGTCTTACCCAGAAAAGCGGTGATGAGGCGTGATTCATCCGAGGTGGACAAAATCCTTCTGTAGTGGACCTCTTCCTCTTCATTCCCTCAACTCATTATGTGTCTCCCCATGGTCCCGTAGGATTTTGAAGTTAGCCAATCACCTAGCTTTATTCAACATGTGAAAAACAATTGAGTGAAGTGGCCCTTTCGGTATTTGGTGTGGGGGAAGATGGCCGTGGCATGTTGGAGGTGGTTTTGGTGATGAAGAGGATGGGGGTTATGGAGGTGGTTGTTATGGTGTTACTTGGAGGTACTCAAGCCTCCGTGCAGTTATCCCACCTAAGACAATAATAAAGGGGACCATATGATCTTGCATATATATTGAAAATTAAGCATAGGGCTGTGAGAGCCATTAGGGTTTTGTGACTGGACTGTTTTTTGCTTTAGGAGGGGTAAATTAAAATGCACTCCCTTGTTCAACCATCTTTTTGCTTTTGGAAATCTCATTATATCAGTTTAGAAATTCAGTGCAAACTAATTATCAACCTAATTAAAAGCTGCATGACCCCAGCACTGTGAATGTGACTGTCTCAGAGGGGATCCAATGTTTTGGCTGAGAGAACCTCAACACCGCAATGCATATTAATGACAAAATCAGCTTATATGTTTACCGGTTACATGTCAATACCTCTGCATTCCCTCTCCCGGCTGGCAAGCTAAATAAGCAAGACATTAGAGTACAAGCCAGCTAAAGCAATGCTGCACTATGCACCACACAAGTCTGAAATGCAAATGGTACCTGGTACCGAACCAGGCCACTTACAGATACAGGCCTACCGTGAAAACATACACAAATCTGATGCAGTCAGACCCCAACCACACCAAGTATATTGCTCAGCTATTGGGCATTCCATTGGCTACATGCCTATGAAACATCCCTTGTGTGTAAATCAAAGTCAGTTGTTAATAAAAACTACATCCGTTTATTTTTTTATATGTGAAATGGTTTGTAGCAAAAAACAACAACTCATGTCTTGATGCACCTGCAGTTTATTAAAGAGTCCCTGTTAAACGCCAGCTCAGCAGGCCCCGCTGGTCAGCTGCCAAATGCAGTGCTCACGATTCTCGTACGTTGTTACCATTGGAAACAATCATTCACAAATGAAACGCAGAACAATTAGTATTTTTGAAATGTGATTTATATTCATTTGTTTTTGCTTTTCCAACATTCGGCACAGTTTATATTTGGGTCAAGGCCCAATAGGAGTGTGAGTAGGAGTGTAATTGAACGAAGCCTGTGGAGCTAAGCTGAGGTGGTCAGCATGACCCATTTGAAGTCTGCAAAGGCTTTTTGTTCAAATACATACTTTGTTTCACTCTTTGGTTTTATTAATTTTATATCTATATGCCGTCTAGTTCAACAGCGAAAATAACAGAACAAACCTGTACAACAATCGGATTCAATCAGTGTACAGTATATATTTTTAATCATTTCTTTTTTTTGTACCTTTACTTTATGGGCATATTATTAGGTGAACAATCTTATGAACCACTTAGCTTCAATGTTTGCATAATTCATCACCAACTGCATGAGTTGAATTGCCCATCATATAATGATATAGATAATTATAAGTTTGAGCACAGACATACCTCCTGTTGGACCCCAGCTTTAGCAGAGTGGGCTCTGTGTGTGTGTGTGTGTGTGTGTGTGTGTGTGTGTGTGTGTGTGTGTGTGTGTGTGTTTGTCTTGAGTGTCTGTGTGAAAGTGTGTGTTTCTGAATATGTGTGCGGGCATGTCCCTGTGTATGAGCATGTGTCTCTGAGTATGTGTTTTTTGTGTGTGCACACATATCCCTGTCTGTGCTTGTGTGTATCTCTGTGTATTTTGTAGCGCGTCATCTGTGTCTGTGGGATGGGTGTGCTCATTTGTGTGTGTGAGTGCACATTTGCGTGTGTGCCCTCATGTCCGTGTGTGTGTGCTTGTATGTCTCTGGGTGTGTCTTTGCATGTGTGTGCGTGTGTGCACACATGTCCTAGTGTGTGCACGCTTAGTCTCTGAATGTGCGTCCGTGTGTGTCTCTGAGTGTTTCACCGACTGCCTGTGCATGCATGCACATGCATTCATGTTCGTGTGCATATGTGTGTGCGTGCATGTGTGTATGTGTGAGTGCGTGCATGTGTGTATGTGTGAGTGCGTGCATGTGTGTATGTGTGAGTGCGTGCATGTGTGTCCGTGTGTGTGAGTGCATGTGTGTATGTGTGAGTGCGTGCATGTGTGTACGTGTGTGTGAGTGCATGTGTGTATGTGTGAGTGTGTGCATGTGTGTGCGTGTGTGTGCATGTATGTGTGTGCGTATGTGTGCATGTATGTGTGTATGTGTGTGCGCGTGCATGTGTGTCCATGTGTGTATGTGTGTGTGCGTGCATATGTGTGCGTATGTGTGCATGTATGTGTGTGTGCGTGCATGTGTGTATATGTGTGTCCATGTGTGTATGTGTGTGTGCGTGCATGTGTGTACGTGTGTGAGTGTATGTGTGTATGTGTGCGTGTGCGTGCATGTGCGTATGTGTGAGTGCGTGCATGTGTGTGCGTGTGTGTGCAGTATAAGAACAATGTCAGACGCCCACACTGGGGCTCCAGCAGCAGCAGTCCTCTCTGTGGAGCTCCAGGGCGTCACATAGGCAGATTATATAATATCTGCACAGAGAGCCAGATAGCGTCTCACCGTAGCGGCATCATTACAACAGACGATAAAAATTATATATTCATTTCCCTTGAGAAATATTATGTCCGTATTTTTTAAAGGGGGGAACAGTAAATAAACAATATACTAGACGAGGGATGATTATAGACGAGAGGAGATGAATTGTGTTACAAAACAAAAAGTTAAGAAAACATCTTGTGGTGTTTTGACTGACAACACAGTAAAGAGGGTTTTGCTTGGCCTTCCGAACGTTTCCTGGAAGACCCCGGCGAGGACTACCAGGAACGCCGCCACATATTTATAAATCCATCGTCTGAACTTTCCTGCCCTTCGTAGGGTCAGTTATTTATGTCTGTCGAATCCCAAATCCCCCCACCCGCCCCCACCCCCACCTCACCCCCCGCCAATCGCAGCTTCTCAAACCGCACACAGGCGAAGGTGCACGCACACGCACACTCATATACACACGCATATACACGCACACACAAACACAGGGAGGGACACAGAAACACGGACGCTCTTGAGACAAACACACAAACAAGCAGATGCGCGCACACACGCAAAAAATACACACACACATACACGTGTCAACACACAGGGACATGCACCCTACACACACACACACACACACACACATACACACACACTACCAACACAATGTTCCAATCCCCAGCAGCAGTATGTGACAAATGAGTACTGTCAGCCGGCTAAATGCCTGCTTGTGTTTTTATTACTGTTATGGAATCCACTATTGAGGTCGCTTCTTGAGAGATTCCACTATTGACTTCACGTTCGTGACCACCTTGAATCTATTATATAAGTAAAAAGATGAAAGCAGGTATTTTACCTGTCAAGTGACTGACTTTAATCACAGTCTTGAGATGCCAAGTTTCACAGACCCGGTGCCATTAAAAAAAAAAAAAAAGGACAGCAGAGAATTAAAGTTCCTATGCTAAAAATATTACCCTGAAAAGCTTAGGCTTAAAATACTTAAAAACCAAAAAAACGATTTCCGGTGATGCGTTTCTTTCTATCAGTTTTGTTCATAACATCTCTCCTGGAGAGACAACAGCGCTCGAATGTGGTGGAATGGCAGCGGCCCAACCTGTCTCTAGCACCAGAACACCATGCCAAGGTTGTGTGTTTAAGGGCCATTAGAGGGATGGCCTGGAGTTGTCTTGTCAGTCCACATTTGTCCACTGGAGCGTGGGATCCATTCTATCCTGTCTGATAGGTATGCAGGGCTGGGACATCATCCTATGTGGTGAATGTCTAAGTCCCACAATGTGAACTCAACTGAAGTGCACCAAGGAGTACTGCGGCTGCTACTGCAGTGGCCAGATCTTACGGTCTCTAGGGAACGGCTTCTCCGTGGGTAATTCCCCAGAGACGTGACCAATCATGTGATGGTTACTTATTTACCCGGATCTCTAGATCAGGCTTTGTTTTCCGCTCAGGAAATGAGCAGAGGTGGGAGAACAGCAAATGCTTGCTGCACTGCTTGTGAGAACCTGGTTGTCTGGAAGTGGGCTATTTTATGTCTCAATTCTTAAAAGACAAGTAGATATTAGGATTCAATAAATACAAATATTGCCAACCTGGATTCCATAATAGTGGTTCCTTTGATGGAGAAGTAACGTGAATTAATTCCCATGCAGAGGGTTGTACACACAGAGTGAAAGGAAAATCCATATAGATGTTGCATCATCAAAGGGTGGATCATAATAAAACGTCATATTTCTCACCGTGTGTGCATGTCTTTCTCAAAAATGATTTTCAAACGACGGTACAATATTTGTAAGATACATCGATGAGGTTATTAGCTGATATTCTACTCTGTGGAAGAAAAATATTAAATGAACTTGCCCTTTCCAGAAAGCTTAACCTTTTAAAATGCCAGGCAAAGAGGTTTTAGAATAAGTATGGCACATTTTCTGATTTTTTTTCCTCTCTTTTAGTGGCTGAAGATGACCTATAGCCGCGCAGTAGCAAATGAGGCCCTGACAGTGATGAATCCGGGGGCCCCGGGCCATTTGTTATCGTTCAAGCATGTTCCCAGGGACACCTTTTAAAGTGGCGCTCAACTCCAGTCCAAGTGGAATGACATGTGTGTTGACCGCAAACCGACAAAGCCTGCATAACGATCCACCGACACACTGGCACAGGTATTCTTCATCTCTTTTTCTTCTTTTATTTTATTTTGTACCGAATGGAACCCTTGTTTGCTGTTTCATTCCATTTATACCCATCATATTCCGTGGGCATTGAGTTTCTTTATTTGTGTGTGTGTGTGTGTGTGTGTGTGTGTGTGTGTGTGTGTGTGTGTGTGTGTGTGTGTGTGTGTGTGTGTGTGTTGGCGCTGCAGTTGGCGGGAAAATAAAGCATAGCTCTTCACCTGGGTGACAGGGCAATTTATCAGGGCTGAAGCAGATCAATCCAGCCCTATCTTGTGTGGATTTCCCCTGCCATTCTTGTCAGCACTCAAGCTGTCATAAGTGATCAGGGGCTCTTATGTCAAATAAATAGCTTTACCTTTCTTCTTCTTTTCTTCTTTAATCCATTCGGGTCAAATAAAATAATTCTGGTGGGAAAATGCTAACAAAGTAAATGTATAGAGTAAGTGTGTAAAGAGTTAAGGGCTTTTGTTGGAGGGTATAAATGGTTTACCTATGTCACATGTACCATTTTATGACAGCATGTTGAGACTCTTGGTGCATGGAGACGGAGAACAGTCACACTAATCGCACACGAGTGTGAATACACAACGTAAGGTTAGCCTAATGGTTGGGGCGTTGGACTCCCAAGGTGAATGCCTACTGGTACACAGCGAACCCCACCTTTCCCAGTCCACCTGTACACGTCAGTTAGCGATATTCTCTAACCTGTTCCTGCTAATTAATTAATGCATCAAAATAATACACTGTTCCTCGGTTTGGATAGAACTTAACTTAGTGCAAAGTAGTAAACAGATATTGCATTTCTGTGGTAGGAGTAGTAGGAAAGTCTGTTGATAATCTGATTTCGGTTCTGACGGTTGAGTTTCTCTTTTGAAATATATGCCATTCAGCTGATAAATCAGTAATGCAGGGGGCTAAATCGGGCCCACACGATGAAATATACACACTTAGTATACAGAATGACATTTGCCATTCGAAAACACACTTCAATTGCATGCTGAAGAAAAACCTCCAAAGGGTGTAAACATTGCAAAAATGAAACATCTGCCTCTGCCCTTACAACATCAATAAACGCAGCACAGACCATCTGTAGATCAAGTGAGGAGGCAATTTGCACAGTGCTTGCATCGATACCCCTTACAAAACACCTCATCTGTGCTTCAAAACACACATGCTTCAGAATTCACCCATTTTGTATTTGCGTAACGTTGCTGGTAATGTGTTTTTGAGCCGGCGCCACATTGATTTTGATCATAACAGTCCTATCATATTCAATATTTTTTTCCACAAACACCAGAACAGTGAAAAATTAACCACCATAAATAATTACTTTTCTTTTATTGATTTCTCTGGTTAGCTATTAGAGCTATTAATTTTTTCCACGTCGTCATGGCCGGTTGGTGTCGCGCACAAACGATTTCAGGAGAGCCCGCGTCGCCGCCGCCACGGGCCTATTTCCCGCTTAAAGGCCCATGATGGCCTCGCCGATGCCCGATGTAATTATAGTGATGGCTGTAGTGCTGAGCCAACACTATACTGAAAGTTCTGTATGGCGCCCCCCCCGTCCCCCCCCTGCTGCGTCCGGTGACAGCTTTCTTCCCGGGGATATGCAAATACAATCAAATAAGAGGAGCGTTTACATTACCGCCGATGTTTCCAAGGTGTTTCTATGGTGATTTGAGTGAATCGGGGCGCATGCCAAGCTCCAGGCTTTTTCCTTTAGAGGAGAGGAGCCTTGTCGTCAGAGTCCTGTCTAAGACTTCCTCTCTACTGTGTTTCCATTCAGGGAAGATAGAAGTTTAAGTTGTGTGATAAAATAAAAAAGAAACCGTTCCGTCAGGGGAATAAGGAAGAATCCGAACAGCGATTCTCCCCTCCTCGGCTTTTGAAAACACGTTGTTGCTCTGTGATTTGCGGTATGTTAATCGGCCCACTTTACCATTCTGTGCGGGGATTCACAATAGCCAAATTATTATTTTATCAGTCTAAAGAATGCATGAAAAAAGCTGACATAATGCTATGGCGGGAATCCAATTTGAAATGATTGACAGTGCGAGATGCACTAAGCCTACATTTTATATCCCTCTGCCCTTTTTAATTGCAAGGTTATTTGCATTGGAAACAACATTTTCTGCCAGTAATTAGTCAAGCTCCGATGCCTTTGAAAATGTATTCTTCAGGTACTGTATGACAGGAATCTCAAACAGTGGAACGCTGATGCAATAGAGAATGTCAAGAAGTCAGAAGAAGCAGCAACCTTCCTGTAGAATAACAAGATGATGAGGTGCAGTGCTGGTACACACAGACCAAAACTGACCACACACACACACACACACACACACACACACACACGCACACACTCAGATACAAACATGCAAATACCCACGGATAAACACACACCAATACACATTAATGAACGCCTGTGCACACACACACACACACACACACACACACACACACACACACACACAGACATGTACGCAAGCACCCACATACACGCTAACTTATGACACACACACACACACACACACACACACACACACACACACACACACATGCATACATATTCACGCACACACACTTTGTGCATTCTAGCTGACCTATTGCCACTAATGATGTGCAATATTCACACAGCAGGCTAGTAAATGTTTCATTATAGCTGTCAAGATCCTGAGTGCATTATTTACAACTATGGCTTCGACAGTGCTTCTTTCAGATGAACGTAGGAGCCAGAGTGCTCTTTATAATTGCAGGTTTGAAGGAAATAAAAAAAAATGTACTGGTTGAATATTGGAATTGCTTATAAAATATTGAATATTACACAGGAACACATGCCCGGGCACAGTATGTCCTGCACTATTTACGGCTGTGTTTTTGATAATAATATCGTACTTAAGGTTGTTTTTATTTCAAATGACTGGTTGTATGACCCTGGGTGTTACTCCATCATGGGAACATGCTAACTAACACCACTCACAATATATAGGTAGTTATTATTGGGAATGATGACTGACATTTTGGAGTCCCATGTCTCATTATCCTTAGAGCCCAGACGTGTTCCTCTCAATTAGACACAATGGACCTCACATCACTCGCCTATTGCCGGGATACAGAGCAACCGTAAGCTGCCCTTGCTGGTACCGTCGTTACTGCTTTTGTGTATTTGCTTTTTAATCATTCCCCCTGGCTTAATTTCCTTCCACTGCTTCATGATTGGTATCATAACTCACCACCTTATTTAGCCCTTGTCACTTACCAATGAGGTGAGCAGTAAATACAACCAAATGAAATAACCTCGCACGGAAACAGTCACCCCCGAGGAAGTGCCGCCACTGCGTCATACCTGCTCTCTTATCTCCGAAGCGAGGAAGTATGTTGGGGTCATATAGGTCTGGCTTTTATTGCGCCTCTTAGGGAGACACGAGGCAGGAAATGCAAGGATCTAACGAGGAAGGGAGGTCTAATGATGGTGTTTCTAATGAAGCACAATAACATCCATACACAATGTTGCTTATTATAGCATGAGGAGCCATTTGATAATAGTGAATTTTCAGTGACTTGTGTTCTTATGCACCATTTAAAAAAAACAAAACTTGTTGTATGTTGTATGTATGCACATTACACATGACTGTTTGGTGAATGGAGAAGGACTTCATAAATGGGGCGATGATTATATGAATTGACCAATTCATGAATGAAGAGATGGATGAATGAAAACACTATTTTAAAATCAGGGCAAAATGTCATTTTTTATAGTTATATATTTATAACTGCTGAATATAAAATTACTGTCACGATTATTGAATGTAATTGTATTTCTCTGTCTTAAGTGTTTTTGTTTTGGTTTGTTTTTCAAGTAACAAAATAATTGTATTATATATAAATACAATGTTTTGTATTTGTTAATCAGAAAGTTAATCATAAGTAAACATTGGGATAGAATACACTGTGGTCAATTTACCAAATTACCTTGTGTAAGAATATGTTGTACCCTGGAAGTGGTTTTGTCACGGTTTAAATGGAGAACACACTGAATCTTATGAAGTAATTACCTTCTCTGTAAACTGAAATTGACCTGGCTGGACTGTCAAATTAACTGACAACCACCAAGGAAATTGCATTGCTTCAAATTATGAAGGGAGCCTTAGTCAAACTATTATCTTAATCTGATCATTCCGACTAATCAGGGCATTGTGTGCATCCTTACGCACCTATTCCCGAGCAATGCGCTCTGTAGATAGTGTTTGTCCCTTGGTAATGTCGTGCTAATCATATGAACTCCTGTGGCAGACATAAGCCTTTGGCTGCCCCAGACATGCACCGATAGCCCTGTTCGCCTGATCCAAGAGCGATTCTGCAGATGTGATTCCCTCATGTTGTGTGTCTGCGTCTGTGTGTGTGTGTGGTTGGTTGTGTGTGTGTGTGTATATTTGGTTCCCATGTGTGTGTTGCATGAGAGAGCGTATGTGTGTGTGCGCATGTCAAGTTTAATTTCATGCTTAAATCAAACATTTGCATGTTAAAATATCCCCTTTTTACCTTTTTGCAGAGCGTATACACAGCACACTGAAAATATGTTTGAAGTCAAGTCCCCCCCCTCCCCCACCTCCCTCTCCCCCCCCCCCCCCCCCCTCCCTCCACACGGTGCCCCCCTCCCGTGCCACACTGTGATTAACCACCGCGCCATATGAGTATATATATATATATAATTATGCAGTATATTCTCCAGGTCCTGTAGCTGTGGGGTCCCCGCACGCCGCTGATGTCTTCCTCTGGCGGGCTGCGCGGGCAGCGGCCTGTCACGTGGTCGCCGCGGCGACAGTGGTGCCCCCAGGGACCCGAGTGAAGTGTGTCAGCCTGTGCAACCGATAAGGCTCTTCCGTCACACTCAGACCAAAGAGTGTTTGCTCTGGGTCCGGGAGCATGAAGGGATTGGGCTGCTGCACACAGCGGTATTCTAGTTCCCGGGAACTGTGTCACATCACTTACATATCAGTCTTTTTTTTAAGGGGAGTTGGGTTGCGGTGGAGGGGGATGGTTAAACAAAATCAAGTTTAAAAAAAACCACAGGGGTTTTGTAATAGTCGCATAGTCATGTGAGAAATATGCATGTAAACACGACGATGGAGTTACTGTGGGGTAAACCTGAACACTGAAACTATGCTGCTGCTGCTACTGCTGCTGCTGCCTCTGCTGCGGTGGCAGCTGCCTATTGCATGCCAACAGGACCCCTGACAGGGCCAGAGACCCTGGTGGAATAAAGGGAGCGACAGAGAGAGCGAGACCGGAGAGCGAGATTTTCATCACTTTCCTATCGGCACCAAGACTGATGGGCTCTTGCAGCTTGCAGCTCTCTGAATATCAGCGAGCTTGAGCTAAATGATGTGGGTGTAAAATGCGGCTTCTTCCCCACAAACACGCCTAATTCACCTGATCCTCCCCACCACCTGTCATTACCTGTCTTTCACAAGACAAGCTTGTTTTTATGATTGCGGGGTAATATCGCTCATCCCCTGTGCCAGAAACATGTCTGGCGGCATGCTAGGGTGAGGGTAGATATGCAGAGATGGAGTGAGTTGAGTCCATTGTGACAGAAATAAATTAAGTTGGCAATTAATGGCAATGCCGGGACCCGAATCATCCCGTGACATCTTATTGAGGTGGATGGCGGGATTTGTCGGATTTCCACTAAGGAATGAATACTTGTCAGGCATAGAGAGGAGAGAGAGAGAGGAGAAAAAAAACATCAATTTCCTCCCGGATTGCACACAATTTAGAGGATCCTTACCGGATCATGATTCTTGCTAAACTAGATTCATTACACCGAATAGCATGGATATATGGCAAAACATTTACTGAAAGCTCGTTGGTAATCTGTGTGAGATTGATGAATTGATATGCACACCTGGATCTGTGTAATGCGGTGGGAACGTTCCGTGAGGTGAAAGGGAATGTCGGTCTTGTGTTGAATCACAATGCTGCAAGGGCATGAGTTTGACGTGTATCACAAATGTACAGGTGAAATCAAGGCAAGAGGCCTTGTTAAAGGAAGATTATAGAATATAGAATATTTTTATTATTTTCTTGCAACAAAAAGATTGATGGATTCAAAAGCAGGGGCAACCTAACCTGTTAGCCAATGTGGTTAGATGGTATGTCGGTGCATCACAGCAAGTGCATCTCACAGAAAGAGCGAAACTGAACTGTAAAAAGTCATTAAACCTGTCCTGTCCAATACCATTTGTTTTCCCCATCAAGATTTGATCTGTATTTGGCCGACTCTGACAAAATGAATTCCCATGTAAATTGCATTTAAGAAGAAAGTGAGCAGCATATTTTCTCCAGTTTTTTTAATTAGAAATAATGCAGCAGAATCACGGCCATTAAGCATCGGTGATAACAAAGCCTTATCTTAACGACTTCGGCTCCCCCTGTAGCTGATAATGATTTTTGTCTTTATTGGGCTTGGTTTGAAATGCTGCATGATGAGCTCACACTGAGCACCAGTGTGGACCCAAACAGACTAATTACATTGGCCCCTTCTCAGAAGTTCATGGTATCTTTGTGAATGATTATACAATTACCTTATGCGGGCCACCGTTCGCTATTCTGGGTTGCTTCAGGATATTTGTGAATGTGTGTGTGTGTGTGTATGTGTGTGTCTGTTCACGTACACTCACAGAGTTTAAAGTGATGGTTTGCCCTCGCAGATCTCAGGGATGACAATATCAATTTGAAAGCATCTGCTATAGCAACAGAGCTGCTTTTTTTTTTCCCGGGAGAGACCAAAGCGAAAGACTAGGTCATGGTTGTGACACAGGTCGTAATGACCTCAGTTGCTAAGGTCACATGACACACACACACACACACACAGGCACAAACACACATACATTACCTTAGCCAGAGGGGCTCTTGAAACAGATGCTTTTGGCGAGAAGGGAATCAATGTCATGTCATCCCCACATTCCTCCCCCGAGATGCCTGGGGGAGTGAGTTGTGGGAATTGGCCTCACCTTTGACCCCAGCCTCAGAGAAGAGGGAGCCTGCTCCGCGGATGGAGTGCTAAGACCACATCATGAGTAGATTTCCTCGATTGATGTGTAATGGGATAAGAGTACGAATGCACGAATACATTCAGTAGACCCATCGAGTCAACACCCTAAAGGTCAGACCCCTGACAGCACCGTTAGGCAATTTGGACAAACCAGCCAGAGTTAACTACATTTTGAAAGTATCCAACCGAAAAAATGCCGTCCAACTCCCTTAAGGCTTCCCTCCAAAGCCACACTCCCCCAAACACATGACTAGCTAGCTAGCTTAAGCAATAGGTGTGCCTAGCCTAGCTAGGTAGACAGACAGGTCGGCCAAATTACCAGTCTGCAACTGCCACAGATACCAGGTTATTATTTTTGGGGGTCAAATTATTTGATGTATTTATTGATGTTGGGATGCAACGATAGTTTGAACATACGACAAAAAACGCTTCTAAAATAATTTGCCTACCCAGCTTTAACGGAAATGACTAGTTTAATGGATACCAGACCATTTTTATATGCACATTGGATGGCAATTACCCTTGTCTTCTTTTTAATAACGCATACGTTGAACAGGGACCGAAGTCCACCCAGAGTCAAACGGAGTGGCGCAGTGCGTTCCAGTATCAATAGCCTGGGCCCTGTCCAATTGCAACGCAATTAAAAACTTAATTTCCAAAGAGCTTTGCCGAGGGTGTTAAATGGGCCAGTAATCCCTTAATTGTTCTCTTTTAGGTTAAAACACGGGAATGATAGATAGACTTCTCTTCATTTATGGCCAATGAACGAATGTCGCAGCTCGCCAATGTGTTGCAAAGCAGTGGGAAGGTGTAGCGTCTGACGCGTAACGCTTGAAACACATGCGGAGACGGCGGGTCAGCACCACGGACAGCTCCGCGCGCTGTGTCCTTTGTGGGTTTGTTTTGCGCGCCGTGTCCATGGTAGTCGATTGCGCGTATAGCAGCACTTTAATACAAAAAATGTAAAAAATAAAAGCAAATTAGCCGAAATTTTTATTACATTTCCATATATATGAAACCAATTAGACCACTGAGACTGGTGATCTTATCTTATAAATAGGCCTGCGTTTTTTCTTTGGATTATTTCTTTTTGACTGCTGCAAACGCAACCATTCGTGGCATATTGAGACGGACAACAGCTGCAGCAGCTGGATACGGTGATATGCAGTTTAAAAGCATGGACAGCCTGAGATTGCAGTGCCTCCTCTATTGATTCGTTGACAATAAGCTGATATTGACACGTACACCAACACTTAGCCCGTAGTATTGCGGTTCTACTCTCTCTAGCTTCCACAAAACGAGTTTTTTTTTTCATGTGACGTCAGTCATCATGTTTGATCAACACTGGCCGCAGATCCGAGTTCAGCTCAGCTAATTTCCCTCCACCACCATCTTTGGTATAAAGTCCGTCCCTGCGTTTTCCCTCCAGCGAGCGTTGGCTCTCTCTCTCGCTCTCTCTCCCGCTTGCTCTCTCTCTCTCTCTCTCTCTCTCTCTCTCTCTCTCTCTCTCTCTCTCTCTCTCTCTCTCTCTCTCTCTCTCTCTCTTTCTCTCTCGCACTCTGTCTCTCTCTTGCTCCCCCACTCTTCCTATCGCGCGCTCTGTCTCACACACATTCTCACTTTCGCTCTCTCTCTCTCCCTCTCTCTCGCTCTCTCTCTTGTTCGCTCTCGCTCTCTCTCGCTCTCTATCTCTCTCTCTCTCTCTCTCCCTCTCTCTCTCTCTCGCTCTCTCTCTCTCCGGTTTCTCTCATTTGCTCGCTCGCTCAATCGCTCTCCCAGTTGCAAAAAAAAAATGCTCTGCAGCCGGGCTGCACCTCAATGAACCTAATTGGTGCACTGTGAGAGACCATCATCCATCCGCGGGATTTCCATCGTCCACGGGTCGCACACATATGAATGTCCTTAGATACAAGCTTTTAAGGAGTTGAACAGATCCGGTCGGCGAAAATGGCACAAAGCGTGGTTTTATTCCTACTGTGGCTTTTCGGCAGATCATTCGCTGGATTTCCCAATCAGATCAACATAGGTAAGTTGACAGCAAAACAAAGAAAAGCGTTTTTTTCTGTGGTTTTATGCGAGCGTCTGAGATGCCAAATCTTGCGAAGGGAACCGCGGAGCGCTGCTGATCTCTCTCAACTTGATTCCGTCGTAGAGACGGAGGCTCTTATCTCCCATCATATTTGCTAAAAGCAGTTATTGAAAAACACTCGAAGAAAAGGTAGCGACATCACACCATAACAGCACTTATGGGGGGAGAGACCCATCGGAGTTCAAGTTGGTGTGTAGGATAGAAAATGGTCACCCTGATCTCCTGGAGTATAAGATGCCTTCCGCGGTTTTGGCTCCGTGTGGGATCAGGTTATCTTCACGCGGAACGTGGAGACGTTACAGAGCCACAACAGCACTGCACACACACACACACACACACACACACACACACACACACACACACACACACACACACACACACACACACACACACACACACACACACACACACACACACACACACACACACACACACACACACGATCGTGCAAATTGCAATGACTGATCCTGGTTGTACATTTCCCTTTCCTTACAGGGGGACTCTTTATGCGCTCTACCGTGCAAGAGCACAGTGCGTTCAGGTTCGCTGTCCAACTCTACAACACCAACCAAAACAGCACTGAGAAGCCTTTCCACCTGAACTACAACGTAGACAACCTCGAGTCGTCCAACAGCTTCTCCGTCACCCATGCGTGTAAGTGTGTTGTTGCCGTCTTAGTTATTTGCATGTGGCTGCAAAGGGCCTATGCTTCCTATATGCACAAAGGTGGGACTTAAGTAGCCTATTAATGCCATACGTAGGAATAGCGTGTATCAGTGCGCCGAGGTACCCATAAATGACCCACTGAGTGTTATAAAGGCATGGACCAAGTTCAACCGATGGCTCATATAGGCTACATATGTTCCATACATATGTTTCGACAGACCCACAGTCCCACAGTCGAAAACAAACGTCATCATGCATTTGTATTCACAACAGATGGATTCATGGTGTTACTGTGAAACTTTGTGCAAAGGGGAATGCTATGGCACGGGCTGGCCCCTGCAGTCCCTCCCTGCATAGTCAACGCAGAGATTACTTTTATGGTTTTCAAACAAGTTCCCTTAGCAACATGCTGAATGCCATGACACAGCTGGCCTTGAGAGGAGAAAATACAAACAATTACATAAGCAGTGTGTCAAGAACTGAATGAGTGGGAGGTTTTCATGTCCTGTGGTATAGGCACAGGCACAGGCAGTGTGTTGTTTTTATTTGCAAGGAGTTTTTATCATTATTAATTATTCATTATTGACTCAGGTGAAATGTATGATTCATAGCTTTAGCCTTTGATTACAGCCCCCCTACCCCTCTTGTTAGTGGCAGTCTCCTCCAACAACATTCACTGTCATTTAGTATGCAAATCAATATGATCTTTCTTCTTCCCTTCATCAATAACGTGGACTTTCTCCAGACACCCAGCCACATGGATGCTAGTTATTAGTGTTATATTATTCTTTTTTTGAAGTGGGACTCGCTTTAGTTGTGGTTTAAAAAAGAAAAAAAAAGGAATATGTGCGGTATATTCTCTCTGTGTGGGCAGAAAGTGAGAATGAACAAATGCATAACAGGACAAAAAACAAACATGGTGGCCACATGATCTTTGTGATTAGCGACAAATCCCAGATGCAGACTTCCTGTGTGTGTGTGTGTGTGTGTGTGTGTGTGTGTGTGTGAATGATCTGGCTGTGAAGAGCTCTTTGGCTCTTCTTCTTTCTTTCCCATGGCCGCAGCGGCCCCTCTCCCGCTCACCATGCACCACAGCACCAAGCCCTGCTTCCTGCTCCCCCTCTCTCTCTCTGTCTCCCTTCCTCTCTCTGTCCTCTTTGTGTCTCTCCCTCTCTTTATCTCTCTCTCTGTCTCTCTTCCTCTCTCTCTCTGTCACCCCTCTCTCGCTCTGTCGCTCTCTCCCGCTTTCTCTCTCTCGCGCGCGCGCGCTTTCTAGCCTCTCTCTCACTCTACCTCTCTCCCTGTCTCTGTGTCCTCTCTGTCTCTCTCCCTCTCTCTCTGTCCTCTCTGTCTCTCTCTCTCTCTGTCCTCTCTGTCTCTCTCCCTCTCTCTCTGTCCTCCCTGTCTCTCTCCCTTTCTTTTCTCTCTTTTCTCTATCTCTCGCTCGTTCTGTCTCCCTCTCCTCTGCCTCCCCATGTGTTACAGAGCTTCTCCAGCCCCCCCATCCCTCCAGCATTGCAGAGTCAGCTCATTAGCAACCAACGCTCATAGAATCTCACCGTGCTCTCATTGGGCAGAGAACAAAAAATAAAAAAAAAACGCACTCTGCACCCCGACTGAGCGAGCAAGCGAGCGGGCGACCGGCAACGACGACAGCGGCGGTGGTGGTGGTGGTGGTGGTGATGGTGGTGGTGGTGGTGGTGGTGGTGGCGGCGGCAAATGAGTTGCAGTGGAGGAGGGCCTGGCCAGTGAGGGAGATGAAGTGAGCTTCATATCGTTGGAAAGCAGTGGCAGCCCTCACCCCCACCCAACCCCCACCACCCACCGCCCACCGCCCACTGCCCACCGCCCACCGCCCACCCTCCACCCCCAAGCCAAGGTGTCCCTACGAAAACAATGAGCAAATGAGTAAATAAATAATAGATAACGCGCCATTGCAATTTCATGCATGTTGAAGAGGAAGGGAAGCAGAGAGGAAGGAGTGGAAGGGCTAGATATCAGAAACTAATTATATTCAGGGGGCAGACAGCTTTAGTCGACGGGAACGGGATTCCAATGGGAGCCCTGGCCTGGTTTTTGTCTCCGCCGCACTGCCGTGACTCGGAGTGTCTCCGTCGAGAGCGCGGTCTCAGCATGGCCGCCGCCGCGCTTGGACCCGGAGAGAACGCAGGGGGAACAATGCCAGCCCTCTAATGATGCTGAGAAGAACACTATTGGGGTTCATGAGAAATGCATTTTCTTTTGTTTTGCTTTTTCTGTGATCCAAAAATAGCAGGCGAATTGTCAAAGAACATCATGGTGTTGGTGGTGGAGAGCATTTCAGTCCCCTTTGATGTGCGTATGAAGTCATCTGCTTTGGTGACATTTCTTTCCCCGCTGTACTGTACATGCCACATTGCACCAGATAGCTCTTGTGCGGAGAGACTGATGGCATCTTCAAATACGATGGAACACATTTGGAAAGTAAGCCAAATTGACAAAAATAGCTCCACGTAACCACAAAGCCCAGATGTGTTCCCTGTTGTAACATGACGTGGATCAAGAGAGATCTGAAAGATCTTCATTTATTTCATGTTTCCCGTTTTTCTCCATGTTTATTACTCCAATCCGGCTGAGCTGGTAAACAGCAGCCGTCTCCTGCTGAGCTCGCAACGCTCCACAAATACCTCAGGTTGTCTCTCCAAATGAAGTGCGGTAGAATGGAGTGGAAGGTTATTAAATACCACTTGTTATGCTGACTAACAAGCCTGAGTGGCCTTTGCCTTCGAGCCGATGGAGACGGCCCCGCAAAAACGCAGGGTTTGAGGTTTGTCACCGACGTTGTTTTGCTCCGTGCACTGTCACAACTGTTTAGCGGACAGAGGGAGATCTTTTGTCATCAGAAAACCCTGCATGGATGACTCAGACCTTTTGCCGGCAGCCCGCCCCTTGATTCCGAGCGGCTCAAACCTTAGACCTTTAAACCGACTCTTATGCAAGCACATTTCTTTATGTGGGGAAACTTGCTGCGGGCGAGTGCACTTTTTTTGGGCTGTGATCAAGATGCTATCGCCGACGCCACCTCAGACACCCCGCACGCAGAGCTTGATGGATGACGTCAGTCCTTTATTCCCGTTTAGCTCCGGCTTCTCGGATGATGCAGATCTCCGACGGCGTCTTTCTCCCACAGTGACTGATCTCTTCTGCCCCCGTGAAGGACACATTTTAAATGGGAAAAGTGTGGATCAAGAAGAATAAAAAATTCAAATTCAACTTTGCTTAATTCACTTAACATCTAACAAGAGACAATTACGAAAAATCCTTGGGCATTAAGTAGGGAACATTTTTTTTTATTATTTTGTCAGAATTATTTCTTTCATGTCCGTTTAAAAGCCTCACGCTATTAATTGAATTATAAACTGCCAACAAGACAATGTGGTCCAGTAATCCTCGGGGCTCAGCTTTGTACTTGGGCTACATGGTGGGTGCCTTTTCGGTGGAAAGTCTGTTGTCATTGCTTTGAAGTGACATCAGAAATGGCAAAATGTGTAATTATCTATCGTGTGGCCGTAATAGCTGTGGAGGAGGGATTCAGGTGCGCATGCATGGGACAGAGCAGTTCAAAGACAAGGTTGTGATTTCGAAGAAAAGCAGAGTAGACAAACATTAACGTGTTTGATGGTCTCATACCCTTGATGGTGCCCTTCCCTTTCCTCTACCGATTTTCATCCTGTACTCTCCTTTTGTGTTCTATCTGTATTTTTACAGACCAAAAAGCAAGCTATACTTTGCCTGTTCTAGTTCCGCTATTTATGCGATTAGCCACCTTGATTTCGGTTAAAGGTACATTTTTCTTTAATACTTCCATGTCTTTTTAATCCCTCATCCCCAGCCCCATTCTTCATTCTGTCATTAGGCTAATGGCGTGTATCTTCCCACAAAGCCCTTTGTTAGTCGCTTCTACCTTTTTTCCCTGCTATCGAAACCCAATGCTGTTAGCTAGCCATCTGGGGTTGGCCTCGTTACAACACATACAATATACAACAACACATACAACAAAGCGTCACGACACAACTTTCCGTGATTCCATTTTCAATTTTGCTAATACAGTCGGCACTACAGAGCGTTCGTAAGATGGATGTCACTGTGTGGGTGACGGACAAGGTTGGCACACCGCTAAGGAAATACAATTGCAAATCATAGCATGGTTGATGTTAAAAGTGCATGCTCAAGACTTATATCATTGAAGGACAGCAAAATAGGCATACAAATATCGTGAAAAGCCGGGGCTGTGTGTCTCGCGTAAGTCTTGACACATCAGCCGCCTGATGAGGGTACTGGAAGAATCAGTTACTAGACGTGACTGATTGAAAAATGGGACCGTGTGAAAGACAGAGCAAAAAGCTGGATTTTTCAATTGGCTATAACAAATAAATAAATCATATGCTTCTTCTGGAATTGTTATTTACAGACAGGGGGTGGGATGGGGGGGGGGAGCGTATACGAGGGGGACAGCTCATAAGGTGACGCACATCCATCTGACACCCAGCTGAGACCCTAAGTACAGGGCAGGGAATATTCACGGAGCTGGGGAAATGAAATGCAAAGGGGTTGTTGTTTGTGTCAAGTGAGAACAAAAGGGGGTTGTCCAGGACTCTATTAAGAATGTTTGCCAGTATGGATTTGTGTTTGTCTTCTACCTTAAAGGCATGAGAGAAGAAAATGAAAGAGAGAGAGAGGGGGAGATTTGCCCTCATTCTTGTTCTCCTTCTCTCTCTGTGTCTCTATGTCTCTCTCCCACTTTCTCTCTGTCTCTCACGTGCTCTCCCCTGTCTCACTCTTTTTCGGTTATTTGCTCCTTCTCTCCTCTCTCTCCCTGTCCTCTCTGTCTCTTTCTCACTCTCTCTGTCCTCTCTGTCTCTCTCTCACGCTCTCTGTGTTCTCTCTCTCTCTCTCTCTCTCTCTCTCTCTCTCTCTCTCTCTCTCTCTCTCTCTCTCTCTCTGCGTACACAAGGCTGTACAGGGGCACATACTGCCATGGCCCAGCTGTGTTTTACGCACAGATGGAGAACTATTTACTGACACACAGACGCCCAGACCAACACATATGAGCACGGCTGCACTCAAGCATGCAGCCGGCGTACGATGCCTCCAAATAGGTTGGCCAGTGCTTAAGCCCTGGATACGGCATTTGACCAAAAAATATTCAAATAATTGGAAAGCCATAATACTCTTGAATGATTTCCAATCCATTTGTCGCCTCCCTCCGCTAAGAGGTTATATACTCTCATTGGAATGGGGGGGGGGGGGGGGGGGGGGGGGATCCACTGTGCTCTCTTCTTGTGGGCCAGAGGTGTGTAACAGGAATCCACTTCTAAGGGTGTGGAGAAGAAGCGTGGACGTCAACAGAAGGCGACGGGTATCGACTGAGGAGACCCATGGAGAAGCGCCGCGCAACCGTGCAATCACAATCTGGGCGAGAAACACGAGCCACCGTGCAGGGATGAAACGGTCTGCAGTGCAGGATGACAGGCAGGGGCCGCCTCGGAGGACCAGGGAGAGAGAGGCCGAGAGAGGGAGAGAGAGGCCGAGAGAGGGAGAGAGAGACAGAGAGAGAGAGAGAGAGAGACAGAGAGAGAGAGAGATAGAGAGAGAGAGCGAGAGCTTGAGTTGAGAGGAGCAAAAGTGAGGGGAGGAAAAAAAAGGACACTTGGATGCGGCTCAGGAAGGCCTCAGGCCCCTTCCCCGAAACCCCCCCCCACCCCCTGGTCCCCTCCCCCCTAGCTCTGGATGGGGGGGGAGGGGACCAGGGACCAGGAGAGCTTCTAACCACAAGGAGGTGATTGACACCGGAGATAAGATAAGATACAAAGGCAGGAGGAAGGCAGAATGTATTGAATATGGGGAACATGTGCTGCAGGTTTGATTACGATCTTGTGTCAGTTTTTCCTTTTAGGTGGGTTGTTCTTTTTTGCCGTGCAACAATGGAATAGAAGGGATATGTTTATACGTGTTGAATGGAAATGCCCCTTGACATTTTTGACGGCTGTGAGGACTTCAGGCATCGACATTTTGTATAATTTCAAGTTTATCAAGGGCTATTTTTGGATTCTTGCATACAAATATTTCAAGCTAAGATAAATGCTGCCGGCCAAACGGGGTGCTGTTTCTGACCCAGTTTCCATGTCATGAATCCCCCCTCCAACTTCAGTTCTTTCATTCATGGCTGCAACGCCGTTACGGCGGTAATGAAATTCAGTGAAGGAAACATGAGAAACTCTTCCAGGCAAATTCAACACAATAAATATTTAATCGGAATATCAAAAGATCCTCTTAAACCCGTTCGGAGGGAGTAGTGTCGCTGTCGCAGTGTTGTTTGTCTTGGAGTCTTGGTTACTCACAGATACCCTTTGATAAAACAACAGCTTTACGTCTCCTTTGCCGTCGCAGCTCAATTAAGCACTCAGAATTTGTCCGCCGTGGTTACTTACTAGCTCTTGTGAAGGAACCTGGGCGTTGGCAATTTGCTTATGAATTAGAATTAATTAATGTCACGGTTTGGAGAAAATGCTTCACTGATGTCCAAGGCTTTGGATGTCATAATTTCTTTTCTTTTCTCTTTTTGTCCCCATCTGTTATTGACAGAAGGCAGAAGAAAGCCTCTGATTCGAAAATAAAGATAATAGATGGTCGGGAGGTCATGATCTGAAAACATGAGGACAATCTAGTGCAACTTTGACCCAACCTCATATCTCCACCTCGCTAGTACAAAACATTGGGAACGGCTTCAGAATATGCCAAATGCACATTGAGGAACCAGCGGCAAGACAAAAACAAAGGCTTGGTGCAATTGTGTCTATTTGAGCCTCTGCAGTGAACCGTAGCTTTTATCGCTAAGCTATGAAAGCAATGGCATGCATTCACTCAAAAAGCCATTGTTGTTGCAGATAGATGGAGCACGGGGAAAAACGCACGTATGCTCAACCCATCTCTTTAGTGGTCAAATCATACCGCGGGAGGCTCATCCATCGCGTACATCCGTCCACGATTCTGGCTGTCTGTGTGCTTATTGAGGATGCTATCAGTCAGCGTTATGACGAGGAAGAGAGGAGCCAGCTGGACATAAAGAAACAAACAGCGGTGATAAACATAGATATAAAATATATGAGCAGGGTAGCCTTCCTCATGGCGTCCTGTGTCATATGAACACGACACGACGCTATCTCCTCCGCGGCGCAATATGAGGCGATAAAGCAGGAACAGGACAGCCTGTGTGGACATATGAGAGTGAATGGTTGTTCTGGAGAAAACAGAGTATCTAAAGGGTTTATCAGGGACAGGTCGGTGCTTTTGAGAACCGCTTCGTTACGTCGTTTTTTTTTCATTTCCCCAATGGGCACAACCTCATCTCTGGCAAGTGTAGACATGGGAAGCAATAAGGTGGATGAAGAGGAAAGGCACCAGCACAGAGGGAACACTTGCCCAAGCCACATACAGAGAGGTTGGGCATGAAAGGAAGTCAGCGCATTGACCTTTTGTGTGTGTGTGTGTGTGTGTGTGTGTGTGTGTGTGTATGACTTTGACTTTACTTTTTTTTGGCACAGGCATATCACAGCCTTGTTTCCCCATACTTGTTTCCCCCCCCCTACCGACTATACCGGTAATCAGCCAATCAGTATCCTCCTCTCAGGCCGCTTCAGCAGCACATCCAGATCCAGACAACCTGGAGGAGCTGCTGGCTCGGGACGAGAGAGAGAGAGAGAGAGAGAGAGAGAGAGAGAGAGAGAGAGAGAGAGAGAGAGAGAGAGGGATGGAGAGAGAGAGAGAGACATAGAGAGAGATGGAGGGAGAGAGAGAGAGAGAGAGAGAGAGAGACATAGAGAGAGATGGAGAGAGAGAGAGAGAGATGAGAGAGAGAGAGAGAGAGAGAGAGAGAGAGAGAGAGAGAGAGGGATGGAGAGAGAGAGAGAGACATAGAGAGAGATGGAGGGAGAGAGAGAGAGAGAGAGAGAGAGAGAGAGACATAGAGAGAGATGGAGAGAGAGAGAGAGAGAGAGAGAGAGAGAGAGAGAGAGAGAGAGAGAGAGAGAGAGAGAGGGATGGAGAGAGAGAGAGAGAGAGACATAGAGAGGGATGGAGAGAGAGAGAGAGAGAGACATAGAGAGAGATGGAGGGAGAGAGAGAGAGACATAGAGAGGGGTGGAGAGAGAGACAGAGACAGAGAGGGATGGAGGGAGAGAGAGGGAGGGAGAGGAGGGGGAGGAGGAGGAGCAGAAGAGAGAGAGACAGAGAGAGAGAGCGGAAGAGAGAGAGACAGAGAGAGAGAGAGAAAATTCCTGATTTGAACCAACAGGCCTGCAGTTTCCTGCATTTGGTGTGTTCCTCAAGGTCAGAGAGCTTATGAAAGAATAACATTGTTTGGGTTTGAATTATTTGCAGCGAAACTGTTTTTGGGGGGAGAGGGGGTGTTTTTGGGGGGAGAGGGGGTGCGGGAAATAATGGATACCCTGCTGGGCCATAACCTCTCCCGTTCAACCAGGACAGCCATATCTGCTATCTTTTGTTCTGGTGTGCTCTCTCTGTGTTGCGTTTATGAGGAGTACAAAATGAATGCGGCACGGAAGGGGGACTCTGTGGACAGATACACTACGACGTCAACGGGGGGTCTGTCAACAATGTTCTGCATGAAATGGCAAAACACCGGACCCAGGAGTGCAGTGCAGGGCCACGGCTTATTTACATTATCTTCCCGGTCTTTTCGCCCTGCTCCATAGCCAGATCGATTGTCGCATTTTCTGTGACCTGCTGGAGGTATTTCTATTTTTGTGCGTCTCGCAGAGCTGCGTGTCTTTGCTGTGGGACGTGTCTGCGCGGAGACACTGTCTCCGTCATGCCTGATTGATAGTGACAGTTCACAGTGGCTGGGCTGCTGAGGCATCATAACCTTGTGAAAGTAGTGTATGGTCACTCTAGCATAAAGGCTGAAGCAGAGAGAGGGGGAGAAAAGAAGAGAGGGCGGAGGCAGGACTCGGCGGAAGATTAGCATTTTCCTTGCAGTGATCAGAGGTGCACATTCACATCGCAGGTTTGAGATGCCGCGCAGAGACCTCTTGGTAAATATTAAACACCTCTTATGGAAACGAGGGTCTAATGAGGGGCGTGCGTGTTGCAGAGAGCTAGGTGGATGCATGGCTTGATTACCGCTGATAGGACAATCAATCTCGCTCCCCACAACAGTTGCCAGAGGAGGGCTTCCTTGCACCTCATTGGCATTGGAAATAAACCCTTTCCCCACTGATAATTTTGGAAATACTAATGTATTCCGACAGACCTGCAAAACAAATGGAAGTGTCATCATCACCGAGTCCAATGCATTTTTGATTACTCACTGATTCACGTACAATGCAGCCTAATCAAATCTGCAATGAACGCTATACAGAGTAAACAGGGAATGAATATACAGGGAGGGTTGGTAGGGTTGGTACCATGAATAAAAAGGATGGGATCATACAGCTGTAGGCGACTCTGGAGCTCCCAGGCTGATCCTGACTCAGTGGGTGCTCTGTCGCTCGGAGGGTGGCCGGCATGCAGGGGCTGCGGAGTCGTACCCACAACCTCTACCTTGCCACCTTGCCACCACCGCTGCTGCTGCTGCTGTGGAGCCTACGCAGGGAAACGTGAGGAACAACCAATTCATCGTGCGGTTTTAATCAAGGTTTATTTACCCACCCACAATGGCGGCCTACCCCCCTCCGCCCCCCTTCCCCCCCCCGCCACTATCCCCCCCCCCCCCCCACAGGGAGAATTAAGTGAACATGATGTGCGCTCTCTCAGCCATGAGTCTGCCCTGTTTCTCCCTCCAATGGTTAATTTGAAGAGTGCTGTAGTGTGGCTCCTGCCATTTCACACATGGCTACATTAAACCTGTGGGCGGTTGCTCCCCGGCCACTGTCCACGTTTGCGTGTCCATGCGTGACTCGCAATGTGCGATGAAATATTGAAGCGTTCTATCGCCGTCCCATTGGCCATCCCCCGGGTTTGATTATTGTCTCTTGATTTAATCCCCCCCCCCTGCCTCCTCTCTTTTGTTTTGCTATATTTTAGTCGTATTTTTTTGGGGGGATATTTATTCCTCCCCCACTTCCTAGCCTCATTTCTCGGTGGCATGGCGCGCGTCAGGAAGTCGGCCTCATCTGGACCCCGTGAAAGAGCGAAACCATCGCAGCTGCAGAATCAAAAGGCTGATTGGAGTGACTCCATTCCATGCGGCTCAATGAGAAGCTTCTCTTAGATGCCGGCTCCTCTGTGCAGCCCTGACAGTGCTATAATATGATGAAAAGGAGAGGAGAGGCACGGGTGAGTTCATTGGCTCGGCGACGTTTGGCGAGAGTTGAGGGTGGGGGCGGCAGGGGGGGAGAGACACAGGCGCCAAGGGGGAGATGATGGTTCAGAATGTCATGTGCCTCCGCCCAGCGTGTGTGTGTGTGTGTGTGTCTCGGTGTGTGTGTGTTTGTCTCAGTGTGTGTGTGTGTGTAAGAGTGGGTGGGTGTGTTATTGCTCACTTCCACTGCGACCCCCTTTTCATCTCTTTAGTGATCTGATGCGCTGTGCTGGACCCCTGGATCTCTCGCCACAGCCGGCGTTGTCCATCACACACGGTTACCCTAACGCGCGTCAGACTCTGTACCTAATAAGACAGAGAGGAGTGTAATGCCCAAATGAACAGGAACGGGGCCAATGAACAGGAAACGGCGACTGAAGGCGATGTGATGCTCACGCATAATGACAGCGCGCAAAGCGACGCACACTTATGTGAAAGGTGGAGCCTTAACTTTCACTTGCGCATTCGTGACACTATTTCAGCTTTAGCTATATGTATGTGTGTGTGTGTGTGTGTGTGTGTGTGTGGCACACAAATAAATCAGGAGCGTCTCAGTCACACACACACACACACACACACACACACACACACACACACATACACACACAGGCACTTATTTATTTTCTGGGTGTCGGGGGCGTTGGGGTCTGGCGACGGTGCAGTCAGTGTAGCTGAGGGGCCCCCGCTACACAGGCCCCTCTCCTCCCATCTCACAACCTCCTCCCCATCAAGGTTGTTATCCAAACACCCACGCCACCGGCGACGTGGCCCTTTGAAGAAGCCAATGTCTTCCCACAGTCTCTTGTGGGAATCGGAGCTCAACTTTTACTTGTGGGCATAGCTGTCACATACAGTAACTTTTGGAGGAGTGGGAATGACTCAAAGCGGGGAAAAGTGTTTGTTGTCGCCGGGCTGAATTCCCGCCGACGATAGCCGACGCCCACCTTGGAAATAAAATGGTCGTCAAACACTTCTCCTATCAGCCAATCAGTGACTGTGTGGCGATGTCTGTCCAAAATGGAGGAGAAGCTGATTGTTTGTGTGTTTGAAGTAGGAAATCAATGCGTTTCCAATTTTTTGCTAACGTGAAATGTGGAAGTGGATTTTAGTTGCTTAGTAACGCAAGGTACACCCCATAACATGACATTGAGATGCCTCAATTGGTCTCTTGGGGGTTTAAAGGGGCACTTCACCCATTTGCATTAAGCTTTGTATCGTTGGAAGCTTTGAAATCGTTAGAAAGTCATATATTTGAATGGTCCTGCATCATTCCTTCATTTTCCCCTGAGACGGGAGAGCTCTGTATCTACCTCTTAACACTTCCTGCTTTAAATGACGCAAAATGACGATTTTTGCGGAATTTAAAGCAGGAAGTGTGGGGGGGGTATATTTTATTTTTTATATTATAAAAATTATATATTTATAATATAATAAATAATATCTATCCAAAGTTGCTTTCCCCAATTTCTTCTCCACCATGGCCGCGAATCAATACAAGGGTCTTATTTTGCACACCCGCACCCGCGAATAACATTCCGCACCCGACCAGACTCGCTATAAATTGATATAGACGCCCGCAAATTAGACACACTAGATGGATTACACTACCTGGTGATTTGGCGTGGTGCTTTAGATTGCTGTTCAAAGAAAGCACATCATCCACTGTCTACGGCTTTAGTTGACTCCTCCTCTCCTGAATAACATATCCAGATCCGGAGAAGTCTCGCTCGCCATCGCAAAACCCGCGACCGACCCGCGCTGCTCAGGCGTCTGACCCGACCCGCACCCGTATCCGACACAGTATATCATTTTTCACCCGTTTCATCCAAATTGTGCGGGTCACGCAGGACACGCAGGAGATGTCCGAGAACCCAACGCAGTCTTTAATTCATAATATCATCCGAAGGCACACACAGCTTTTGGCCGTGATATTATATATGATATTATATTATATAGATACCTATCTATCCTATAGATAGCTATCTACCTACCTATATATTATATATGATTATATTATTTAGATAGAGAGCTCCGGGAGACCTCAAACGGCAACAATCACCTTCTCCTCCTGCTGCATTCACTCTGGACTGAACGCTGATTGGCTGTTATGTTACGTCCCTCAGGGAGTGAACGCTGATTGGCATTGTGGGAGTTGTTGTCTTCATTCCACAAGTGCCAAACAGTCACTGTCTGCCTTTTCTCGGTCAAGAAGGCACCAAATTAGAAATTTATGTTACTATTCGACTAAATATATGACCCACTTTCAATACAGATTGATGTCTCCTAGGGTGAAATTCTCCTTTAACTTGGATATCCTTTAAGAATATGCGATTTGATACAGAAATAGAGGAAAGAACACCCACCCAAGTTTATTTGGGAAAACTACTGAACTAACAAAGTCTCTCTCTCTCTCTCTCTCTCTCTCGCTCTCTCTCGCTCTCTCTCTCTCGCTCTCTCTCTCTCGCTCTCTCTCTCTTGCTCTCTCTCTCTCGCTCTCTCTCTCTTGCTCTATATCTCTCTCTCTCTCTGGTCATGGTCAGCGCACCATTTTAGCAAGACACCAATAAGATGAAAGTGACACATTCATTCTTAGCCAGGTTGGATGGTTACATGGGAAGGAAAGGATTGTTTTCAAGTGATGCCTTCAAGGTTCAACAACCCACATTTTTTCCTGTCCTCGTTGCCCTGTTCTGTCATTCTGTGTTAGAAATGTTTTCAATAAAAACCCGGGTCATGGAAAAGGTGATGTTTAAAAATGTAACTCTTTGTTCCAACATCAAAAATGCATTTCCCCATATGGGGGTTTGGCTCGGCTATGCGTCCCTTAACGTGGGATATTTAATTAGGATGTGTCATTTGATGAGTCAGATCAGGAGCAAAAAGGCTCATTTTTTTTTCATCTTTTACACGGGCAGGATATGGACTTTGGAGTGGCTGGCAGGCAGTAATGCCTTCTTGGCAGGCCATATGCAGGAAACTGCAGGCTTCGCTTGTGCATCAGGGCATGAATGGACCGCCAGGATCTGAACCCCCCCTGAGGGGCCAAAAGCACCAGTCGGGAAGCATTACCCTCAGACAGTGTGTGTTTGCGGAGACTGGGATACCAAAGTCCTGAGACTGCTTCGTCTTCTGTCACAGAGATTGCAATAGCAAAACTGGGAGACCTCTCGCAGAGAAACGAGTGCTGTGTTTTGTCTGAGCGGGGGACGTTTTGCCTCTACAGGACTGCGCCGAAAAGAAAAGGGTTACAGCTGTATGACAGAGATGAAAATGAATATGTAAATGGGAGCCATCATCCATTTTTCCTGTCATCTAATCGAGAGGGGAAGCAAGATAAGTCTCCCCCCCCCCCCCCTCCCCCCTCCCCTCCCGCAGAGTTGAATTGGATTCAAAACTATTCAGCTGGGTGTCGTGTTCTAGATTCTCCACTCCACCTGAAATCCACTGGCGCACACACACACACGCACGCACGGCCCCCTGTCATCTGCGCCAGCGAGTAAACGCAGGCTTTCTCTCCTCGTAGTAAAGTTAAATAATTCAGCTCCATCTCCTTCTGCCACTGTTCCGTCTCTCGCCCTTTCTGCGTCGAGACGGTGCGTCCTTGTGCCTGTGTTGTTATGGGGGCGTGCCCCCCCCCCCCACCCCCCTTCCCCACGTGGGAGCCCTCCCGTGGCGGTGTGCCCCTCTCCCAACCCCAGCCAAGCTGAGCCGCTCTGGGCGAGCCGCTTGTTCTTGGAGCCAGGAGGAGCCACGACGTAACCCGACACAGTGTGATCCGGACAGCAGCGGTCAGAACCGTTTGCGGGGTTGTTGAGGACCCCCCCCCCCCTCCCCCCTCCCCTCCTCTCTTTCACCTGACACCCTGCCTCCTCAAACTCTGCCTCCTCCTTCACCAGCTGTCCTTGTCCCCCACATTACCCCCCCCCCCCACACACACACACACACACTCCCCCCACCTCCTCCTGATCTGTGCTTGTGTCCTTCCTTCCTGTTTCATCCGTTATTCCTTCACCCCCCCCCCCCCCCCGAGCCCCCCCCGGTATATTCATCTGTAAAGCGGCGTGCTCAAGGCCTGCGGTGCTGATTGGGGAGGATTAGTGGTATGTGAGGTACTTTGTCACCAGCTTTCAAGGAAAATCCAATTACCACATATCCTAAGCCCTTACATGATTCATACCCCCCTCTTTTGAATCCTTTTGCTAAAAAATAAATGCGGCCCCTTATCCGCGGGGGGGGGGGGGCCGTCCGCGTCAATGTCACCGTCCTCACCCTGCAGCTATTGCCCGAGTGTAGCGTACGTTTCAGGTGAACCTATTCATCATCAACATTTCAGTCCATCCCAGTCCAGAGCTTCGCCCATCGTCTTGCTATGCTGCATTGCAGCAAATGCCAGAGTGCACAATTGAGTCAATGAAAGAATTGTTGTTTGCTCAATGTAATGGGGGCCGGGGGTCTCTGAACAGCGCTCTTAAGGTAAAGGATGTGCATGGCGGGAGGGGGGGGGGGGGGTAGGTTGGGGGAGGGTTTCTCAGCAGTATCTTTGTAGCGGTAGATAGCGTTTAATTGCTTGCCGGCCATCCCAGTGTGCCTTTTGAGGGGAAGTCACGGCGTTGAGCGCGGTCACGCATGGCGAGATTAGGGTTGAGCTCGTTCACCGTCTCATGTATCAATTAAAATCCCTTCCAATTGAATTTCGTCAAATTGATTAAACAAACTGTCCGATCTTGCGTCAGCCCATCAAAGCGCCGTTATCAGTCGTGCCTTTTTCTTTTATTAATCTTAAAGAGCCAGTGTCTTGGAACGTTTGAAGAACTGTCGTCTTTTCTTCGCCTCGTTCCTTGTTCCCCTCGGCAGCATCATCGGTCTTCCGATTTGATCACGGCGGGGGGGTGGGGAGGTTACAGCCATTATACGGTGGTCTATAAAATTAACACAGAAATGGGTTCTGAGACATATTGGTCTCTTTGGGATTCGCGGTGAATTCAAATGAATTTCCCTTTTGTGTGCAGACTAGTGACAGTTGTTGCCGGCGAAGGTGAAGATATCACTCAAGACCGCGGAGAACTCGAGGGTCGTTGAATCCCGAGAGGGACGCCTCGCCGGTCACCGGCTCTCAGAAGAAGCAGAAGAAGAATAGGGGGATGTCCTTAACGAGTGTCGTGCCGCCCGAAGGACACGGAGAGTGGGGGGGAAAAGTTGTGTCGGGAAAAAGGAGAAAAAAAATTAAAGATAAACACAGAGGACACAGGAATAATTGCCCACTAACAGTCAGGGAAGTGGCAGATGCGAGCTTCATCCGACAACCTTTGCACTCTCCCGCCCCCCCCCCCCCCTTAAATCTGGCTCACTCATCAGCTCCTCATCTGCTGTGTATCTGTGGCCGCTTCATCCGTTTGCAACAACAATTGCTGCGCCCGCCTCAGCCTCAATTTGGCAATATGTCGGGGTATTGCCGGTGAGGTTCCACCTTCCGCTCAAGCCAAGGGCGAGCGTCTCCTGACCAATCAGAGCTAACTCATCGAGCCACATGTAGCGTAGGAGAGGTGACTTTATTTTTCTATTTTTTTTGCTCGACCTCAATTGCAGTAAAAGGGGTTTCTAACCTTGAAATAGATCCGCTACTTAGTACAGCGACGACAGCTCCTGATCCTATGAATACTCGTTGGAATCGACAATAGCCTTTTCTCTTATGATTTCTTTGTGTGAGTTCACTGACCGAGTATGTTTGATAAAGCCCACATTCGTATGGGCGTCAGTTACCCCGGATTTCAGACATTTTTGTTCTGCCCTGATAAAAAATCCCCTGCCAGGGTTCCTAGAGGAATCAAAACCATTAGTAATTATTTTGCACGCTTCATTGTGAGAATTATCATGCACGTATTATATTATGCCCCATCAACATTGTAAAATAGTGGATAAAGACATAGTAATTATATAAATAGTATAAATGTAACACGTAGCATTAGCATCCTCAAGGGTTAATTAAACACTGTCATATTATCGACTCATGCAATGCAACATTGTTCATGTATCAACAACTGAGTAATTATTAGCATACAACTATGAGTACAATACATTTGAATGTAAAATACATTTGATAATGAATCGATGTGAATAAAACCAGAAGAAGAAGGTCTGCTTGTTTTGGAACAGAGACATCATAGGTCATAGGGGATCAATGAATCCTTTGGGGACTTGGCCTCTTGGAGCTTCCTGGAGCCAGGGGAGCGGGCCGGGGACGGGGCCTCCTCATGTGGAAGAAGTGGGGGAGGTTTGAGATGAAGCAGGCTGGGGTGGGGAAGGGCTCTGGTGCTAGCCTCCTTAGCTCTCTGCGGTCGTTTATCATAGCCCAGCAGACAAACACACTGATTCCTGACACATGCTCGTAAAGAAGGGCACAGGAAGAGGCAAGCACTCAAGCATGTGCACCACACGCACACACACACACACACACACACACACACACATGCACACACGCACGCACCCACACACACAGCAATGCTCGTAAATACACATTTGTAGGTGTATATATATAGAGAGAAAGATGCATTGATAGACAGATTGTTAGATGGATATTTTTGCTCTAAATATATTCACTGTACGTGTCAAAATCATATACAGGGATATATATAGCACACATTTATGTACATATGGGGCTAGGCTTGTCTACTAAGCCTACACATGTGAATAGACGGGCCAGTAGCCTGGAGCATACACCACCACTTTGACTGAGTGTATATGTGGCTTGGTTGTGATTGGTCGAGCGGGAGGGGGGCGGGGCGGGTCCTAGAGATGGCCTATCTTTGGTGATGAGTTGTGTTGTGAGGAGAGGTTGTTGTGAGGAGAGGTTGGTGTATAAAAAGGTATTTAAAAACCCTTCTCACACATCTAATTTCACATGTGTTTTCCTTATCAATAGAAAAGGTCATTCGACTTATGCGGTACATCCGCACCACTCATTATTTATTTTTTTATGATTATTCACGTCATGCTTGCTGACATTTAAAATCACTCCAAGACATTACGTGTTAACTAAAGGACAGCGAGGTAGGAATGAGATGCTAAAGTAGCAGAAGCAGAAGGCTCATGGGCCGACGCGCGGTGGTTGCCGACGGCATCTTTCCCAAGTCAAAAAAAAAAAAAAAAATCCCGGTCTGGCATTTCAAGTTGACGTCTTGAAGTGCATCCCATCTCCCACCAATGACGAGAGCCGGTGCAGTCCCCTCCCCCTCCTTCCCCCAGGGGGGTACCTAAAAGCCTTGACGCCTCCCCACCCCCCTCCCCCTCCTCCTCCCCCAGCTGACAGCGGGACAGGG
>NC_140276.1:4518106-4685606 GCF_964030765.1 Micromesistius poutassou | reverse complement strand
CAATACTGCTGTCCATCTGTTGATTCACTTATCGGGGTGCAATGTGTGTGTATTTTGTGAGCGTCTAGTGTGTGTGTGTTGTTTGTTCACCGTTTGTGTGTGTTTGTGCATTGTTCTCCACCGTGTGTCAACATATATATATATATATATATATATATATATATATATATATATATATATATATATATGTCTCTGTGTGTTGGCGTGTGTTTACTTTGTTAAGTCGGTAGCAGAGAGAGGTATGTTTTGAACAGGACATGCAAGGTTAGAACCAGACAACATGAACCCTACCTTGATCTCTCTTAGGAGAAGAGAGCGTGTTTTCATAAGAATCTGGTGGTTTCTGTACGATTTCTGGCGGCGAGCCAGTCCTTGGTGTGATTTGTGTTGCGGTGCTCGTGCTGCACTTCGAGTTATGAAAAACAATTCAGATTTATTTGTGTCTTCATCACTTCATTGTCTCTTTGGAGACGCTTCTTAATAAACCGTTCATGTTACTGAGAGGGGGGAGGGGGGGCAATAAAATTGTAACATGTAATAATATGTCAGCAGAATTGCAATATTAAAATATGATTAATAACACTGAAACAAACACATGACAGGGAAGGAAGACACATCTCCACAGCCCCGATAGGTGGATGACTGGGGATGATATTAATCATTTTCAATGATTCCTGTGAAAAGGGCCATGCAAACTTTTTCGGTTGAATGTACACTGTTTATCTCTGCCTAAATGAAAGGAGTGAGAAGTTAGGCCATGATGCTAAGGTTGAATCATCCTATCCACCGGGCATATTGGCCTGGAGGCAGAATGTGTGTGTGTGTGTGTGTGTGTGTGTGTGTGTGTGTTTGTGCGTGTGTGTGTGTGTGTGCGTGTGTCTAAGTGTAAGAGAGATCAAATGACAGACAACATTTATATATTTATTGGTGCATATGTCAATGTGTGCGTGTGTGTGTGTGTGTGTGTGTGCGCGCGTGCACGTGTGTGTGTGTGTGTGTGTGTGTGTGTGCAGTTTTTGTTGAGACAGCAGCCAGCGAGGCTGTTGACATGTGTTTGCGTGTGCGCACATGTGCGCACTCATACTTGTTGTCCTTTCGTGTCAATCTCTCCTCTAAAAACTCATGTGTACCCTCCTCCTCTCTCCTTCCCCTTTCTCCCCCCTCTCTCACCCCCCCCCCCCCCCCCCCCCCCCAACCCCTGCCCCCCCGTTCCCCCCCCCCCCCCTGCTGTGCTTGCAGTCTGCTCCCAGTTCTCCCGGGGGGTGTACGCCATCTTCGGCTTCTACGACAAGAAGTCCATGAACACGCTGACCTCCTTCTGTGGAGCGCTGCACACCTCCTTCGTCACGCCCAGTTACCCCACCGATAACGAGGTGCAGTTTGTCATCCAGATGCGGCCTGCCCTGCGGGGCTCCGTCCTCAGCCTGCTCTCCCATTACAAGTGGCAGAAGTTCGTCTACCTGTACGACACCGACCGAGGTAGGTGGAGAGCAACCGAGCAGCTGTCTTTTTTTCTTCCCTCATGAAGGCGGTCGAAATATTAAACCCCCGAGATCCGCCCCCCCTCTCTCACGGAGTCGCTGTTGTGTTGAGTGACGTGCCGCAGTGTGTCTTGGTATTTAGTTATCAGGGTAGGATTTAATCCTCCAAAGACACACGCACGCTAGTAGGCGTCCAGCTCATGGATGCCTACTCGGGGTAATCTTCTGTGGATGTTGGGTCACCTTAACCATCAGATTCTATTATTCACTATTCTGTGATTGTCTATGCGGTGAAATTCTTAGCAGATGAATTCGCGATATTGCTTTTCCAAGTTTGATCCTTTCATTTCCTTTTGTTTGCTAACTTTCGCTCTAGTTCTTACAGCGCTGTGTTCTGCCTTGTGTGTTCATAACAGCTTGTGCCAGCGGTGTATAATGCAAACTGCAGTTAAACTTAGTCCGGGAGAAACTTAGGCAACTCTGTGTCTCATGAGGCATAACCTTTGGATGCTTGGAACAGTCAGGGGCCTCGTGTCTCTTGATCTTCTGTTTAATCGCGTCGCTGATATTGGATCGTCTCTCTTATGGAATGAGGTATATCACAGCTGTTACTCTGCAGAATGGCTTCCTCGCGAAGATCCGCTTGTACCCTCGAGGTTTGCTTATTGAGCTGCGTTAATGGAGGGTGTGTGTACTTCCCGGCAATTGCCTTGCTCTTGTTGACTAAAGACGGGGTGCAACACTGCGGTGTATCGCTGTTTGAAATTCTGTCAACACATTCAAGTGTTCGGTGCGTGGACTTGGACAATTGGACAAGAGCAGGTGCTTGTTATCTTTCAAATTAAATACAATAATTGGGATGGCCGACAGCAACTTCAATTTGTTAGAGATCACCTGCCAAGAGTGGCTCCATAAATGAATGAATTGTGTTTACAGGTTAAATTATTCTGCAACTGCACACCTCTAACGATAGGGAAAGGCTTAAAGGCCGGTCAAAGATGCAAGCTCCCTGTTTTTCTTGCTACGCAGCACAAACCATCTCATTATGGAGAGGTCCTGGCCTGCTTATCGGTTTCACCAAACCTTTGCTTTTTCCATACCGTCCACCCTGCTCTGTTTTGCTCTTTATCTCTCTGACCCCCACCTCTCACCTCCCCCTCGATTTTTCCTCTCTCCCCCTCACTCTTGCTCTCTCGCTATCACACACACACAAACGGTCGAAGAAAGGGTATTGCTCTGCCACTCTCTCCCTCTCTCTCTCACTCTTTTTCTCTCCCTCCCCTGTATATACTGTATCTCTCTCGCGATTCCTCCCTCTCTCCTTTCTCCTCCCCATTTCTCTCTCTCTCTCTCTCTCTCTCTCTCTCTCTCTCTCTCTCTCTCTCTCTCTCTCTCTCTCTCTCTCTCTCTGCCATAGACTCATGGAGGGCAGATTATGAAGTGTTGCCTTAGAGCAGCGCTCCAATGCGTTGTATCTGGGCCCACGCGGCCCCTGGGGGTCCAGGGCATAGGGCTGGCGTCCGCGGTTCATAGATAATATGGTTAATTAAGGTCACTCTGTGTGGAACAACTCATCCTAGCTCCGCCTTGCTAATGCTAACAACACACAGACACATACACACACATATGTGTGCGCACAATCACACACACACACACACACACACACAGTGTTAACCAGGCTCAGGGAGTGAACCCGCCTTCCTTCAATCAGCACGCAAATCTCTTAGTTGTTAAGCCACATAGGCACTTTTAATTAAACATAAAGGATCTTTCTTAAAAGAACAAAAAGATAATCGGGTGGCACAGCCACAACGGCTGGACTCTCCTCGCACCCCAAGCCAAGAGAGCCCTGAATGCACCTTGGAGCAGAGCTTTTTAAGGTCTGCTCTCCTTTGGGCCTGAGGTGCTCTGCATCACGTTGATTGTCACGGGCCGGGTTGCCACAACACACACACACACACACACACACACACACACACACACACACACACACACACACACACATACACACACATACACATCCTTCAACAGCCCAAGCCGTTCGGTCCAGGCTTATATTTACCCATCCCCAGAAAAGCAGATCAAACCCGGACAATGGAGCTCAGAGGGTGTGTAAGAAGAAGCAGAAGCAGAAGAAGAAGAAGAAGAAGAAGAAGAAGAAGGGGGCAACTATAGCAGTCAACATGCATCATGCGAAAAATACATGCATCATGCGATAAAGTCATAACGGCGTTGAGAGAAAGCGCACAAACCAGAGCTGCCAACTCTCACGGCACACATCCACTTTCTCACGGCAAAAAAAAACAAAAACACGTGTCCGTCCGTCCGTCCGTCCGTCCGTCCGTCCGTCCCCGCCCCGTCAACAATCCCGATCACAAAGTCAAGATTTACACCCGCGGACCCTGCTGTAAGGTATGCATTACAAGATTCTACAGAATCTCACGCCAGCGAAAACCCAAAAGTTGGCAGCCCTGACAAATGCATTCCAAACCTGTTTTTCGGAACTTGACGTCACTTGAAGTTGCGTCTAACTGCCGACACTTTTCCTGTCCATTTGCCCTACATTTTTTTGCGATAAATCCATTATTTGACAGTCCCATGTCAAGGGGCTATAATTTCTATATTTCATATTTGAGATTGCTGCCCATGGTTACAGGATCAGGTATTACAGAGTTTATATATTCCATGTTTTAGACCCTGCCCATGCTAGCAGGATCATTATTAGACAGTTGATCTATTCCATGTTTTAGACCCTGCCCATGCTAGCAGGATCATTATTAGACAGTTGATCTATTCCATGTTTTAGACCCTGCCCATGCTAGCAGGATCATTATTAGACAGTTGATCTATTCCATGTTTTAGACCCTGCCCATGCTAGCAGGATCACATATGAAAGAGGCTGGACACGGGGCCCCCAAGTGGGGATTAGAGTCCTTTATTGACGCACTCCATCCCAACACGTTGCAGAGGCTCTGACACCCGCCTCATCTAGCAGACAGATGTGTCAGGGAGGATCCCGTTCCTCTTATCGGGTAGCCCAGGCTGCCGCTGGACCGGGCCAGACCCCGAGATGTGCCACGCAGAAAGGTCCAGGGGGTTGAGGGAGATTATTTTTGGTTCTTTACCTGTAGCGTATTAAAAATGATGATGCTGCTATCTATCTATCCAATCATCTATCTATCTATCTATCTATCTATCTATCTATCTATCTATCTATCTATCTATCTATCTATCTCTATGTATGTTAGTATATATATTTATCTATCTATCCATCTTTATATCTGTCTATCTTTCTATCCATCGATCTATTGATCTATCTGTCTATCTGTCTATCTCCATCCATCCGTCTGTCAACGGTCTGTCTATCTGTATAACTGTCTATCTATCTATCTATCTATTTATCGTCTATATTCTGGACTTTTATGTATATACTTATAAATTATATATGCAAGCTTGAAAATACTACACAAATCTACGAGCATTGGCTTTTTGCTCATTTCTGCATTATTATTCATGACTAGATTTAAAAAAGAAGATGGCATCAACATGTTTACCAGCCTTATTTCTGACATTCCCTGCAAGCCATACTGATAAATGAGTAAACAATAGACTCGCTAGCCTTCTGTTTGATGCATAGTTACAGTTAATTAGCTTCTCGAGTGCTTTCTCTGTTCCTTTAATATACGTGTTTGTGTTAAATAAAGGCAACGAGGCACCAAGTACAATAGTGAAATTGGCAATAACTCAAAAAACTTGACTCATTTCAGGAGGGGAAAGGGAACCGACTGAGTTTGGGAGCAACCAATCATGAAGCGCCTTTCATTACAGGGTTCTTATTATGTCAATAGAATAGATTAATTACGACTATACGACGGATTTGGCTCATTTATTGAGACAGGGAAAATGCTTTTAGGCGGCAGCACAGTGCTTTCAATCAGGGAGGGGATCGTCCATATCCTTCAGACTCTAATGCATTTGAGGGAAATGGAGGTCAATTTGTGTGCTAAACACCACGGTGAGAGTGTTATTTGAAAGCAGACATGATGATGAAAGAGATGCAAGAAAATGGAGGCTGGGGAAAAAAGAAAATATATGATGGATTTAATGAGTAGCAACTCATCGACTCTCCCAGCGAAACCTGATCTGAACTTTGATGTAGTGTGTGTTCTCTACAGTGTATAGACGTCATGAAAAAGTAGTCTTAGTTAATTAACCTTAAGACATCAGACATCTTGCACGTTTTTCTGGACGCAATGTTGCGGAGACTTTAACTTACATCTTAGATTGCTTTTAATCATGGCTCAAAGTGACTCATTTCTGGTTATGAAATAGCTGTAATGTGAAGACATATCCTCTTTTGATCAACTGAGAAGAGCAGGTATATGCAATATGCAAACAGCTGTCCCCTGCTGAATATGCTGATCGGTGGTGTTGTGGCAGGACAACAAAAGTGCTCTTGAAATAAAGTGAGAAATGCATTTTCTTACTTTACGTAACCCGCTTAACTTCTCATTCGAGGTTAAGCATCTCCTTGCAAGAGAGACCTGATTGATTTACCGGTGCGGTCTCAACATCACATCCACCCCCTTAAGAACCCATGGAACAGCGGGCCAATTCTGCCTTCACTCATCTATAGGTGTGGAAATGCGGGCGAAAGGTGGAAGTGAGCTACATGTTTTGACCGAAATAGACCAAACCACAAGCAATCAAACAAGACACAAGCACCCATTTTTGCAACCGTCACTCCCCTCCACAGACTCTCTAGCCCCTGTTATTTGCTGTTGTCAGAAATCTCAGACAGCAAAGTGCTGGCATTCCACAGTTTCCTCACGTCGCTGTCCCCTTGCCCGCACCCCAACTGTGAATATTATTCTTTCATTTTGTCCATTGCATCAGCAGAAGAGTCCCATCTTTAAAAGTCGGGGGCTGAAGTGAGATGGATCTTGCCCTTTCTGTTTTGGCGGTCAGGTATGGGCAGATAATTGCCGGGCCTGTGGAGCTGACGGATGATTACAGGCTTTATTGTCTCTCCCAGGCACAATCAACCCTGATTCAGCAATCTTACCTCCATGTGATTTATAGGTCTCTCTGTCCTGCTTTTCTTCTTAGACTGCCCCCTCCTCTCCTACTTTATTCCCTTACTATTCTTAACGTTTTTGGCAGCCATAATACACACACAAAGACTAGAGTGGTGTGTTTTGATTACCGTTACAGTTAACTCACAACGGTTGTCGTAGTGTGGTCAGGTGACCCGGGATCTGTAGTGGCACTAAAGACTAAAACACTGCAAAATCACAAAGCAAAATCAACTATTGTGCGAGCCATTTGTTGAGCCAATTGTAATGCAATTTTTGCCTTCATTTATCGTAATATCAATAATAAATAATTTAGTAATGTTAATAAGTGAAAGTATAATCCTAATTCAGTGACATTCCAGTATATTCTGGGTTATATTTTCTAGTTCTTCCCTGATGTCTTGCTACAGTGCGTGTGTTTCCAGAAACAACAAATCGATTCTACGCTTCTTTCCACCATCAAAACCGACTCCCCATTGCTAATCATGTCAATCCTCAACTCAGCCAATTAAATGGAACTAAAGTCCAGCTACAAATAGAAAACCATATCATTGTCAAAGTGAAACGAAGAAGAAAGAATATCTATCCTTCACGAAGACACTCTATTGACATTTGCTGAATGGCAATTTGGAGAGAGTAATACCAGTGACATTTGTTGGTGAGGCCTGCCTTCACGGTCCACTTAGGTGTGTCCTGGCTGGCAATGCTGGATTTTACGCTTTCTAAAAATATCGACGCTGTGACAGCGAAATTAGGGATCAATGATAAGCCTTGTGTCACCTGTTTTCATCCACTCCAGCGTGAGCAATTAATAGCATATGCTCACATGGCAGAGCCGAGACACAAGGCAAGACCCGCTCTGAGGATTTCTGCCATTTTTTTCTGGTCAACACTTCCCAGGAATTAGCTGAAAGTCGACTTGGAAAACAGTATTGTGACACACGAATGTACCGTTCTGCTAGTACCACTAGATTGTTTTTAGCAGAACAATTATTCCACTTGTGGATACACGGGTCCTACTCGATAAAGTATGTCCCCCGGTTCTGCAGTGGCCTTCTGGTATTCCTTCCCTTCCAGTCGATATTCTCTGGGTTCCCAAACTGCGTGAGGGTCACAATGTGGTGCCTCTATTGATCCTTCAAGGTTTTCTGCTGCAAGATGCTGGAATCATTTGTGTGCCTTTTGTTCTTTCAGATCACATAACCGGTGCATTGAGCGTCAGTTCTTTTAAGGAATCCCAGATTCAACGTAATCATGTATATATGTTTGTATACGTTCGCATGTAGTATCCACCATTTCCGATAATTGCATCATGGCGGTTTTACAAAGAAGCGAGGCGGCAAAAATCACATGACCTTCGGAGAAGTCCTTGGATTCAACCCGGCAGTTCATTAGCGTATGCGTAGGCGTGCTCTAAATACATAACATTGCATTACATAACGTGCCTTGTTTGTTATTAATTGTGATGCTTTTGATGTGAGTGTGGCTGCTGGCGAGCTATATCGCAATATCGGCACTCATCAGGAGTAATCTTAATGCCATCGGTGCACTAATGATTTGTTAATGCTCTCCAATGCTGTGTAATTAAAGAGGAATTAGTCGCTAATCCAATGCCTTTCTGCTGCCCTTGCCACCTGCCCATGGTCTTGACACTGGAGATGTGATTTAAGGTTGAGATTATGTGCACAGTATCACACGCAGTTAGATATAATGTAATTGTATTAAGCACACATTCAAATGCCATTCAAGTGCTGCTTAAGTTTAATCACACCTTAAACAGAATTCAAACGAATATGTGTCATCCACGTACAAATCCGACCAGAGAAAAAGGGCTTCTCAAAGTTAATTAAATTTGGGTGGCAAACTAATATTCCCAAATTATTTTGTTAACCATCCAACCCAAATATATTATACCGTGCATATATATCCTATTCCAAAGAAAGGTGGTACCCCCTGTCCCTAGTGAATAACCACATCAAAGGCATGCATCAATCTAAGTCTATTGGGCCCTGGCATCAATCCATACTATTCACAATCAAGTGGCCGGTGATCAGTCTTAAACACACAGGATAAATCTGGGCTGGCACAGTTGGCAGGGCCAGGTGCTTAGCAGAGGCCAAGGTGCTTGTGAATGGAATGATTAGATGACCACACGTAGTTAGCCTCATCTCCCCCTAGCTGCTGCCAAACCAACAGACAGAGGGAGGGACAGGGGAAGAGGAGTGGGAGACGAGAGCCAGAGCCAGAGGAGCTGGGGGAGGGGCGACGGGGGTAGGGAGGGAGAGAGATGGGGAGAGAGAGTGAGAAGGACGGGTTGGGGAGAGAGGGGAAGAGAGAGATGGGGAAAGAGGGAGGGAGAGAGAGGGAGAGAGGGAGGATGAGAGGATGGAGGAGAGGCGGAGAGAGTGGGAGACTGAGGTAGATAGACAGGGAAGGAGAGCGAGATAGGAAGAGTGAGAGGGATGGAGGTGGAAGCAGAGTTGGAGGGAGAAAGAGGGAGGGAGGGAGGGAGGGAGGGAGAGACAGCGAGGGAAACACTGTGTTCTAAGACAGAGCAATCAAACAGAGGCAGCTATAGTTAAACTGGACCTCGCTCTTCTTCTTCTGCGATTCTGCTAATTGGCTATCCAGAGACAGCTGCCTTTGTTCCTGAAACATTCAAACAATAAATGGCTCCAATGTTTTCCCTGGATACCTTTGATGAGCAACCAAATCAAATATCTTCTTTAATTAGTTTGTGCTGTGTCCTGGCACAGTGTTTACTGTTGTAAACAACACAACAAATCAAGCAATATTTTTTTTCCAAATGTACAGAGAAAAATTGTGTGTTTGATTGGAGATGGAACAACTAAATGAGGGACCTTTTTCTGTAAAATCAGGTGAGAGTACAGTGGGGGGGGTTGTATCTTGACATGTTATGTGTTTTCTCATATCTTGCGGCATGCAGCATCCACAAATGAAATACTGCCAATAGCTGCAAATGTACCTCTGTATCTCTCTCTCTCTCTCTCTCTCTCTCTCTCTCTCTCTCTCTCTCTCTCTGTCTGTCTCTCTCTCTCTCTCTCTCTCTCTCTCTCTCTCTCTCTCTCTCTCCGTCTCTCTCCCTCTCTCTCTCCCTCTCAACAATGAACACCCATTCAGATACTGATCTCTAATTAACAAAGGCAATGTTGGTTAGAATGCCTATATATAGTGTGTGTGTATTTGCGGGGGAGGGGTATGTGCATGGTTGTGTATTTGTGTGTGTGTATGTGTGTGTGTGTGTGTGTGTGTGTGTGTGTGTGTGTGTGTGTGTGTGTGTGTGTGTGATAGGGTGTGAGTGTGTCTGTATGTGTACAGACACACACACACACACACTATTATACTGAGTGTAGACACACTCTTACACACACTCTCGGTACACACATTCTTCCGTACCTCCTTACATTATGACCCAGTCAACTGCTACTTATTTTTGTTTACCTACAATGACTTCCTTACCGCCCCATGCATACTCTATGAGATAGCCAGCCTTTATGTCGCCTTACTTTACTAGCTTCTCCGTAGCATCGCTGACAGTGGCTTTCGGTCTGTCGGTCCCTCACTGTTTAATGGCACATCAACTGCACCTCTCTCTCTCTCTCTCTCTCTCTCTCTCTCTCTCTCCTCTCTCAGCCTTTCTGTCTCGCTCTCTTTCTACCACTCTCTCTACCCCTGTCTCTCTCTGTCTCCCACCACCTCTCAATCTCTCTCTCTTTCTCTCTTGCCCCCTCTGTGTCTCTCTCCCTACCTCTCTCTTCTCTCAGCCTTTCTGACTCTCTCTACCTTTCTCCCTCCCCCTGTCTCTCTCTCTCTCTCTCTCTCTCCCACCATCCCTCATTCTCTCTCTCTCTCTCTCTCCCACCAACCCTCACTCTCTCTCTCTCTCTCTTTCTCTCTTGCCCCCTCTGTGTCTCTCTCCCTCTCTCCTTCACGCCCGCTTCATAAGAACTAAATTATGCATGCGTTGGGGGAATAAATCAACTTGGACACGCTGACAAGAAAGGACACAACTGAGAAACCATAAATTCTGCCAGAAAATATGATATTAAAGAGAGGAGGGAAGACTACAGGATGTAACCTGGCTGCGCCGCTCTGCAGCCCTGTGCCCACATTGATCACGGTGACTCTCAATCACATATCGATCAGAAATACATGGGGGTGATGCATAGCTCAGGAAGTTGCAGATGGCTGCCATCTTGATTAACTCATGGCTACAGGAGAGAACAGCTGGCAGGGATTAACCAGTGTTTAAATTGAATGATTTAGAAGTCATCCTTCTTTCATGGTGAACTGTCAATACAAAACGGTAGCCCGCTGGGTCGCTAGCTAGACAGGCAGGAAAGCAGCCATACACAGCACCTACTCCCAGTTAGTTTAAGCAGCCAAGCAACTACATGCAGTATATGTATTTTTTTAACCCATTTGTTTGTCTTCAAATATCAACGCAAGAAGGGTTTTTCTGCTATGCCACATCTTTTTATTTGTTCATGTAATTGGATGCTTCAGGGAGGAATTTCTATTTTCTGTAATGGACAAACTTAGGCTATGTTCACAATTTATTTAAAATAAAGCTTTATTTATATAATTATGTAATTCGATCCGTTATACATTTCTATCAGTTTTGTATTGGAAGGATATATCAACATATCGCTGCTTACATTCGCCACCAGCAGACCTTATAATTATGATTAGCCTGTTCTAGATAATGTTTGCTTATGATTTCACCAGGACCTGAAAAGTCATTGTAGAAAGCTGAAGATAAAAGCTTGGTGCTGCCTCTAAACTCCATAACTTAATCTATCCTGTCAATGATTCAGGTTTGATCACAATGTGCACATTTCTTACTAAGAGATGAAACACTTTTTTATAGCCTCAGAATTATGAGAACAAAAATGTGGGAGTCTTAAAGGGAAAGTGGGTGGGTGAATATTATTTACATTTTATGCAAGTGATAAAAAAAAAATGTGTGTGTGTGTGTGTGTGGGGGGGGGTGTGTTGGAACACCAAGACTATGTGTAACCAGTACATGTGATTTACATAAGTGGCAGGGTATGCACATATGTACTATGTAAGAGAGAGAGAGAGAGAGAGAGAGAGAGAGAGAGAGAGAGAGAGAGAGAGAGAGAGAGAGAGAGACTATGTGGGTGGGCCTATCTAAGTGGAAAAGCATAACTCTCGTTCCTACTGTGTGTGTTTGTGTGTGAGTGTGTTTGTGTGTGTGCGTGTGCGCGTATGTGCACACTATAGAAGATACAGCCAACATGCTGCTTCTGTTTGAATTGACATGAGCTGTCTTTGTGATTAGGACAACAATTTGGCAGAGAGGCTGTTTTTGTTATAACTCTGTACTGTTAAACCCTTCTTCAAAGCTTTGGCTACACATTTAGGCTGCTTCCCCGCTCCTTTTTGCTTCAATACCTCTTTCTTCAACTTAAGGGTAAATCCTCTGAAGGGAAGTAAATAAATCATAACATAAATAATGTTTTTTTCATGCCGTTAAAGAACAGCATGAATATTATCTCCATGGAGGGCCACCAACCAGCTCAACATGGGTTCTATGGAATATAGGTGATTGGGTTGATATTGTTGATAGTGTGGTTGTAGTTTTCCGAAATAGGTTTACAGTTTGGTCATAGAGCAGTCGCTTGTATCCAGGAGTTTGCAGTGAAAACATATACGTACATATATAAATATGTATATACATATATATATATATATATACTATACAGGAGACAGCAAGGGCCTCATGATAGGGATGCCCTTAAGGGAAGTATTAAGGATTAAGGTCTCAGGATCAAACCTAGGAGCCTCCTGGCTAGGAGTTGAACCTACTAGTCTCCCTCAATTCCAACTCAAGAATCAAAGTCACTCAAGAAACAAAGTTATACAGCATATTTATTATAATTGGATTTGAATTGTTTATTCTTACAGGGACACAGCACAATTATTAGTAATTGCACCAGACTTAGCTAGCAGCTAATTTGCATCTGATGTCCCTGGGCAGGTAGAACAACCACTTCAAATCCACTACAATAAAACATCACAATTCATAAAAGTCCATCAGTGTGAAATAAATAAAAATAAAAGCACGATAAATCCAAGGGGATCATTAGTGACGATCACATGTTCATTTCCCATTGTGTGACGGCAGTGTGCAAATCAAAGATAAATCAAACCAAAGCAGATGAAGAGGACCCTGTGCAAATACTGCGCTCTATCCAATCCAAGAACCAATGGTTAGCTTGTGCTCATTGATTTTGACTTGTCACACATTGTGGACCCTTCGGATCCCTGTGAGCACGCTCAGCTCAGAGTTAAATACTCGCTGCTGGCGTCAAACAGCTATTTATTTTAGTTTCATCCGATTACAATGGAGTGCCGGCGTCTTGGGAGTACATCCTAATTAGTACATGCTCAGGGAGGCGGCAGAAAGGAAGTGGCGTTTGTTTGGAGTTTTGATCGTTTAGGTATATACACGTTCTGGTGCCCCCAAGAGGCAAGATTTGAAATACTTGCGGGACAAAATGCATGATTTCAACATTCACACTCGCCGCGTGCGTTTACTGATCGGCCCTCATGACGTGCGGTATCTAGCCATCACTGATGAGGCACATTAAATACAACACCTGTTGTACACAGCGATTTAAATTAGCAAGATAACAAGAATATAGATTTGAATATAGACTCTGTGGTGAAGCGTTGCCACGATTCGTTAAAAAAAAAAAGGTATTATTCTGTCCATTTTCACCCACACTCAGTGTCTCTCTCTCTCGCTCCCTTTCTCTCCCTCACTCTGTTTTTTTCGTGCCGTCAAAGAACAGCATGAATATTATCTCCATGGAGGGCCACCAACCAGCTCAACATGGGTTCTATGGAATATAGGTGATTGGGTTGATATTGTTAATAGTGTGGTTGTAGTTTTCCGAAATAGGTTTACAGTTTGGTCATAGAGCAGTCGCTTGTATCCAGGAGTTTGCAGTGAAAACATATACGTACATATATAAATATGTATATACATATATATATATATATATATATATATATATATATATATATATATATATATATATATATATATATATATATATATATATATATATATATACTATACAGGAGACAGCAAGGGCCTCATGATAGGGATGCCCTTAAGGGAAGTCTTGGGAGTACATCCTAATTAGTACATGCTCAGGGAGGCGGCGGAAAGGAAGTGGCGTTTGTTTGGAGTTTTGATCGTTTAGGTATATACACGTTCTGGTGCCCCCAAGAGGCAAGATTTGAAATACTTGCGGGACAAAATGCATGATTTCAACATTCACACTCGCCGCGTGCGTTTACTGATCGGCCCTCATGACGTGCGGTATCTAGCCATCACTGATGAGGCACATTAAATACAACACCTGTTGTACACAGCGATTTAAATTAGCAAGATAACGAGAATATAGATTTGAATATAGACTCTGTGGTGAAGCGTTGCCACAATTCGTTAAAAAAAAAGGTATTATTCTGTCTATTTCACCCACACTCTCTCTCTCTCTCTCTCTCTCTCTCTCTCTCTCTCTCTCTCTCTCTCTCTCTCTCTCTCTCTCTCCCTCTGTCTCCCTTTCAATCTCATCACTATCACTCTGACTAGCGCACAAACACACACACAAAAACACACGCACACACGAACACACACACACACACACACACACACACACACACACACGTACACATACGCACACATATACAGTTCAAGGCAATTATCTTTGTGGTTTCTGTCCAGCTTTCTGCAATTCCCACTTAAGGCCGCTGGACAGTGTTCAACCGAGCGCTGCCTCACTGCCAGCGGCCCACATTCACCCGGGGATTGTCAAGTTAGTGAGAAGGAGCACATACACATTTACAGTGAGCACCGTTGCCACCTCCTCTGTTTGGCTGCCATCCTCTAATGGTTAATCAATCACCAACCAGAGAGAGAGCCCCATCGTTTCCAGTGTCACCCACTCTCCCTCACTCTCGCTCACCCTCCATAACCCCTTGCAGTCCGACTGCGCCACAGGTACCGAGGGTGTATGGATTTCCGAGGGTTTTATCGGATTACTTTTTTGGACTGATGCTGTAATGTATTTGTAATGATCACTGCACTTTCATCTAATGTGTTAATGCACACACATACACATACCGCACATACAGCATGTTGTGTTCATCTGATCTGTCTTGTTAGCCTGGGCCAGGTGTGTGTGTGTGTGTGTGTGTGTGTGTGTGTGTGTGTGTGTGTGTGTGTGTGTGTGTGTGTCTGTGAGCAAGAGAAAGAGAGAGAGGAAGAGCGGGGGAGAGAGGGAGAGGGAGAAGGAGGGAGAGACATATAAACATAGAAAGGGAGAGCGTTTGTGACACCCTGCACTGCACCCTAATGAGAGAGAGGGATCTAAAGGAGCCGGCCAATGAGATTAGATGCAACTCAATTCAATTACCAGTGAGCCACCATGGGTGAGGCCCCAAACCTCATCCTGTTAACATCCGCTTCATAGAAGAGGAGGAGGAGGAGGAGGGGGAGAACTGGCATTTAACCCGCGCTTAGCCACCGAATATTGTGTTGCTACACACACCAGTACCGGCGACATCCCACACGGAGAGACACATGGGGTGTCATCACACACATTTTGCCATTTCACAGGAAGGATCGTAGTAGCCAACTCCTGAAGTAGATGCTCATTACAAGATACTTGCGATGATTGTTGGAGGAAAATGGTTGCCTGTTTTTCATTGGAATACATTTTTCAAACCGATGCACAGATTTCCCCTTTTATTTTGAATCTCAACGGTTGCGCCGATAAACAAATCGGAGTATATTGACAGATTCACCGAATAATTCACTTAAATTTCCTGTTTGAGCTTCATGCAGTGCAAGATGTTGATGTTGTGCATATTTAGCAATGAAAGTGGCACTTGTTCTGGTGGTGGTGTTACTACAACACTGACAAAACAAGTGCATGCTAAATAATATTGTTGGTCATGCTCTATTCCATCACTAAAACCTTGCCTGCCTTGAGAGGATATGCACTCAGGAACCAGTGGCTCCGAAGTCCTAGTGAAAGAACAACGGTTAAATAATAAGCTGTATCCAGTGTTTACTATTGTAAGTAACAACAACGATTTATTCAATTTGGGGCCAGTAGGACAACACCTAAGTGTTGCGGACGTGTAGATTATGCATTGTTGAAATGCATCGTGTAGAAATGCATTGTTTGAGTTGGAACAAATGTGCTGTGTACCGTTGGTGACAAACAATTTGGAATAAGGTGTGTGTGTGTTTGTGTGCATTTGTGTAGAGTGTCTGTCTATGCATGTATGTGTGAGTGTGTGTGTGTGTGTGTGTGTGTCTGTGTTTACACATTGGCAGAGGCATTGGAGATGATTCAAACAATTGATAAGGGAGCAGATATTAAAACTCTTGTGTGTGTGTGTGTGTGTGTGTGTGTGTGTGTGTGTGTGCGTGTGCGTGTGCGTATGTTCGTGACGGGGCACTGATCAGGCCGATCAGCCACGGTGGGGCGGTCCGTCCGTTTTTTGCCAGGATTTATAGACGGTGATAAGGAATCCTTGTTGTTGTCTTCTAGACTTTATTTACTTCACTGTAATACATTTTTAGATGCATCCAGACCGCGGCGAGCCTCCCTGAGAACAGTAAGAGTAGGATATATGGCTTTCCTCCATGTTGAAGAATAAAAAGCACTGGCACAGGACTTGCTGAGGGTTCCCCTGCCTGGTTCCTTGGAGGGTGAATCCATTGATCAGTTAATGGTGAAAATGGCCACAGGCCCAGCATAGGAGTGAGTGTCCATGCTTCATCTTGTTGGCAATGCTAACATCCCGTTAATAATGACTTACCCCAAATGGATATGCAAATCCGAGTTGCCATCAGCTAAGAATTTGGTTGGCAGCGTCGGAGACAGTGTCAACGGACAAATATAGCCGGGATCCAGTGCCACTTGAGGACTTTTACAGCTTAATATAGATACTTAATTTATTTAGGTTTTGTTATTTTTCTGCTTTTTGATACATGAACCCTCCCCGCCAGTGGTGGTTGCCAGGTCCTGCTGTGAACAGATCCTGCTGTTTAAACAAAATACAAACTTTTCTGCTGACTTCACAAAGTAAGGGTGTAAGTAGCAGCAGAATTAGTAATTCTGCAAAGAATATTTGTCCCCTGACAGATTCCATCTATTAATTTACATACAAATGTAAAACTAGGCAGGCATGGAATCGTCTTTAAATCTTAAATGAATCCAACTGTCGCCTTGGTTTGCCGGAGGCAATGGGAGATAGAGTGGCGCGCAAATCAGCATTTTCAAAATAAAAGCTCTCTGTGATTCTAATCAGATAGACAAGGCACTGTTTTTTTTCCAATTTCCCCATTAATGTTAGCCTAGCTTGAGTCTCCCCTTGTCTTCCCGACGTGGGCGCTAGGAGAAGGAGGAAACCATGTGCACTGATTAATGTACCACACCCTGGGTATCCCAGGCAGTGTAAAGCATCGGCGCTAAAAAAGCATGTGTGCCTATGGCCTTTTACCAATGGCTGTCTGACGCAACTTATTGCACATCTAGCTTGATTACCAGGTTAAGCGGTTCGGTGACTCCTCTACCTCTACCTTTACCCGCCTCGCTTGCAGCCCTCCAAAAAAACCCCAAACTGACAGCGACCGTTTTGACCCAGTTCGTCTGCATGACATCTCCTAATGCAAGAGAGAAGCTTTTAAGGCTTTTTAAGGCTGCCATGCAATCGAGCTTGTTTGTGGGGCTGCTAAGGATCTCCACATAATGACATAGAGACTATCCTTAGTCACTCTTGAATGAATTCCCAGCATGTCCTCCACCTTTACCACCAGGTTATAGCATTTCATTATGACAGTACACACAGCCAGGAGGCAGGAAGGAAACTATATAAGGCTATACAGGAAATCTATGAAGCCGGTGGCTATATGTTGTGAGTGTGTGCGTTGACAATGCCTGTCCTCAATCCATCACCTTTAAATGCATGTTGTGCCACAGGAAGTTTCCACAGTCATTCAGCAGAGTGAGAGAGAGAGCAAGAGAGAGAGAGGGGGGGAGAGAGAGAGAGAGAGAGAGAGAGAGAGAGAGAGAGAGAGAGAGAGAAGGGAGAAAGAGGGGGAGGGAGAGAGAGAGAGGGAGAGAGAGATGGGGGGGGAGAGAGGGAGAGAAAGAAAGAGAGGGGGGGGAGAGAGAGAGAGAGAGGGGGGGATATAGAGAGTGAAAGAGAGAGAGAGGGAGAGAGAGAGAGAAAACCAGCAACAACAGCAATATCTTAACTCAAAGGAGATGTGAGATGTTAACTTGGTGGACGTGTAACCTTGGGGGGCTAACGTGAGGACACCTGCAGGCGGCCTTGGCCGGGCCCACGGTTTTCCTCTGCACACACACAGGAGGGCACCGCATGTTTTTTTTGTGGTTTTCCCTGACTACTATTGCTACCTGTACCGCCCACCGCCCAACAGTGGGGCTGCGGTAAGGAGGTCCAGCACTCTACACTGCAGCGAGACAGCCCCCTGGGAAGGGTGGAGGGAGGGAGGGAGAGAAAGGGGGAGAGAGAGGGGGGCGGGGGGGGGGGGGATGTATTTTTTGGTGGCCGCTCCTCTAAGGGCCTTTCACGGGTGCTGTTTAAGAAGCTGAAGGCTACTCATGCATTCAGAGCAACGGAAGAAAAGAAGGAAAAAAAAAGAAAGAAATTAAATTGACGAATTGCTAAAAGGCAGGGGGGAGAAGAGGCACGGGGAGGAAGAGCGGGGAAGGGGCTTTCTTGTTATTGCCGCCATTGTTGGTGTTGCTGTGGCTTTTCTATGGCGACGTCTTACGCCTGCACTCTGCAGCCGGCTCAAAGAGATAAGGTTGACTAAAGAGAAATGGCTTTCGAAAGGAAACCCCATCTGCTTGGGCCCATTTCATTACGCCTTACGACAACTTACAAATATCAAATGCTGGCTAAAATATATTTTACCAGTGCAAAATCACCATATGAAATGTGCTGATTGTCCTGTTTTGTCGGGAGGCAAATAATGAGATGAGGTGATTTTTTTTTTCCCCCGATATTTTATTCTGCGTCGGGGAGCATACATAAACATGAGTTAGAATGGAGCGAAACATTTGAGTTGGAGAACAAAGAAAATAAATGAAAGTGCTTACATTTTTGTAAGCCATTTCTTCCTCTTCCTTTGTATGTAGCAAATCGCCGTCCCTGTGCCCGATTATCATTTAAAACCCTCCATGTTTGCGGTGGCAGCCCCACAGCACGCAGGACTGACGTCTCTCAGATCAGCTTCTGCTCTGTGAGCAAGGCAGTCCACCAGAAAACGGGACCGCATTCTTCATCCTGCCGTATTTCACTTGACCATAGTGTGTCAAAGGGCTCTGTGTAATGAAAATATTTCACGTTTGAATTAATTATAAGAACGTCTCACTCTCTCTCTCTCTCTCCCCCTCTCTCCCTCTTTATCAGTTCCCAGCTAGCGGAGGGATTGTTCTTCACCATGGTCTCGGGCTATCCTTCATTGTGTTGCTCTTTAAAAGAGCTAGCACCAGCCTCAATGGGGAAATAGCATCTGCGATGGGTTGCGCAGCACTGTCAAAGTGAACATGCGGCTCAGCTAAACGCCATGATTTAATTGTCGCCGGGTGCAATAGCATCATCCTTACCACCTTCGGTATAATAGCAATATAATTCCCTCTGTTCAATATCCCGTCGTTTAATTATGATATTGTCGCCGGGAAGTTACGAGGGTAGATTTATACGCACCCGTGTCCATGCACAGGCGCCAACCCACACGTACACACGCACACACACACACACACACACAGAGACTCAGACACAAAAGACATACATATATTGAAAGCCACCCTTTCAATTCGGCAAGGCCAATTCAGATGATAAACAAAGCCCTTTGACCTTGGATTAAATTATACGTCACTCACTGCTTGCATAACTTCTCGATCATGGTGAAACACACAAGAAATACAAGAACAAGGTTACGTATTTTTGGAACTCATTTATCTCTTCCCCTCTCTCTCTCTTCTCTGCTCTTCTCTCACTCACTCAACACATTGACGCACACACACACACACACACGCACAAACACGCACACGTACATGCACACATACATACAAACACACACACACACACACACAAACACATTAACACACACACACACACACACACACACAAAAACACACTAATTCACACAAACACACATCCACCCATCCGCCCACACACACACACACACACACACACACACACGCCGTGGGTGTCTTTTCATCTGTGCAGGGTTCTCCATCCTCCAGGCCATCATGGAGGCGGCGGTGGCCAACAACTGGCAGGTGACGGCCCGCTCTGTCAGCGCCAGCACGGACGCTGGAGAGTTCAGGCGCATCATCGAGGAGATGGATCGCAGGCAGGAGAAGCGCTTTGTGATCGACTGCGAGGTGGGCCGCATCAACACCATTTTGGAGCAGGTGAGGCTGTGATCTGGGGTGTAGCGGCGGGGGGGGTGGGAGGGTAATGCAGTGGGGTCTGGTGGGTGGACTCCATGTAAACCACGTACTATAATGTTAGCAGCATCGACTCTTTTACTTGTGCGCGAGTGTGATTAAACACAATGTTTCACCTCAGGCAGCTCATAACAGAAAGACACGGTGTATGGGTTTGCGTTGTTTTGTTTTTTTATTGGAATAATATGTAAATGAGCTATCGTTTAATGAGAGGATAGGTTCTGTTTGCATTGCAATATAACAAATTGCGTGGAGTCATCATAATACGTTTTCCCCAAATATTGCTTCAACTATATATTTTGTGCGTACCTAAGATCCTATCCGTGTTTGTGTTGTGTGTTGTTTGGTGGTCTAACAAAGAACACACGCTCCCATTTCCGACGCTATTTCAACCTTGACATTGACCAAGATGCCTGGCACTGAACAACCCCGCTGTAAGCGGCCATTTTGACAGAGAGAGCGAGAGGGAGGGCGAGAGAGGGACCCTTGTCGATGCCACAGTTTTTCCTTTCAAACACCAATGTCCTCCCCCTGAAGAGGAGAGCAAAGATCTACTAGTCCTCAAAGAAGGGAGGACAGAATTAGCCTGAACACATCAGTGTCATTGCACCATGCGTCCTCTTCTTCTTCTACTTCTCAGTCGCCTCCAGTCCCACAGAGTCGTACGTGGGCCCCCGGCGAAGCGCTATCTCTCGCTTTCCACCCCGTATTGGATTCTGCTTGTTAACCATCATTTAGATAGTCGCCTCCCCCTCGCTTTGTGCCCCCAAACGACATGCTATAGCTTCCCATGCTTTCAAGGGTTTTCATTGGATCCCAGTTTCGTCATTTGCTGTTAATGTGTGCGGGTGGCTGGTTAATTCTCTGCCGCACACGTCCGCCCCTCAGTCAGAAAATCAATTGTGTTTCTTTTCAGTTCACAGCAAGAACGGGCCCCTAACATCACGCCGAACAATATGCCTTAGAAATCACTCGTGATACAATGGCTGATATTTTTATCCAATGGATAATAGGCACGATGGTGTTGCTTTTTGGATTCTTCTCCGCCGATTGATTTCTGTTGCTTTATTCATCATCATACTCATCATTGTCTGCATCGATCCCCTCGCTGCAAGTTCCTGGAAAGGCAGACACCACCAAAACACCCTCATTAAAGCCGCCTGTGAAGCAGTCGGCGCCGCACAGTCGTACACTTTTGTCCAGGGGCATTCTCAGCGTGGGCTCGTCTCTCCTGAAGCTAATTGACATCATTTGGCCATGTCTGCCAATAGCCCTGAGTCATCGCCCCCCTCCGACTCGGTTCGAGCGGCCACACTCGGCTCGGCGTCCCACCCCCCGATGGGAGTGTGCCGTTATATTGACCACCACCACCACCACAGCGCCCCCTCCCCCCACCTCTCGCCCGACCACCTCCAAGGCCGTACACACAGGCAGGCGCACACCCACACACACAAAAGCGTCCAGCTCTATAGCGGCTGCTGAGAGTCCTCACTCAGAAGGATGTAAACGTGTTGTCCTGTTTCCTTCATGCCGCGTCGCCAGCAGCCCTGTTGACCGCGGCTTTGTGCAGAGACATGAGCTCACATCTCCCAGAGGACCGGGACGATTGTTTTCATTCAGTCAGACTTTCAAGACAGACTGTCATGTCGGTCACAGAAGTTTGGCGTTGGCGGCGTATCGCGATTTCCGCAAACTTCAACGCTTCCGTCCATCAAGGTCGCTCGCTGTCGGGGTTGGGGGGGTGGGGGGGGTCGTGACGCGGTGCAGATCCGGGACGCTGATTGTTGGGGAGGATTTGGCGAGGGTGGGAGGGGGAGGGAATGGTAATCAGCTTGGTGGCTTTAGTCTTATGATTTGAGTATGAGTAATCCCACTATAGTGAGAGGGAGCGAGAAAGAGTCCATGGAACGGTGACTTATCCGGAATGTGGAGATTGCTGAGCCATTTTATTCAGCCCCCAGATTTTCCTACGTTTGTTTCCCCACAAAAGAGGGACAGTAGCGTGGACTCACTGCTCATCCTTTGAAGTTTTTAATGGCTTTGCATTGGTCTGAATGGGGAAATGCTTATTCTGCTTCACTGTTTGCTTTTTAGAGTCATTATAATCCGATAAAGACTTTTTTTTTTATTGTTCTTAAACGGGTTCTTAATTTTTTTCCTTTTTTTATTATCACGATACACCATCCAGCAATGAAACAGTTATGTGTGTTCTCTTATAAGATGATAATAGCCATTCACTTGAGAGCCGAGTCATTATCATGCACAGGACACCATTATTCCATTTTTACTCTGCTTTACTTAGGGAACTTAGAGGTACATAGCAAGCCTCGGTACAGAGGCATTAAGCGTACTGATACTGCATACAAAATAATCTTCCTGACTAAATATTGTTGTCTTTTTATTATTAAACCCATTCAACACATTGTAAAGTATGGTGACACTTTTCCCTGTCATCTAAAGAGAGAAATACATTCTTATATTATATAGTCTCTATATTATTTTCTTTCAACCAATCTAATGACAAATAACAAATGTTCAGTTCAGTTTATCATTTTGATTACGTATTACTTAACCTGATACGTTTCCACACTCGTGGCTACCACATTGTCACTTTCCTTCTGACATTGTCCATGTCGACAATGGTGTGTCGTGCTCCTGTAAGAAACTGGTTCTGTTTTGACTAATACGACTCCAGAAGTCCGCCTTTCCCCCTTCAGGTAGTCTCTTCATCGTGTCTCACTCAACGGTTTTGGAGCACCGCTCACCTTCACACATTTGGAACTCGTGTGACTGCCTCACGGTTTCAGGCGCACTGGGTTTGATGAGGCCAGGGCGGGACCTCATTTAGTGTTTGAGAAATTGGATGGAAGGGGACTCGTTCGTGGACGAGTGGGGGGTGGCATCTCGAGCAGTGCAGTCTGTACTGCACTGTAGCTTTTCCTTTGGATGACTTGAGTGACTTTTTGAACGTCTACAGAAAACATCCAGCTAATCCCATGGGTAGCTCGGGTGGTAAGGAGCAGAGCAGTTGTGCTTTTCTCCCTTCTACTTGAGGAACGCAGACAGTTCTCCTGATGTGAACTGTGGTTCATTGTCACTCACAAGCACCTGTGGTACCTGATGAACAGGCCTCTCAGAACCTCTATGATCTTACAGAGCTTCCTCTCCAATGGACTGGTCGGCTACACCCAGGGGTTGAAGTGGTGCAAAGGGGGTTCTCTGGATTCGCTGGCAGGTTTGGCAGATTTTGTTTTTGATTTCAGCGTCAATTCCTGGCCGCCAGACATAACTCGGAGCCAGAGCTTTAGTCCTGACACCTCCAGGATGTTATGTTTGCAGTTCTGTCAGAACATTTGGAGACACGACTAAGCGGAGGCCCCCACATTAGGCATCCTTTCTGAATTGTCAGCACGTTGTGCCTGGTCAGGTAAGCTGCTAGATCTCCTGTAGCCTTGCACAGCGTCCTTTTTGACTGTGCATCAAAGGAAGTGGAAAACAGGACAGCCTGTCTGCATTGCCATGCAGGTACCTTTCTTGTACTTTATGGGGTAGTCGTGACCTGAAAACAGCAAGGCCCAAAGCTGCAAAAGTGCCGATGGTATGGCCGTCGGCAGTCAGTGATCAGTTGGTAACATGAACTTCCTTCCATTTAGAACTTCCTGTCTCTGAAGATGGTTCATGCCTCCTGCTTGACCTGAGCATAGTTCTGTTCAGCCTTACTGAGTCTTCTGGAGGCAAAGCGATTGAACTCACGTACGGCGATGTGTTGCACGACAGTCACACGCCTAGCACTGCATCACAATGAGTGAGTACGTTCTGTGTCAGCAGCTGTTCATCGGCTCTTTAAAGAGCTGATTAACATTCACTGGTCCAATGTCTTACCTTGACACAGGAGTGCGTTCAGGGGGTTGGGGATCGACGCTAGACTGGGAATGAATCCCCCGTAGTTATTGATCGTGCAGAGTAATGAACGTAGCTGGCTCCCGTTGGTGGAAGCAAGGGCTTCTGCAATGGTTCGTCCTTTCTCTGGTGTCCTGTATAGCTGCTTGGCATCATGTTCTTCGTCACTTTGCTATGTCACCACAATGTTTTCCAGGTAACAGTTGACGTTTGGGATTCCTTGTGAAACCTGATCCAGGGATAGTTGGAAAATAGCCAGATCTAAAACTATTTTTAACTGAAATGTCCTGTGTGGGCTGTGATGATTAGGGGTGTTTTACTTTTTCTGTGTTTATATTAATTACAGATAGATAGATTACTACCAACATAACAACCAACCCTCTCCTATGCTTAAAAAAATAGGGTGGTCATTGCGATGTGATGTTATGATGTACAAGCACTATACTCTACGCAAAACACTTCTCTTTCCTCGCCTTTTCAGTGTGGCTACAGACAAACTTGTCACTTAGCGCTTCTTCCAGGCTGCCGTGAGATCACAGCTTTCGGATAACTATTACAACACGTCAATGCACTCACTGACTTCCCTCCTTCCCGGTTTCTCTTAAGGAAGCGGAATCCCTGATGACGATAGGCTTCGGGGAAAAATGGCTCTTCAGTTCCACCACTATCCCGTTGAAGGATAAATCCACTGGCTTCGCTGGTGTGATTCAAATACTCTACAAGCCATATGTTAGAGCGTCCATTTCACTAGGAAGAACCTCCACCTGCTTTTCTTTTGTCATTTGCATTGACAGTGTTCAAACCATTTCATAGTTTTCCCATTGCTCAACAATTTTATCATGAGCATCAATATGGGGGCCTACGGAGGACTCCAGCCTCGCCAGACCCACACACACCCGCACTCTGCACTCTGCAGCACGGCAGAGCGCTGACCAACGTGCACTCTCACTCTAGCGCCCCCCCGCCCCCCATCTCATTTCCAGGGCACATGTCACCCCCAGCAGCCTCAAACACACAGACAAACACCTATCAAATTCTCTCCCTTCCACCATCTCCAGGGCACATCCACCACCCCGATCGCCAGCCGGCCCTTTGAGCCCAAATCAAAGTCAAGATCTCGCAAATCAAAGTCAAGATCTCGCAAATCAAAGTCAAGATCTCGCAAAACCACTCAGTGTTTGTCCCCAGTACATGTTTTGTTTTTCTTCGTCTTTTTTTTTTTTTCCTTCATGTCACTTTGGCGGCTCCGTAGGGGCCAATATTGTTGCACAAGAACATTTTCTTAGCTTACTCATAATGAGGTTATTTTCTTGTTTCAAAACAGACCAGCATGACATGAAGGGCCCTTTCTTGCACCCAGTGCAATTTAACTTTCTACACCTACGCATGTATCATTGCTAATTTGCACCCGGCACAAAGCTGAGTTTCCTCCCCAGCAAACAAGCGCCATTATACTTGCGCCTGGAGAGGCGTATCGGCGAAAAGCAGAGGCGTGTTCCGGCGCAAATGATACTTGGTGCTATTTTAGTCATCTAAAAATTGCGCCACTGCAATTGTGCCACTGACTTAAAAATACCTGGTCTAAATGCACTAGTGGATAGCGCAGTTGGTGTTGCTATTTTCATGTGCCATGGCAGGTCGGAACTGCAACATAAGCTTACACACACATAGGCTATACACAGCACAAACATGCAAATGATAAGCCTAATTTAAATATATTATGTCAAAGATTGTTCATACGTGTGAAACTGCATAGAAATAGCATGTGGATTGTGGAAACATTTTTTTTCCATAGGGGCTGCATGAATGAACACTGTATAGTAGGTTATGCCATGCGTTAAAATAATATTAATAACAATAATAAACTCTAGCACAGTATATCCCAGCCTTCCAAAACAAAATCAAATTTTAGGGTAAATGGTTTGTGAAATTATTGTAAAGATGATACAGTGGTAAGTTGTACTTTTAAATCAATGCATCTGCAAACACTATACAGCAAACACATATTTTCTTGGCACAGACATCGTGTACAAGCCCATAACTTCGAGGATTGATGAGTTTTGATCGTGAGGAAACATAGTTTTACCGCGAGTAAGTGTTGAATGAATGAATGCAGGTGATGCTTGCCGCACGTGTATAATATAATACAGTCCATGGCGATGTATATAAACAGGGGGACACATGCATATTATGAACACAAGTCGATAACGATAATGTATACAATACTGGTAACAAAATGTTTGTTAATGTATTGCCGCATAGCATTAAATAGATCCACAGTTGCGGCCACAGGCCCGCGTTCGCATATCATATTGTGTGTTTCTGAAGTTGTAGAAGAAAACGCTATTCCATGGCCTATTATTTGGCCATAAACTGGGTCATTTCAAGTCTGAAATTCATGTGGTCATGCATCTGTCTCAGCAGAGACTGCAAACGCGCTGTCAAAATATCAACTTGTCAAGTTCAAATGTGCTGGCTCTTAAAGGGGATGGGAGATGGAACTCTCATTGGTTTATTGCACGTTACGCCCAAAACACACCTACAGGTTTCAGATCAACCCATTTTAGATTTGCGTTGGGCGCAAGAGTAATTTATCCGCCGGTAAAATAGCAACAGCGCCAGAGATCCGCCCACAAAGCTACTTGCACTTCACGTTTCATACTTGCGTTTCAGATTGTTAAAATAGGGCCCAAAGTGTGAAAACATGACTTGAACAGTAAACAATACTATTGTCACCGATTTATTTTATCATAATTAGATCCATTAACTTGATAGCAGAGTAATTACAACGCATGACAACATTATTCCATTTGAACTCTACTTTATTTAGAGAACTTAGGGGGGTACATAGCAAGCATTGTTACAGCACCATCAGGCGCACTGCGATGGTATGGCATACATAACAGAAACAACATAGGGATTTTATGGCTATATTAAGCACGATGCATTCTTTTTGAGAGTAAGATGAGGTTAAAAAAACACATCTTTGAGGATCTTAGCGGAGGGGGAAGGATTCTTTTTGGGTGCCTTAACGACCATCTGGACGTTTATGCTGTTCCATTTGTTTCATCATGCAGACACATTCAACCGATGGCTTACACATCACTTTAACATGTGAAAACCTGACCATTGAGCTGTCTTTTTCATCACAGCAGGATACAAAAGCTTCCCATGGTACGGATACATATGGTATCCTACATTTGAAGAGCAATGTGTTGCCATATTGCATATTTATTCTCATTCTGTACATGCTGTATAATTCTGGAGCTCTTTTGTTATTATTATTTTTAAAATTTTATCTTGTGAATGTATCTTGGTATGCATTGCGCCTGCCTCACCAACATGTGTTTGTATGTGTGTGTGTGTGTGTGTGTGTGTGTGTGTGTGTATTTCTGTGAGATCTCATCTCTGCATATACTGGCTAATCGGCTTCATCTATAAGATTGCACATATTGCCACATATCTGCTGTGGTGGTAGTGATTTCTGTGCTCGCCTTTATGCTTTCTGGTCCTGGCTGCGTTCCCTGTGGGGCTTTCTGTGCTGTGAGTCTGCTCGCAGCCAACAACCTGCTCATCTTCTGACGTAAAGAACGGAGGCAGACGGGAATGAATGGCGTCTGGGACAGGCCCTGGGCACACAAGCTGTTCAAAGAAACGGCAAACCCTGAAAAGACTCTCCCCCCCACTCACAGAGCTATGAGTTCTACTCACTGGGGAGGGGGGGGGAGTGGGGAAGGGAGTAAGAGGAGGAGAAGAATGAAGAATCGAGTGGTGCATTGGAGAAATAGTTTTGAATGTTATTCTAGTCTGGTATGGAAGGGCGGTTGTGTTTACCCAGGAAGAGGGAAATGTTGATAGTGTTGGGGATTTTTCTTTAAAGTAATACTTCAGGATTTTTCATCATGGACTATTTTCAGATCTTTCAGATCTATTTACAGATTTGGGAAAATGGTCCAGTATTGAGCGAGAACGGTGAACACGTACAATGGAATACCTTAGGGAATGAACGCCCAAAGGAACACATTGTACACATTGTCATTATTGTAATTAACCACAATAATGACAATGGGCTTGTTTAAAAGTGCTCTGACTGTATTCTGAAATCATTATCATAAAAAAATGTGTCTTTACCTTTTGCTTGATAACGATCTGTTTGTTATTGTTTCCAATCAAGTCTCACTCAATGAGAAGTCTTGCGAGAATTAAATTGTTGTTGCAGGAAGAGAACGGTGGAAACTTGAGTGAGCGCTGGAGAGGAGAGAGTTTATTGTGTTGGACTACAGATAGCGGTGTTCATTGTTGTCTGAAAGATTTGGGTGGAGGAGTGTTGAGATTGTGATGAAAATAGGTAAATATCCTGCAACAAGATTTCAGCTCAAGACTTCTACTTGAGCGAGACTTGGTTGGACACAATATCAAACATACTTGATCGAGCGAAAGGTAAAGAAACCATTTACTTTTTTCAGTAGGGATCCTTTACATAATGTTGGAATAGTTTCAGAGTATTTCAGTGGCTTAACACGTCATTTTAAAGGACGTACACGACAGGGCGTGAATGCCCCATAGGATTCATTTGCAGAGCGTTTTTGCGGATAATGACGGCAGTGTTATCATTCAATGCTGGATCTATTTAAAAATGTGTTTTTCCGCATTAGTCCCTTTCCTTTAAGCTTTGGAAATTTAGATTGTGTACAGGATATAACAAGTTCACCTGGGTCTTTTCACCCAAATAAATCTTTTATGTTTGGTATGATATTGAGTAGAATACACATCTGTTCTTTCTATTATCTCATAGAAGATAATAGAAAGGTAGAGGAAGAAAAGGTGTCAGATAGATAACAGCCTTAAAAAAACACCCAAACGAATCACACTGACACGTACAAGACTACACCTATTCAATCTTTTATGACTAAGTTTTAGCACCTTTTTTGTAGAAAAAAAAATGCTTTCATCCATGATTACACAGCCTCCTTGATTCCTTTGGATTTCCCTGAAAAAAAAAAACCCTGCCTTAATTAAGATAGAGTTTGGGGCGCGATAGAGAGGGAGAGAGAGAACGAAACGCACTGATGATTGGTAAAGTGATGCTCATTCAGGCATTTGCTTATTGTCCCCAGGCTAGGTGAGGAGAGGGGAGGGGGGAGGGTAGGGGGGACAGTGGCTAGCGGCTGCATGGGGGGAGGGATGTGGTAGGATGAACCCTTCCCTTTTGCTTCTCAACATAGAAACCCCTAGATATGGCGACCAATAAAACCCCTGACACCCGACCATTAAAGGGGCCCATTTGCTGTCTACGATTACAGAATTAAAGCAGATTATAGCGCTACCATTAAAGAGCATGTGACCCCTCTGACTCCTTCTCTGGTTGAAGAAGACGCTTCAGTTTCCCCATCGGGCTTAAGACTGTCGCATAAAAATGATCTTATGAATATATATTTCAATATCGTAAAAAAAAATAAAAAAAAGGTTTGGGTTACTTCCACTGAGCGTATGTTTTCAAATTCTGGCAGACGTAATTATTCTCAACATATTTGGCAACAACACATGCCTTAAATGTATTGATCTCTGTGAGGTCAAATTCCCGTCTGGTTAATTACCGTGTAGCAACGCGTTTAATTACTTTACAGTGATGACTACTGGCTTGATTGCCTTTCAGTCGTATCCGCCGTGTTGCTATGCATGGGAGGATGTGCAAAGGCTGTACTGTGTGCGTTTGCTTTTTGCATGAAACATTAAAGCAGTGGTATGAAGGCTGCCGGTGGAAAGAGCCTTTTCATTTTAGACTAATGCACTTCTACTTTTGAGACACATTCACCACGCATTCCACAGCCAGGCGGGGGGTCATTATTTAACAGTATCGTTGCACTTAGTTTGAAATGCTCTTGTGGTTTTGGACAATGAAAGTGAGTGTGGAGGAGAAGGGAGAGTGTGTTGAGTGTCCTTTGGGAGATCACCCACAGGTCTTTGTATGGGTATATGGGTGCAAAGTAAAAAAATAAAAACACTTATTATTTGAAATCCCCTACCATACCATTACTGCACACTGGTGTGCCGCTCTCTCCTTTCTCCTGCACCTACTCATTTGAAAGCCTGTGCACAGTACTGACCCACCTCCATATAACCACTTAACCACACTTAAGAACTTGCATCTTAAGATGTTGAAACAGCCTCCACTCAACCATTGAAGGAATCTAGACGTGTACACTGACACCAACACTTGTTGTGTTCAAGAAGGCCTGACGCTACGTTATTATTAGGATGTTTATTAATTAGTGTTTAGTGCAAAAGCAATACATCCACATCTCAGAAACATAATTCCATGTAATAGCCTTTTAATGTTCTATTGCTTACAACTGGTATCCTTGCGGAGATAGGCATTTTCACGATGCAGGGTTAGTGTGGAAATAATCACATCATTATTTTGCTTGTCTTTGTTAATAATGGATCAATTGAGGATTTTTTCAAAACTCATGGGAGCGTCTCAGTTTCCATTCGACCCCCCTCTCTCCCCTGAGCCTCTGCTTGCCGTCATACTCCAATCACACCACCCTCCACGCAGCACTGAAGAAAAGGTCAGGCGCTGGGAGAGGACACCGGGCTGGGCGTTTATCGAACTATCACTTAGTTCATGTGCCGCTGATGTTTTACGTCCGTGGCTCTCTTTCTGCCATAGCACGGCTTGTGTGCTCCTTCTAGGGGGGTCTCTGGGAGAGGTCAAGGTCAAGCCGGGTGTCTATTTCCGTCAGCCCTCACAGAAAAGCTCTGCTCCAGAATGGAAGCCCTGTTTTCGGCTGCAGCAGCAGAATTAAAGGTTGCGCAGAGCGAGCATTTTTGGGATCCAGTTGTTTCCCTTACATGTATCCAGCAGTGGCACAGTGCCCCTGCTGGGTTACCAGCGCCCTTGCAGTCAGCCATGCCAAAAAGATGAATGCTATATCTATATATTTAGAAATATTTTTATTACAAATCATTTTGGGTGTTCCAAATGCTATTATTTTAATTGAAAAACCTATTTATATATCGTAGATGCCCCCTACTGTACCCTCCGTGGTGGTTACATTGTTTTTATTGTCTTTTGAAAAATATTGTGGAAAAATACTGAGAGCAGAATAGTGTTCAGATATAGAAGAATAAAACACAAGGGTTGATACTGTAGGTGGCATACTCTCCAATGAATGGGTTTAGGCTTAATGTAGGAAGGATAAAGAGAAAAGGCAACACACAACAAGTTAATAATAGATAGTAGTCTACATATTTGATTGTACAGAGCGCAAGCAACAGTATTATGAAACCCAGATGCTTTGATGGCTACAAACCGCAGAGTTAAAACTGTATTTGTGCAAACATTAATGGCAAAACAATGTTGCATTCAATTTATTGTTATGATGTTTTGTTTTACCATTGTATGAGACTGTTTGTATTGGAATGCATCAGAGCCCTACTGGAATCAATGGCTACATCGAAAGCTCTCTGCACCAACGCACGTCAGTGCTGTGCACGTGCGCATCAGCACTGTGCACACGCACATCAGCATAGTGCACCTCACACAAACCTCAGCACCGCTAATGGAAAGAATCGTAGGGGAAACACTGGGATCAATGTGTGTGAGGGTTAAACAGGACAGGCAAAGTCAGATTAAACACGTGTTTGCATGTGTGTTCCTGTGTGTGTGTGTGTGTGTACATATGTTATGTAAATTATAGTTATGTGAACCTGAAAGGCATTTTGACTTTCACGTACTTATGGTTCTTAATATGCACAACTATGCTTATAATACCACTAAAATGTACAGGTCATCAATAGCATCAGTAGTTGCTAATAGTCTATAATTATTGTTATGGTTACCATTATGCATATTATAAGTTGTAGTAATACTAGTACCAGTCTAGCAGTAATAGTAATAGCAGTCATTAGCAGTCATTAGCAGTCAATGTCATTAGAAGTGTTGTATTACTAGTGGTAGTTTTAGTATTACACCTAGTATTAGCATGACAAAGACACTATAGTCCGATTCAGTTGATTCTGACTACCTTTATGGCGGCCATTACTTTAATAATATGATTCCACATCTCATATCTAGATAAAGAGTGGTTGTTATGTGTTGGGTGACGGCTGGGGGGGGGCGGGGGTATGCAGCGAATGTTTGACTATAAACCAATTTCAGAGGAAATTAGATTAAAGCCGTGCCGCTTGCAAGAGGTGGCGCTTGCTACCTGCTTCTTTAGCCGTGGGGGGGGGGAGGGGAGGCAGAGAGGAGCTTCTCGGTGAACGCCGGGGCGATATTGAAATGTGTTCCACTCGATGGGAGCTGGGCACCGTGCACCGCCTAATTATCCCCTCCCAAAAAAAAGGTATGCGGTGGCTCTGTGGCTCTGGCCCGAGGTGAGGTGTTGCTCTGTGTCATTAAGAACACGCTGTGCCCCGGCCCAAGGTTGCGCTGTGGTCGGTGGATCCGGCCAGGCTGCAGCCGCGGCCGATCACACGCTCACGGAGCAGGACTCAGTGTTCGCCCCCGGATCTCACAGAGCAAAAGGTTGGCGTGGACGGGGAAGGGAGAGTGCAACTAAAAAAGAGTGCATGGCCTTGGGGGGGGAATACAGCAGAGCAGCAAATGTCAAGGAAGGTCTAATTACAAACAGGAGCAAAGACTAAAGAGGAACTATAGTTCCACCTGCAGCCATGGTCTGGGAAAAGATTGATGTTTTAAACCTTTCCTTTGCACACTCCGGATTTGAATCCTATTTACTGTTCTAATTTTGGAATTTAGCCATGCGCTTATCCTACAATACATTTTTAGATACATGACTTTTTAATGAACCTGTAATGGTGTTAAGCTCAGAGAATGCCTACAGGTAGACTGTGAACATTTTGGTCCAAACCCAAAGTCTCTTCTTTTTAAATCAATCATGAATCTCCAGACTCTCTTTTTCACTTAACAAAGAGGTTGGAGGTTGAAGCAGTTAATGGCAGTGACAGATGAGGGAGGAGTTGTTTCGTGCTCCCTCATGCGCCATCCTTTGTGAAACTCCCCATTCGCCGGTTGACAAAAGGGGGGAAGAAATGGCTTCACTTGATCCGTGAGGCTGGTGTGTCCCTCGTGAGGGGATTGGACAACGGGGTCTCTCTCTGGCTGGGACAGACCCTACCCATGCCCAGTACTGTTGCCTACCTGCTGGCCGTCACTGCCGGCACCGCCCACAGATAACAACACCAATGCAGACACATCATTCCACTCCATCCACTGCCAGAACTGTGATTCTGTGTGTCGAGTGGTTTAATAAGCAGTTATTCACAATGCATTTTCCTCACCCCGTTATTTCGCCCTCTGTGAATACTTATAATGAATGGTATGAAATTATCTGATCGCATGCGTACACTTGTCAAGCTTGTGCTTAATTCAGTTCCTATTATGTTATGCCTTCAAGTATGGTTGCTTTTTTTCATTTGTTATCTTCATTTGGCCTGTGTGTGAACCATTTGCCTACCGGGTTTCTAATCAAGCAATAAGCCACGAGAGGACTTGGTTTACAGTGATTTAGAACAGTTGGTGGGCGTTGTGAGGCCCCGATGCAAAATCTTTCCACTACTCATCCACGCTTAGCTCATTAAATAAATCATAATTAACAAGGAAATCTGTCATTTTTGGGGGATGGACAACTTGATTTGAGCAGCGTGTTAATACTAAAAATGTATTGTTTGACCATAACAATCCGCTTTTTCATGATAAACTCTACCTACCTGTGTGAACGCCGGTGGTCATTCCTGTGGTCATTCAGGCGACTCGATAACAACCATGGAGTTGAGGCAGTAGCTCATCAAGAGACAGTGTTTTGAGATCCGAAAGCCCACCTATAGTCTCCCCAACCCTTCACTGCTAATGGTTCCCCCCTTGCAACAATCTATACACTGGGTTGAATCGGATTCGTGGCTAATGGTCCACAGAAACAAATAGGTAATTTTACAACAATTACAACACAGCCATCACCCTACCCCACTACGCCCATTCCCTCACTTACACACAGGCACAAATGTGTCCACACACTGTCAGACTGTTTGTTGTTGTGACAAAGTCCGCGCCAGAACAGAGTCGGGCAAACATACTGATTTCCCCCCACAACGCTGCTTTTCCTGCCATGTTTGTAGAACACAGGCTGGAAAACAGACACACACACACACACACACACACCCACACACTCACGCTTGTCAGGCTGCACATGGCGAGCCCCCAGCATTCACTCCCATTCCGCTAACAAACGTCAGAAATCTTCCATAACAGAACACTATTATGAGCCCCCTTGTGGAAAGCCATGTCCAGTTTTGTGTGCGGGCACCACGGCATCGTGACCAATCCGTATCGTTATAATGTTCCAGAGTTCACCCGGAAACTTGTTGTCCGCCTTCATCTTGACCGGAACAAGGAAAAGAGCAGGAAGAACAAAAAGGAAACGAAAACCATATTGTTAGACCTCGCAGAGATGCGAAGGCTTAGAGCCTTGCGTGCTATTTTCGGCGGTGCTGCGTGGGCCATACATGCTGTTATGCTGGGAAGGTGTGAGAGTTTCAAAAGCAGCGGCAGACGGCGCACATCTCATTGTAAACACCTTTTGAAAATATCTTCCTTTTATGTGTTTTTCTCCAATCCTTGAGCTTCGCCGTGAACCGCGGCGGAGCACTCCATAGCGAGGAGGAAACGTTACAGGTCGTTACAGTACGCTCCCTCCTCGTTAACGGCTCCTCCCTCATTAATGCTCTCTCCTAATTGTTCCGTCTCTGGGGCTGGCTCCATCGGAGACCGACCGCCGATTTGTTTTCAACTTCACTGTCGGTTCAAGCTCTCTAATGCTGCCTGCCAAGTTTGCACATTTACAATGATTACTGTGCCGGGCCTGTGTCTTTGGATCTCATCTCACGGTTGACTTGCTGTATTGATCTTCCCTCCCACAGGTTGTGGCTCTGGGGAAGAACAGCCGTGGCTACCACTACATTCTGGCCAATCTTGTGAGTAACTATCCAGTGATCAAGCGGCATGAGGGTCGAATCCCCGCCTTAATGTTCCTCATGACGGGATTAATGTACCACTATATACTCCTCGGCCAACAACACACACCAACATATGTATTGGGTGTCTATATGTGTTTGTGTTCTTGTGTTCGCAATTCTTGTATTTGACGAAAATTGAGTTATTATTACAGTTGTAGTAGTCAGTAATCATTTATTTTTTGTTTTTATCATCATTTATGAAAATAAATGTATATGAAATAATAATAATAATAATGAGATTAAAACATCTTAGCATCAACCTTGTAAACTTTGCCAGCAAGGACTGTAGGACAGTAATTTCCTCCTAACTTTAGCTTATTAAGTGATGATCATTTGAAGAGTTTGTTTTAAAAGGGCAATGTGTAAATGTGCGTTCACACCAAAAGACACATTTGTCGCCTGGTCGCGGTGACGCCTGAGTTTTGTCGCACAACAAGTCATAATCCGTCGCTGTAGTTATTTGTGCAAGTTTTATCACGCGAATATAGTCGGGCGTTTATGAGGAAATTGAGTTGTTGTGGAAGTACCAGAAACTCTATTGAAAATATCATCTGGAGGCACACACAGCTTTTGGCCGTGATATTATATATTATATTATATAGACATTTAATATTATATTATATAATATTATATATAGAGCTCCAGGAGTCGCAAACGGCAACAATCACTCTCCTCTCTTCTCCATGCTGCAGTTAACTCCGGACTGCAGGGAACGGTTGGTTGAACGCTGATTGGCTGTTACGTTACGTCTCTCAGGGAGTGAACGCTGATTGGCTGTCATCACGCGAATGTCGCGGCAAAGTTCAAATATTTCAAGAGATCCTCGTGAACGCGCTCGCCCGTGACAGGGCGCTCATGCCGCGCCACAAGTGAAATCTTGCCACAGGTTTTTCTTGCGACATATGTCGCCTGATACGCGTCTCTACGTTGGCTTTGTATGGAGTCGTGTCGCCCCGTCGTGTTTGGTGTGAACGCACAGTAAGATTTGGGCGAATTATTACCTCCACACTCAGATGAATTTAATTGACTTTTCTGACAAGTGCATCAACAAACTTAACAATCCTATTAACTCTTTCAGTTCAAATATACCACAAGTCTTTATAAGCTATGACGGTGCAGTTCGGACGGTGCAAAGTTGTGCAGTATCACAACTTTGTTTTGGATACCAACTTCCTCCTCAATAATGTCCTCAAAACCAATCACAGATCTATAGAACTGTAGGATGTTTATTTTTTGCCTGCCTTTGAGAGAGGGTTAAGCTTCTACAGCACATATACAATGCCATGCTGTGTGTGGATGTGTGCAGGTCCATCTGTGCAGCAATTGATGTCCAAGAGAGGGTTTAACTTCTAGTACACTTCTAGGACACGAGTATAACGCCACGGTGTGTGGCAGTTCCTGGCCAGTGGTTCATTTTGATGTCCGCGTCTGAGAGAACATTAGACTTCTAGGACCCTTTATAGTAGAACGCCATGATGTGCGGCACATTTCAGATACAACAACGCTCATTATAACACTCCTACACAGCGACGGTACTAAAAGATAATCACAAATGGGTGGTAGCCATTGGGATAACACACCCCCTCCTTCCTACAGCTTTTAGCCCAAAACACTTTTTTTTCCCTCTAGGTAACAAAAACAATTCTTATTTTCATGAGATTATACACTAATTGAAACATACTTATGAATATTATATCCTATTTCAGCCAAGTCAGTTCTGCTAGATGCCTTTAAATTCTACACACTGTACCTTTAAGTAAATATCTCGGTAACTTAATACATAGACATCTTTGTAATAACATCAAAACTGTTAGATGTTCACACTCTGTTGATAATTGTAGTTTATTTTCCGATGTTTTAAACAAATAATCGTTCACGTTGCACCTTGTTTGAGGGGGCCACCACTCTTTCTTCTCTCTGCTGTTCCCATGGCTGGCTTTAATTTTAACACTGCAGTCTACAAAACAAATCCTTAGGCTTTGTACTGTAGTGCTTTATTTTGAAGCCACCAATTTAACCACAGAAACCACAGGTCCCGTCACCGCACTGACATGACCTTAGCATGAAGGAAATGACAGTTTCAACATCATCGTAAACATTGAATATCTTTAATCTCCCTCTGTGGGAAAGGGCAGATTTGGATTGAAAGCAATTCAACCTATTTACAAAATAAAACAAACATCTGGTTTACACGACCTGCCATGCTTATATAAATACAGTCACTTGTTGTTTATCACTGAACTTGTTGACACAAAGATTTCCTCTCAACATGTTAACAGACGCATGACGTTCTTATTCCGATAAAACCATAACTTAATTATAAAATGTGTTGTTTTCAAGATGGGGTTTTAATGTTTGTACGAACTTGTAATGCTTCCACAAATGTGAAAACAAATTCTATCAGAAAAAAATGGGTACTGATGATATCAAATATAAAAAATTTCTACAAAAACAGGCGTGGATTTTCCAGATCCCATACAGCCAAATACAAATATGTTGCTATGGTCAAATATTAACTTGAAATGAAAGTGATCTGAGATATATATATATATATAAAGTTATTGTATATTTCCATATTTTATGAAAATTATGCAACCATTTATGTTTTATTTATATATATACATATAAATATAATGTATTTGAATTTGAATTCAACTATGTTCCTGTGTGATCTCAGGGGTTTTCCAACGTGAGCTTGGACAAGGTCTTTGCTGGTGGCGCCAACATCTCTGGGTTCCAGATCATCAACCCTGAGAATCCGATTGTGCAGCAGTTTATGCAACGCTGGGATCGCCTGGATGAAAGAGAATTCCCAGAAGCCAGCAGCACGCCTCTGAAGGTAGCCTGGAGAGCTAGGATGCGTGCGCGTCTAGCGCCAGCATTGGTTTTCTTCTAGACTTCAAACACTCTCTCTCCCTCTCTCTCGTTCTCTCTCTCTCTCTCTCGCTCTCTCGCTCTCTCTCTCTCTTGCGCTGTCTTTTCAACTCCTCCTCTCATACACTTTCTACCCCATTGGCTCTTCATCTCTTCCTTCCCTTTTGTTTTCGTTGTCCTCTTGGCATCCCCTTCCCCCGCAAGAGTAATCAATATATTGACAGGGAGTCCAAAGCGAGGTTATACCTCAGCCTCAATTTACATCTAATTAAACAATGACCAAGGAAGAAATTGATTTGGAATGACATTCAATTAGATTTTGTCATGGTGTGGTGGTTAACAAACAGCTTGGGCTATACTGGCTGCAAAGGTCAAGTTTGTTAAGTTTGTCGGTAAGGTAAGTTTGTCGGTACGTAGGGTTATCAGCAGACTTAAAACTACAAAACGGTTTAAAATCAGACTCTTACTCTTACTTTTCTGTTAAATCACACATAGTCCATAGCAATTAAACACCAATTACCGCAGCGATATACAATGGTTGGTCCATTAATTGGATTCCAGAATTAAAACAACTGAATCGACCAAAGAGTTTGAATCCCATTTGTGCAAGTGTTTAGATCCATCGTGCACAGTGGTTAGATCCATCAACAACAAATCATTTGTTCTTCTTTCAACTTCATCCCTAATAAAACACATGGAAACAGTATTCCTACATGTGATTGTGAGGAGCAAATGGTGAACATACAGAGACTTTGCATATGCAACTATCGTCTCGCTTGACTACTCCCTGGTACAAACAGACACATGTAATGCTCTTCACCTTATCATGTGTTACCCTACAAGGACAAAACGTAAGTTAATACATCAACCATTGTTGCACAACAACATTTACCAAGCATTGAATTGCACTTCCCCCATCGCCAACCCACCGACTTCGCTCTGTACTTTGAGCCATTCCCTTGTTTTCCCAATTTCCGTCATGCAACGGGATTGACCAAAACAAATAAATTTAATTAACACAGCCTGACACTTGCCTGAAGATTGTTGCGCGGTTTGACACGTGTGCTAAACGACTCATTTGTGCGCTGCGTAAGATGTGTTTCAACACCTGAATCGCTTCACTCAGCTAACCCGTGACTCAGTACAGCTGCTGAGGGGACGGGCGTCGTAATCCCTCTCTGTTTTATCCGCAGTACACGTCTGCTCTGACCCACGACGCCATCCTGGTGATCGCCGAGGCCTTCCGCTATCTGCGGCGGCAGCGCGTGGACGTGTCTCGCCGCGGCAGCGCCGGGGACTGCCTGGCCAACCCCGCCGTGCCCTGGAGCCAGGGCATTGACATAGAGAGAGCCCTGAAGACGGTAAGGAGAGAGAGAGAGAGAGAGAGAGAGAGAGAGAGAGAGAGAGAGAGAGAGAGAGAGAGAGAGAGAGAGAGAGAGAACTGAAAACGGTAGGGGAGAGAGAGAAAGAGAGAGAGCATTGAAAATGTTAGGAGAGAGAGATATAGAGAGACCGGAACACAGGAGGGAGATAGAGAGAGGGGCTGCCCTGAAAACTGTGGGGGAGAGAGAGAAAGAGAGAGAGAGCTTTGAAAATGGTAGGGTAGTGAGAGAGAGAGAGAGAGAGAGAGAGAGAGAGAGAGAGAGAGAGAGAGAGAGAGAGAGAGAGAGAGAGAGAAAGTGACTGCCCTGAAAAAAATTGGGGAAGAGAGAGCCTGAAAATGTAAGGGGCGAGGGAGAGAGAAAGATCCCTGAAAACGGTAGAGTAGGGAGAAGGAGAGCAAGAGAGAGAGGCCTAAAAAGGGTAAGGGGAGAGAGAGAACTAAAAACGGTCGGGAAGAGAGAGACAAAAAGAATGGGACCTGGTCATGGCAACAGTGAGAGAAAGAGGGCAAGAGGAATCGAGAGGGAAATAGAAAGCAAGAGAGTATAATATTGTATATTAAGAAAAGGGAAGAAATTAAGAGAAAATGAAACTGTATTGCACTGGTGAAATGTTGTGTACGCTGCAATATACTCATCCCTCATAAGCCCAATGTGATTACAAGAATACATCAAACATTCAGCCCTTATCCAGCCCATCCGTCTGCTAACAATCTGCACGCTCTGCAGGTGCTTGGCCACCAGTAGCACGGCTACGATAATACCATCCTAATACCAGGATGGCTTTCAACCACTGTTAACACATTTCACCTCCCGCTGGCCCAATTTCCCCACATGACAGGTTCAAGTGCAAGGCATGACTGGGAACATCCAGTTTGACAACTACGGCCGGAGAACCAACTTCACCATCGACGTCTATGAGATGAAAATCGGTGGGCCCAGAAAGGTAAGTGAGATTGTCAAGCTATATCTCCACTATACATTTATATTTACGATATTGGCCAGAATGTAAAGATAATCCATGTTATCCTTTGTTTATTCTAACTCCCCGCTGTATTTTTTTGCCTCATAAGCCAAAAACAAGTAACATCTGTCAAACATCTAGCTGTCAGACATCAAGGTCCAGAGCATAACTCTCACGTGCCAGGGCCGTGACATATGGCTGCACCCTTCCACCTACATGTACTGCATTATGGGATGGCTCACTTTGAAATCCTCTCCATTAAGATTGATCAGCCCATCTGTCAGAGCAGCGTTGGCAATGAATGCTTCACCAATGGGGTTTTTGGCACGTCAAACTTTCCCTGTGAGATTTCCTGACAACCGTCTAATCGAATTGCTTCGAGGTGTCACTATGTGTGTGCGTACATGAAACAAAACTTCACTGCTGCCCTGCTGCTATTGGAGGAGAAAGGAACGGGGTAAAACAGCAGATAAAAACACAAACACCCTGGCAGTGTTTCAGTGAGGGTTCGGCCAGGCCTGGCTAGACGAGAGCAGAGAGGTGTCAATAGGTAGCCGCGGCATAAGCCATTAAGATGATGTGTGCCAAGCATCGTGGCTCACATCAGTCACCCAGTGCCAGCAGATCTGAACAGCCTCCCATCAAAAGAGTTAGGTGTGACTAGTTATGGTCCGGCGCACTCCATAAAGAGAGATATTAATTTCATTCCTTTTATTCCTTCCTTGGTGACAGTAATTGCCGTTCAAATAGCCAATTACTGTAAAGGCGATCCAAGAATTCTCCTGGCTCTTCTTCACAAAGGTGATTCCCAGCGGTACGCTCACATCATAACTAGTACCATGTGATGACCTCTGCTTTTTCCTTTCACAACCTCATCCAAGAAGATGAGCTCGCTTCCCGGCTCCCTCTCTCGTTAGCCTGCGCAAGAGTGCTGGGCCCTGGAGTCTGAACTTGACGTATGGTTCTGCTGCCTGCTCGCCAGGCTTCTACGGGCCCATACTTCACAAATTAGCATCACGCGGCGGGGCCCTCAAAGCCTTCCCTTCCCCAGACAGCCAAACAAAGAGATCAAGGAGAGGGATGGATGGATGGTGGGATGAAGTCAAGAGAGGGAGGTAGAGAGGGAGGGGGGAAAATGAGGTCAGGGAAAAGGGAGAGTACGGGACCACGAACAGGGCCGGGCAGTAGTTAGTCAGGACCCGGAGCCCCCCTAGTCACCCTGCTGACAGTTAGAAGATGAAGGTTCCAGGCTGGACTGTCAACAGTGATGTATGGCTTGATATATGTCCCAGCTGCTCCCGGCCAGATCAGCCTGGCCTCCGCGGTGGTGCACTCTGACTCTGCGTGGCGGAGGCCCCGCCGCAGCGGTGGCACTGGCGTACCGTTGTCAAAACAGCACTGATGCATCGCGGCGGTCAACAGTGTAACGCCCTTCTTAATCTCATGCTACAGAGTAGAAGCGTGTCCTCAACGTGGCTGTTTGCAGCCGAGCCGCGACCCCCTGAAGTGTGAGGAAAACTCACTGTTCGCTTAGCGCCCCCTTTCGTCAGCCCTGACGGGGATACACCTGAATCTCCCCAGACTTTCAAAGATCCCAGGAAATGCCTACCAGATGTGAAGGGCACATGCGAGCCAGCAACGTTTAGAGTGTTGGCAGCCACACACGCAACACGTTTCATCGTCAGCCAGACCATCCATTATGTCAGATGGGCAAACAAACACTTGACATTGGTTTGAATTAAGCATCTGCATCGCAGAATACAAAGTAAGTGCAGTGGCAGGAACCTGGCGATGCAGCCGGGGGAGGCAGTGGCATGTTGATGATCAATTATTAAGTGTGTGTGCAGTTCACAGGCCGGAATATAAATTATTTATCATGAAAAAAGCCGGCGTGCTGAAGGTGTGGAGCGGTGCTTGATGCTCCGCCGTTGCTGCGTGGGGAGGATACTCCTATCGTGCATAATCCCGCCGATGCACTTCACAGCTGCAGCCTCGTCGAGGTCCGTCGGCATAGTGAACCACTCACTCACATCCGCAGTGTCTGACGTGATCACCATGCTAATTCAATGCTGGGTTTACGATAGCTATATGGTCCGGTGGTATCACCTCATATGGCTCGGGCTTCTGTTGTTTTTCTTTGTTGTTTTTTATATTCCAGTCAGCTGCTGCTGCTGCTCTCAGTCTGACACCGGGGCAGAAGCAACATGCCCCTGGGAAATCTTGGGTTCCATTAATGACCACCACCCCCCCCCCTCCCACTCCCACCATCACCCCTCCTCCCCTGCATCATAAGTCTAGCGCCCCCGCCATCTCTAAGAAATGCTGAGATAATGTCTCTGGTCTCTCACTTGTAGGGTGATGGAGGAGGTGGAGATGGAGTCGGTGGCTGCATGGCCATAACCACCATTTTATGTTTCTCTCTTTCTCTCTCTCTCTCTCTCTCTCTCTCTCTCTCTCTATATCTCTTTTTTCAGATCGGATACTGGAACGAATACGAGCGCTTTGTAAATATTATGGACCAGCAGGTCACCAACGAGTCCTCCTCTGTGGAAAACCGAACGATTGTGGTCACTACTATTATGGTACACTTTCCATGCAGTTTTAAGTGTTCCCAACTTTCTGCCGCTCAGTGTCACGGGTGTCGATTCTGACGAGTCGACACATTCTGTCCTGGGTTGAGCAGAACCACATCTTTTTTGTGTTTGCTTTCCATCCACTCACTACATGTTGAAACAGTCGATCACGCGAATGAGTGTTTCAACTGTATCCGTGTGGGTGCCAAAGCATTTTGATTTTCCATACTTCAGTGGCCTGTCGTAGCAGTGACATCACAATAATGGTATAAAAAATATATATCGTGGTTGACTCCATCAATTTCAAAACACATACAAACGCATACGTAAGTAGACCTATCTCTCATCAAGTAAATGTGCTTTGACACTTGGGATAGACTGGCCGTCAAATGACTAGCGGGTAACACAGCAATGGTTTCACAAGCTGGGCAAAGCAAAATAAGTCATAGTGGAGGAGTGGGGCGCTTTTCCCGTTATTTCCCCTCCAATCTATTTTGCATTGCTCCCGAGATTGATCTGTGTTGAGTAATATCCTCCATTCACTATCCGAGGAGAAGCATGTCATACCTTACTGACAATCTCCGGCTGGGGTATTGTCATAGGAGGACGGCGGATACAGCATCTTTCCATGTAAACAATCGAATCAAATGTAAATGAAAGAAAAAAAAACGCCTCCTACACAGTCCCAGTGCATCATCATTCCCCGAAGGGAACGAGGTGTTTGTTGTGGAGCGTAGGGAAACACTTAACATATGGGTTAGGAATACAGCGAGGACCTAAACATGTGTTAACGCCAGAGAGAAAAAAGAAAACAAAGAAAGGGAAAACTCTCATTGGAGCCATGGTGCGAGGGATATGTTCAACACAGAACAAACAAACCATTGCTCCCCACTTGCACCGTATTTGCGTGTGGCTGTAATGACAATGCATTCTCTCGAAGGGAAGCCCCCTTTTGTCTTTTAATGATCATGTGCTAAGAGAAAAAAGGGAAAAGACACCGCGCCAGTGTTTTGACAAGGAGAGGGAAAATAGCATGTTCCTATTCTCCTGATGTATTTATTGGAATATATTTATAGTATTTGTGTTGGGTAATTATTTTTTTTGCTTTTTGGGGTAAGCAAACAATGGCTTTATTTCATTTCTTTTAGTTGGTCGTTTTTTTCTTATTGTTTTCTGGAATGCAACAGCCTTTTTTTTTTTTCCTCGGCGGCGCATTGGTGCAATGTGCTTGGATGTGTCCAGATACTATGGGGCTCTCTCTGATCCCGCTCCTGTCACTGGCATTTACTTATGAACCCATCCACATTCCCATGACCATCCCCACCCTAAGCTAACCACACCCTGCCTACCTGATCCCCTAGTCCCATTAGAACACATTCTGGCCTGGCTCCTTCCCCACGCTAGTAAAAAAAAAATATATGTATAGTATGTATATATGTATGTCCTTCCCCCCCACCCCCCCCACCTCTTCCCCCGCCCCCCCCCCCTCCCCCACGCCCCCCACTCCCCTTACCCTCCTTTATCCCTTTCCAACTCAAACCTGTGATCCCCGTGGGCTAAAAAAAAAAGATAAAGCGAAAACAGGGGTTGTAGAGGGGTGTCTGCCTGCTGTCACAGCTTGGTGAAACAGTGTGACCACCTGACGGTTCTGCTGATATCCGTACATGCACACGTGCATGTGTGGCACATCAGCTATGCATGCATGACCGCATGGATGTGATTTCAGAGCGTGTGTGTGTGTGTGTGAGTGTGTGTGTGAGTGTGTGTCATGTGTGTGTGTGTGTGTGTGTGTGTGTGTGTGTTTATGTGGTTGGGATGATGTTTTTTGTGGTGGTTTGTGCTTGCAGGGCCTGCTCCTCGCATGTGTGTGTGCAAAGACGCATCTAGTATGTTGAACGTGTGGCCTATAGGAATGCAAAAATAATGTCTCATCTACTGCAACAGCACATGCGTGAAATAAACCAGCTTGTGTTTGAATCTACAGGAAGCGCCTTATGTGATGTACAAGAAAAATCATTTGCATCTGGAGGGCAATGACAGATATGAAGGCTACTGCGTTGATTTAGCATCTGAGATTGCCAAACATGTTGGAATTAAGTACAAACTGTCTATAGTAATGGATGGGAAGTACGGAGCCCGCGACCCTGAGACTAAGACGTGGAACGGGATGGTGGGCGAACTGGTCTACGGGGTGAGTACTGGGGGAGACTCGCCTTCACTGATTACATGACAGTTTGCAAGGAACTTCAACATGAGAGGAGATCTCATTTTTCTTGTCTTAAGGTCATCACCAACTCCAGTTTTGAAACTCATCAGCTCATCAGCCCAAAGTTCAAAGCACTCGCTCTGTCTTAGGTAGTTCAGCTGTGAGTGATGTTTAGACAAACCCCGAAAAAAAAAAGCATCGGGGGAGTTGGTGATCTTCTTGAGACGGAGAAAATGAAATAATTTCTCAGTGCTGTTTGTTGCAATAAATCTCTCTTGCTTAGTCTATCTCGCCGCACTCCAAACAAAGGTAGGTGTGCAGAGCGAATATGACCATATGGCAAACATACTGTAATCACTTTGATGAACAAACGATCGTATGCCTTTGAAGTGATTGTGTAATTATGTCCATTGTTTGATGTGTATGATGGATATGCAGCATTGTAAAAATCACAGCTGAGAAAGTCTGCTTTAAAATCAACAGCTGAATGGTGGTTGTGGTTTGGAAAGAATAAGTTCCATATGTGTGGCGCTCCATAAAGGTTGGGCGTTCACATTAGCAGAGGGCCATGCTGTGTTTTACATCTGACAGAGAGAGAGAGAGAGCAAGAGGGAGAGACAGAGAGGGAGGGAGAGAGAGAGAGGGGGGGGGGAGAGAGAGAGAGAGAGCAGGAGAAGGTTCAGGCTGTTGCAACACCTCAAGCTTTCCAAGATGATCCCCCCCACCATTCTCCATGGCCACAATAGTTGAGCAGAGGCCAAATACAAAATGCATGAGGGCTTAGCCTTTCTCATCTGTTCAATTTCCCCAACAATCAGCCAGAGAGATTGCTTGGTCTGATGTGCTATCGCAACCAAATTATCCCTGGAATGGGAAAAGTCCTCTCCCAGCAGACGGAAAAGAGAAGGGAAAAAAATAGTTCTGCCTATCAAGTTGCTTATTTCCTAGGAGTCTCGTTTTTATGGCTGGTAAGCTGGGGACTAATGACTCTATACGATTTGACCTTTTGACCGGTAAATTAATTTGATTTTAGTTGTCTTTTTAAAGGTTAGGCCTTAGGCTGTTTTTTATTGTGTTGTTTCCCTCATCATTGATTGAATAGTACCTGAGTCCGTGCAGGGGTCCAAATGGGGACAGAGCTTTTACATGGTTACGTTGACATGGCTAAGAGAAATCGTCCTGTTTATTAGCTCTTTATTTGGCTGTTGCTCCCGGTTTGACCTTGTATGAAATACATGATTGTGGTGTTGTTCTCACCCCAGCCTAGAGTACCATGTAGAAAGTACTTCATGCATCACTGCCTGGAGGGCAGTCAGGATTTTTCTTTTTTTCATTAATCACACACACAGCCACAGAGTCACAAAGTCACTAAGAGAGGCTACTCATAAGTTGTTTTTAGTTTTGTTTGCCACATAAATTAATTGTGATGTGTTTGTGAAAAGCACTAGTGGCTCCATTTGTGTAAGTGTGTTGTGTAAGTGTTACATGACATGAGCAAGGGAGCAAAGGCAAGAGGAAAATAACTTAATTTACGTAAAATATAAGGAAAAGCTGTTTGGCTAATAGCTTGCAATTTGCAAATGCTATTTAGCGTTAGCTTTTATTGTTATTTTCGCTTTTTATGTTGTGGATAAACTAACATTCTATATTTTAGAAATTTTTCTTAAAATGCGAGACGCTGGCTTGTTAGGGAATAGCTTAAAGATGATAGTGTGTAGGCTGCAAGCATTTTTGAGGCAACTGAGCTGACACAAGACATCAATTCAGGAATTGAACACTAAATAGCTTATTCTGCCCTATTTTACTGTTTGGGATCCGCTGACCATATGAGAATTTGATGTGTGTTTGTGGTGGTCCCTAAAATCTACTCCTATTGAGCCTTTTACGTTCTTCCAGCTCATCCACAAGTTCAAGCTTGTTCAAGCCAAAAAAAAACATTTTAAGGAGATATTGAGGAGTCGATTCCTGGTATTTCTAATGTTTCATATTGAATATTAACTCTGATAGAAGCATCCTGCCTTTGGTCACATAACCACAAGCAAATTGGAACTGATGTATTCAATTGCGACACCAAAATCCATCTGCTTTGTTGGATGGCCTCTTACCGTCTCCAAATGTGATTGGACTTTAAAACTCCCTCAAGCTTATTCTCTTCTTTGTCATTCCTTGGTGTGGACAGAATCCTTCTTATCACACACCTAGGTTAATGTATTTAATTTGTATGTGCTCTGGCTACAAGATGAACCTCATTGGGCACATTAAGAGAGAGTATATAACATGAGTATATGCAGTACTTTTCCATTCTAAGAAGCAAACGTGAATGTACCTTTTGTAGAAGTTTAATACGGGTTGTAAATCCCCTTTTAACTGCAGGGATAACAAGCATCCACTACCATTAATTTGCTGTTATGGACTTGCCACAGTCTTAATGTTCTTCAACTAGCTCTTAGTAGGTCATTGCTACACTTCCTAGAACAGAACAAACTAATTAGCAGCCCTGCAACTTAAGTATATTTAGCATTGTAGAGTTCCAAAAGGTACTACCACACTACATACATCTATGTTCAAAGTTTAATCCTTGTTCTTGTTCCAAATTGCTAGGTCTGCAGCACCAGTCATTTGTACTTTATTATAGCCTAGGTCTCAATGTTGTCAAACTAACACTTGTTGTTGTGCGTATGCCTGTTTCCAGAGGGCCGATATAGCTGTCGCGCCTCTCACCATAACACTGGTCCGAGAGGAGGTGATAGACTTTTCCAAGCCCTTTATGAGCTTGGGCATCTCCATTATGATAAAGAAGCCACAAAAGTCCAAGCCCGGCGTGTTCTCCTTCCTGGATCCCCTGGCCTATGAGATCTGGATGTGTATAGTGTTTGCCTATATCGGTGTGAGCGTGGTTCTGTTCCTGGTCAGTCGCTTCAGCCCATACGAATGGAACCTCGAAGAGCAGGATGAGACCAAAGACCCCCAGACGCCACCTGACCCGCCAAACGACTTTGGCATCTTCAACTCTCTTTGGTTCTCTCTGGGCGCCTTCATGCAGCAGGGCTGTGACATCTCACCAAGGTAGGTGCCCCGCTGCGCGTGCTAGAGGGGAACATGGGACTTTTTTGGGTGATTTTTTTTTTGGGTCATCAAATGTAGAGTATAATATGGGTTATTTCTATCATATCCACATTCTTTAGACAGCATGTGCATTTATTTTATATCGCTCAAATGATATGCTTACTTTGATCCTTCACTCTTTCCATTTTTATTTCCTTCAGGCTTTTTTTTTTTTGTCATTTTCACACTTTACGTTTGAAAGGGTTTGGGAATTGGTTTACTGAAATTGCCATGACCAAAATGGTTAAATCAATATCTTCATATGGCTACGGGCTGTGCTGGTTCCTTAACTTCGAACCCAGGTGGTTCTAAATTGGAATGAAAGGTCATTCTTGAGTGCATTTAGCGCCCCATGGCCATATGCTTTGTTCTTTATGGCTTCACAAAGCGTTTCTGATGAATGATGCAATGGTTCTATTACAGAGCTAGTGGTAGGCCCTAGCAGTTAATAGCCATGGCATATTATGTGTGACTATTTCCAATCCTATTTTTATTTGCCTCTTGTCTCTGTTTTTTCTCTTGACATCCTTCTATCAGGTCTCTGTCTGGGCGTATTGTGGGTGGTGTGTGGTGGTTCTTCACCCTCATCATCATCTCATCCTACACAGCCAATCTGGCTGCTTTCCTCACTGTGGAGAGGATGGTGTCTCCTATTGAAAGCGCGGAGGATCTCGCCAAGCAAACAGAGATCGCATATGGAACTCTTGACTCAGGCTCAACAAAGGAGTTCTTTAGGGTGAGTACAGGGGGCCAAAGGCGACTTCGATTGCACTCCATTACTTAATAATGCATTAAAGAAGCACTGGGACAGAGTCTTTGAAAGGAGTCTTACTGGAATGATGGAAAATAAATTAGCATGGCCTGGTGGGAGACTTCAACCTTGCACTAAGCAGGCACCATTTCAAGCCAGTTTTAAGATTGCACCAAATGCTGCATGTCTTCCGCTCAGTACTCCTTGAACTCTTGTGACATGAATGTGAAATGTATGCATCAGTGGTGCAGTGTTCCACCTTGAGGTGGGGGAGCAGTCAGCAGAAAGCAGCGATAACAACGCTGAAGAGCCTCAGAGGTGATATAAACGGGAGCCTAATCAAAGCACCCTCATAAGGTGCAAACTCAAAGGGGTCAACTCATAACGTATAATTACTAAGCTTGCAGTCTCCGGTAAATTGGACCTGATGAAGTGAAGCCCTGCGGTTCAAAGAGAAGTGAATGTCAGAATTATCTTTCAGATGGAGTAAGCCATATGTTTGTTAGCGTCAGGAACTAGTTGTGCAATTAAGTGAAAAATGTACCCAACACAGAATTTAAGAAGGATTAGGATCCCCCTCCTACTCCTTCTCTGAACGCACACACACAAACTCAAAAGAGAGGCACAGCCTTTCTACGGTGCAGCCTTTCGCAGTGAAATTCAAAGCTTGTGCACATGGTTACAGCGGCGGGTCAGTGGTGTGAACGTGCAAACTGCAAGGCGATAAGTTAGAATGGAGAGAGAAACCGCAGCGCAATCCTCATGTTTCACAGCTGCAGTCTATTGGCATGTTGAGCTACCCCTGAGTTGAATGGTTCAGAACAACAAAACAACACCAAATTAGACCCACATTTTTTGAGCGAAGATGGAAGTTCCTGTCTACGGGGTCGGTTCCCACACACACACATGCATGGCCTTGAACTGAACTCCCAGCATGCTTTGCTGTGTTATACAAAGAGGCATACTCGATAGTCTGGCTTATTTGATCACCATTGAATAGATCACATATATGGAAATTACATATTAAGTATTTTTTACCAGACATGATATAAAGGTGTTTGTAGTTGTTACTCAGCTGTGGAACGCCAATTACAGGTTAGTTCCCCTTCCTGACAGAATATTGTGGAAAGATGGTCTGGGAGTAGCAGATTTCCAATATTTCATGTAATGAATGTCCTACTTTCATTGCTCAAATAGGAAATGAACCTTGTGAGCCGCAATTCCAAGGCACCTTTAATTAAAACTACAGCGAGCTGACAAGAAGAAAAAACACACTGATTAATGGTAGATTCAATTCCATTTCAGACCTGTTTTAGAAATATGTTCAGGCTTAATGAGACCCATACAGCATCAACCGTCTGGACATTTTAAATCAGGTCTAATGCTTCAAACAAGACATATGTCAGTGTCCCTGACACTCGTAGCCTGAATATTTCATGATTTCACCTGGTTGGCTCTACAGCGGTGCCTGGAAATGGAAAATAGTACATTCCTTCATGTTTCAGATATGCCTATGCCTTGACAAATAAACATTAGTAAAAAAAAAAAAACAGAATTGTTTATATATATTTCTGTCTATTTGTCATACATTTGATCACAGTTACAGATACATAAACATACAGGGAAAGCCAAACTCAAGAATGAATGAAGGAATGAATGAATGACACTCGGTGGAATGGTAATGATCGCAGGCACTTGGCACCCAAAGCCCAGCCCGCTCCTCTGCTGCCTGTCCCAGGCTTATCTGCTGCTCGTTGTACTGCCGTCCTCCTCCTCCCCTTCTCTCTCCTGTCTCTCTCCCCCCCACCCCCTCCCCCCCCCTCGCCTGGTGCTTTACCTGGAGACAGCATCATGGGGGAGGTCTCTGTTCCTCTCCAGCAGCTGCCACACGCTACCACGCCTTTCCACAGATTCTACAAAGTCTGCAAAGAAACGGCTAGTAACTAATGAAGTGTCGTTTTTCTTCCGACATGGAATATGTTACAATATCTTCTGAAATATGGTTTTAGGTTAGGGCTCTGGGAAGTTTTTGTACGAGCTATAGGAGACTATAGAATTTCCCCTGTTTGTGAAAGGATGGAGGTAGAAAGGGCTTTCCTTGATGATTTTTGTTACATGGCAATCAAACAGAAATTGTTGTTACTTTAAAGTAGAAAGAAAAGAAATCTCTTCTCAAAACATTTGTTGCATAATTTATAGCCTTTGAAAAGGAAACGTGTTTGTTCCTCATGGCTGCCGTGGAGGTTAGACGACAGCTTGCGTGCAGTCACCGGCAGACTAAACTGCGACAACTCAAGGATACAGTACAACTAATACAGTGCAATACAGTGCAACTGTTGTGGTGTTGTGGCCTCTGTAACACTTCCTGTTTAATGAGAAGCTGATTCTTGGTCCCTCTCCGGCTGCAGTCAAAGGGAACCTATAAGACTATGTACGACGATTATGTTTTTGCTCCTTAATTATATACAGCTCCACTGCATTAACACGCCAGCCGCAAGCCCCATGTCACTTTGTGCTTGGGAACAGCGTTGAAGTAAAAAAATATTCCCACAACAAAGACTACAGCCTTGTAATCTTACATAAAGGGGAGGAGGGGGAAAAAGGCGGATAAAAGTGAGGGTAGAGGATTTGACGGAGCTAACCTCCAAGGGGGAGCAGAGGGGGTGTCCTTCAAGGGCCATGTTGAACATCACATGAGCAGCATTGACAGACACAGAGTGTGCACCCTACTCCCTCCCCCCCATCACCTCACCCCATATTCACAATTGGTATTCTGGCCGTACCAGGTGGCTCTTCAATGACAATGTACCCCCAGAGCATCAGCTTTCATTTCTGTGCACTTGAGAAGCAGGTAGTTCTGGCACAGTGGATATTAAGGGGCTTCGGGATGTGGAGATGGGGCCTGGGGGTGGAGGTGGAGGGGTGTGTAAGGAGGGTGAAGGATGCTCTGTTCTGTCCACAAACAGAATAATGCGCAAGTAAAATGGAGGAAATGCTGGGAAAGGTTATAGTGTGTGTGTGTTTGTGTGTGCATGTGGCTGTGCATGTGTCTGTGTGCATGTGTGTGTGTGTGTGTGTGTGTCTTTGTTCAAGTGTTTGTGTGTGTGTGTGTGTGTGTGTGTGTGCATGCTGTGTGGGTTGTAGACTTTAGATATGCAGGCAGTGTATGTAGGAGCATAATGGGAGCTCCCTGCAATGCAGGAGGAGGCGGGAGTTAAAAATATGCTGCAGTCGGAGGGCAGTGGGCAGAGGTCTGAGAACGCTGTGTAGCCTAGAATCAATACAGATTAAGTAGCTATTTAAAATGGAGGAGGCAATCACTTTGACTTTGAACTTTAACCCCATGCCATCGCTGCACATTGACTGACCAAACCCGGGGAACTTTAGAGGTAACATCAACAAAACAAAAACACACACACATACACACAACTGTGATTTGGATTTTTTTTTTTTATGGTACGGCACATTTAGCCATGATATGGGAAATGCACACTCCAGATCCAACAACACAGTCAAATGTAATACCATCGAAATAACATTGCATTTCTGCTGCAAAATACAAAAGTGGTATTCTGTCATTTGTGTACATCTGTGTTTGTCTGTATGTATATGATTTGTGTCTCTATGAATTGATCCTTTGTCCTAAGAGGGCCTTGTTGAACGTCACAAGAGCAGCATTGACAGAAACGGAGTGTGCTATCCCACCTCCCCCCCCCCCCCCCCATCACCTCACCCCATACTCACAATTGTTATTCAGGCGAGTGGCTCTTTAATGACAATGCACCCCATGGCATTTGTGTACATCTGTGTTTGTTCGTATGTATATGATTTGTGCTTTTATGAATTTATGGCCAGGGGATTCTATGAAAAAAAGGCCATCCCTTATTGTCTGTCCTCTAACCTTCTTTTTGCAGCAGTTATCGTTTACATCCATTCATTCGATAATGTGGGATAATTATGGCTGTAATAATACACCATTTAAGGCACACCTAATGCCTATTACGGAACGGGGACTAACGCACCGCCGATAGAAACACCTTCATTGGTGGCTGGCTTTAATTACAGTCGTTACAGCCCACCACGCCACTCCCTTTGATTGTTTGAAAAGTCCACCTGAATTGCAACGTGTCTCAACAGGGCATTATGCCATGTGAATTCATAATGTTGTATTTATGAAAGTCTATAATTGTGCAACATATTTTCATTTCCAATGCTAATGATGGACCTTCGCGATCATTATGCCCTAATTATGTTTCAAATGACCGCTGTAGACCCTAATGTGGATGATTGCATTTGAGAAGAGGATGCAGAGGTGACTTTCAATGTGTTACGCTGTGCATGAATTTGTCAGCGAACTATGTTTGCGTGCGTGCGTGCGCGCGCGTGTGTGTGTGTGTGTCTGTGTGTATGCGCGTGTGTGCGTGCACGCATATGTGTGTCTGTTTGTCCGCGTGTTTCCCAACCATTGCCTTCATGCATAATTTCTTTCATATCAGGTACTTTCTTCTTAAAAGCCTCTCAGTGGTTGACTTTGGTTGAAACAAATCACCCCATTTAGACTCAGTCTCATATTGATGAATTGAATTCATAAAGCATTGAGGCAGCACTCTTGTGTTTCCCGTCAGTAATCAATGCCCAAATCTATTTTCTGTGCATTTGAGGAGGGTGTCAGTTGGGGGGGGGGGAATTGCCAAAATAAAGGTCTTGACATGTACAAATTTAGCACATTATCAACAGAGACACTTTTTTTTTTTTTAAGGAACCACACACGGTATCGAAAGGGTTATTTTTCTTTGCGTGGAACTAGGATGGCCAGGGTTTTAAATTGGTAGAAGACTTGTATTTTGGTATCAAAGCAGAAGGCATTCATCATGTTGACTGTTTTATTTGTGTTATGTAGATGTCTTGACTCGCGCTGGCATGCTACACTGTGACAAATACCTCTGAACTGATTGCTCTGTCAACAAAAGAATCAACCGATATGTTTCCTTTTTTTCACCATTTTATTAATAACAGTTGAATTAATTTCTATACAATTAATTTACGGTAAATAATGCAGTCATAACTCTGCTCAACATGGATGTATTACTTGTACACACTTTAGTCCCAATCCTCTGCTGTTGACAGAAGCTGTATTTTCAGAATATTTTTCTGATTATCCATGGCTGCTGGCAGCATTGTAGAGTGAATATAATTTTGTCCGCTGTCCCAAAGCATCATCCATGGAATTGGGGGGTTATCAGGGTCAAGAATGCAGATCAATTGAGAAAATTACATGCTTGTCAAGCTGCTACGCATGTAATGCCTCTGCTGTCATTTCATACATAAATATAGTGCAGAGGAGCTCTATAGTTGTTTTGTATTAACTGCATATGTGAGCATTTTCATGCCTATTAACGGTTCGACTGCTCAGTCCTGATTAATTCCTACATTGTGCGAACATTCAATTGGTCCAGTTCTCGCCTTCACGAAGAAAATCGCTATTGATACCCCCACTGACATCAACGGCGGCCTTTTTAATTAATTGCTTTATGGTAATAACCCAAGCCGCATTTTGCACCACAGCACACATGTTGATCTAAGATCTCCGCACCAGCGTGACACACACACACAGGCACTCGTACGCACACTCCCAAGTCCACGTGTTTCGCGGTAAGAGACTTGTCACTGCTTAACACGGCATCTTTTTCCACGTGCGTCATGCCTGCAACGCCTATGCCAAAGCAAATCCAGCAGGCATTGAATAATTGAATTGATACTTATTATAGATGGAGGGGCCCCCCCTGCCTTTCCCTTCAGATGCCACTGTGTCGCTAAAGGTGGATTTATACTACTCCGTAATGTGCTGTGGGTAGATATGGAGAGCCCTCTCCGTCGACGGAGAGCCTGTCGGAGACCCTCTCCATAGCTCTACGTGCGCATCCAATATTTTTCCGTCGAGGCAACGGAGACGGACGGAGACGGCAAGGGCTGTGATTGGTCCTCTAACAAAATCATTTCCGGAATCACTTTTTCCCGGTTTGACTTTGCACCTTATTTACTTTGTACTTTGTTTACTTTTCACATTTAGGACTAATAAGACACCAAATAAGAATTTTTTTGGAAGTTTATTTTCAACACTATTTACATGGTTAGTAGTCGGCATATAAGATCGATCGGGCGGCGAATTGCATTGCGTATCCGACGTCCCGACGGAGCACTGGGAATGCTCGAGGGGTCTCCGTAGTTACGGAGTCGGATTACGGATTACGGAAACGGAGTAGTATACTTTGGCCTTAAGCCTGACCTCCGGGAGGCAGGGAGAGCCACGACAGAAACACGTGCGCGCACACATCTGTGCGGTGGCATGATGCCATGGACCGGCGTGCCTGTTACCCTCATGGCCTCCTTTAGACCGTTCCCCATCTGTCCCACTGTGTACACGGCCGATTAAAACATCATACACAAGCACAAGATGTTAGGTATACAAGCCAAGTTATGAGCGAATACTTTGATTTATTGTTTTTCACAGAATCGCTGCTGACAGCATTATCGATGCCGCTAAAATCATTATGTACTCGCATACAATGTGAGGGATACAATAATAAAGTTATGAGCGAGGTTGGTCGTGGTTGGTCATTTAAACCGTATATTTTACCGCTTTGCGGTTATATGTTGTCTATAAAAGTGCATATGCTCTTTTGCAGCTGATCTGTTTTTCGCTGTTTACGAATGCAAAGGGGTGTTTTATCCATTGGTAGGAACTTTTTTTTTGCTTAGCCCCCAAGCGGGTGATATGTATTCTCCAACTCTACATAATATTACCATTTGCATTATGTGTTCCCCGTTCAATTTGAGCGAATTTAAATTCCGGGATTCAACAAAGTGCACATTGATATTGCTGGAGGAAAATGGATTCTGCTTGTATTTGTATTTCATAATCTCATAAAGGCCCGTACGTTTTATTTCCTTCCCCCCCGCCCAATACCGCGTCATTGTCCTGGAGTATTTAGAGATATCACACAGCATTCCGGGGATATCTAGAAATACTCCTGCATACTGTGGTGTACTCGATTATGAATTACAAACAACGTGACGGAATCCATCCAGAAAAAAAACGCACACAACCGCAACACAACCAGGATCTAAACTACTCCTTTTCTCTCCCTCCTCTCTCCGCACAGCGATCCAAAATTGCGGTGTATGAGAAAATGTGGTCGTACATGAAATCGGCCGAGCCCTCTGTGTTCGCAAAGACCACGCCCGACGGCGTGGCACGGGTGCGCAAGTCCAAGGGCAAGTTCGCCTTCCTGCTGGAGTCCACCATGAATGAGTACATCGAACAGCGCAAGCCCTGCGACACCATGAAAGTGGGCGGGAACCTGGACTCCAAGGGCTACGGAGTGGCCACGCCCAAAGGCTCAGCATTAAGGTGGGTGGGATATTATAACAATATGGTCTTCTGTTGTTATAGTATTCCACCTACCCTGATGTCCCCTTTCCCTTGTGTTGTCACTCTCTTCTTCCTCCTCTTTCTCTTGGTTGTGGTTGTTGTTGTTGTTGTTGTTGTTGTGTTGTTGTTGCTGTTGTGGTTTCTGTTGGTGTTGATTTTGTGTTTGCGGACGCAGAGGTAACGGTGGTATGATCTTCTTTGTTCCCCAAGCCCATCGGACACCGCTGTTTGTTTGATGTCGATGCCGTTGCTCTCGCTAGATGTTTAGATGTAGTTTTGGAATGTAGACGTTCCTTATAACGCTAAAGTCTAAAGCTAACAGTAATTATGTCTCTCCCCTTCTGTCTTGCTATTGCTTTTCTCTTCCCCTCAATCTCGCCGTCTGTCTCGCGTGCCGTCCTACCTGTCTGTGTTGTGTGTTGTCACTTTTAATTTAACAGTTGGATGGGTTTTCAATTTAGCCTTTAAAAGCTGTGCTGTCACTTGTGACGATTGTTAATTGCATGCTGTTTGTTGTGTTTACGTTCCTTCTCAATGACAAGTGTCCCCATCCCGCACACTTCGGCTCGAAACAATGTAACCCTCCATGCCACCTAGCCGAGAGTTTACACTGTCTTTACCCTGATATGAGCTTCCCTAATCTCTCAATTCCCAAATAATCTGTCCCTCTTTTTACAATTCTAGACCAGACTAATTTTCTACAACACTACCCCTTGCACTAATAGCGGTAGTCTTTCTACCATTACTAATTAATATTATTTTGATAGACAACAGTATTTTTTATGATTTGAATTATAACAATTATCATTATTATTACTTTGCTTACTTATTATTAGATTTCTCACGGACCTGTGCATTTTCTTACAAGTTATGTTTTATCGTTTCAAGAAATGCTGTTAACCTGGCAGTTTTAAAACTGAATGAGCAAGGCCTGTTGGACAAATTGAAAAACAAATGGTGGTACGACAAGGGAGAGTGCGGCAGCGGGGGAGGTGACTCCAAGGTCAGCCTCGATGTCACCACAATCGGGTACCATAGTTCAGAGTAATCGGCAAGGCTGTTACAGTAACCCAACCGCAACCAAACCAACTGGACAGCCAACCTGCTACGGCTACTGCCCTAACGCAGAGCGATAAGCCATCTGATGATGATGATGGTGATGATGATGATGATGATGATGATGATGATGATGATGATAGTCCCCCTGGCCATGGTGATTTGACAACTCAATCAAACAGAGGAAGCCCTTTACTTGACCAACAGAAAACAGAGGATAATGTATTATTGGGTTTATGTGAAGGACACATAGTGGATGGGAGTCAGGGCTTTGATGCAGCTTGAAGGTTAATGGTTTTGTTAGTCAAAGATGTGGGGGTTTTCTCTTGGAGAGTTGTGTTTGTTGGAGAAAGAGGTTCTATTTTGTGAGTGAAGGTTACCTTAGTGAGGGAAGATTAAGCGTATTGGTTTGTTAGTGGACAGGATGAATCCCGTGTTCAGTTAGCTGCCCTGCAGATGTGAAAGGTTGAGGAAACAGATGTTTAGCCTTATACATCTGTAGGCCAGCTATGATAGTCAATTGCAGAGATTGCAGTTTAGAGGAGTAGGCTAGCTATATGCAAGTATAATATTTGATGCCAAATAAAATTTGGTCATCCCCCATTTTATCCAATAAGGTATAAAATCAAATACTTGGATTATAATAACGGATTCATCTCACAGTTGTTTCCCATGAAACAAACATCCCCGAGGCTGGTCTGACAAAGCCCAAAACAATTTTGTGTCATCTTCACCTTTGTGACTTCAGCCCCAAAATGGCAGCTCTAGCTGTGGCTAGAAGGGTAGGCGAGGCGAACAGCGGCGTCTTGAGGGGAGTAAGCATTCCGGGCAAACGTGAGAATTCTAATTTAGAATCACCAACCCTAAACTTTTTTTTGTCCCCCTTTATCATCCTTATTTGCGTTATTTAGCAACCCATATCTCTGACACATGAAAAACGGCTCCCCTTTTTTTGGCTCTGTCTTGGTCCTTCAATTGTGAAAAACGAAGGCCTACTTACAAACGGTCAATTACTTAACACCATGGGGTGCTGTTACTATATTAGTCTCAAACGGCACACACCCTGGGACGTTTGGTTGGCCAGTCAATGTAAAGACAAATTAATCTGCCATGACATGTGCAATTATTAAGGTCACCTAATTGGTTCAATGACAGATAAAGCTGTAGGATACTGTAGTTCGCCCTGACATATTAATTGCCGTCGATTGACCCTGCACTTTGATGACTGATTGCAGTAGGTAGTATTTAAGGGTCTGCCTCATCGCATAGATCAATGTTTAACCATGGGCCGCACCACTTTGTCCCAGGGGTCACGTGTGACCAGGAGTTTGCCTTATTATTCCCGTATTACTCACCTACTGTGGATTCATCTTTCAAATCGTGCTATTGCTAACCTTGCTAGCAGAAGCTAAGACGTCTTCTAATGGGGAAACTGAACCGTGCCGAGTTGCGCCCTCAGAGGAGAGTGAGGCTCTCGCTGCTTGTCTCTTTATGCTCCCCATCGATCTGGCATGGTTCGCAGGTATGTACCGTTTGTTTCCTCAGCTTGTTTTGCCGTCTCCTGGCCGTCTGAGGAGGAGGAAGGGCTAAGCTTCAACTAGAAATCATGCAGCCTGGGGCATAGTGTTCATTGCCTGGCTATACCTCTTCTCATTTAGAGCTCTCTGTTGCAAACAGGCATCACAAATCACACACACACACACACACACACACACACACACACACACACACACACACACACACATTCACATTCACTCTTTCAACACATATACTCTTTCCTTCTATTTCTGCACACACACACACACACACACACACACACAAAGACAGCTTATTCTCGCCCTCAGGCTCAACACAGTGTGGCTTAGATTGAGTTTCAGACACTGAACATGTTACTGCCTAATTGCATTGTTAATCAATGTCTCTCTGAGCCAACACAATGTCCACAAAGTGCTTGGGGAGATAGGCTATGAGGGATATACAGTGGTGTTATCTTCCCTGAGTGCATAATACATCGCCCTGATCCACATAGGGGACATTGTTCATGGGGGACCTGCCTTGTCACTTTTTTTTTCTAACACTGCACTGCCTTTACCCAATTGGATAGATATCGTCTAGCTTTTCTTTTCTGTGCCATTTTTAGTTTTCTCTTTATGCAGCGTTCAGACATTAAGTCCTCAAGTCCAATTACGGTTCTGTCAAAGATGGATTGTGGGGTACCTTGCGAGATTCCTCACCGCCATGTTGCCAAGCTTGGTTCTGAAGTCCCGTAGAGTTTGTGGCTGGTGTGATGCTAATCCTTCATGTTAAAGGCTAGGCAATCTCATTAAGGTGTGGAACCAGTTCGGAATTAATTACGGTTGTCTTCTTTTTTTTTTTTTACGTCTTACGATATCGTCGCTTGGGTGTTATAATGGCCCATCAGCGATCACCACAACATAGTTAAGCATCTCAAGTTGCGGCGTTGGCAAATGTGGAAGCGAAGGGTTCCAGGTGCTTAGCATACATCATCCTCATGAAGCATTATGTGTTTCCTGTCTGTGAAGAGAGAGGTCCCTGTTGGGTTGAGTTGGTTAAAACGCTGTGATGAACCCTGGAGTCTGTTACTGACACACCCTACCCCCCCCCACCCCCCCCCACCCCCCAATACAAACAAATAGAGCCCAATTGTTTATATTTTCCCCTTTCTTTACACATAGACTTGCAGATTGTACCATCGGTACCTGCTCGTCGGCCTGTTGACAGCGCCTGCCGATTACTCAAAGCGATATGGGTAGACCCTGGCTTTAGCTATAGGGGTGATGAAGGTAATAGGTTAGGACTGCCTGTGTTTCTGTGATGTTGATACAGCCAGGGACCCTGCTTTATCGCTTTTTTTGTTGTTGGTTTAAAAAGTATGTAGTAGTTTAAAAAAAGTTGAATAACATAAAATAACATAATATAATGTTATTTATGTTATTTCCCACGTGAAGAACTCCTGTAAACCTTGCAGTATTGAAACTCAGTGAACAAGGCATCTTAGACAAGCTGAAAAACAAATGGTGGTACGATAAGGGTGAATGTGGAACGAAGGACTCTGGAAGTAAGGTCAGTCGCTGTAGGTCTTTTGTACTGATTCCAAATTGCATTTTGACGTACTGTTCATATGCAAAAAAAAAAAAACGAAAAGATTTATCTTACATCTACAGTTGCATTTTAATTTTCCACACATTTTTTTCTTAAATTTTTTAGTATTTTTATTAGTTTTGTTATCTTTCATTTTCCTCCACAATCAAAGTAGTGAACGTTTTTGTAGCTTTTGAGTTAGGGCACTGTTTCCCCTTGAAAATGACTGCAAAGGAAGTTTTTTTTTCTTTTGTGGCCATGGTCATTTATTTGGAACGAAAGTTATTTACTCCACATTTTTCAAATACAGAATTCCACACTTTTTTTTTAATAGGCTATAACGATAACATCTTGGGGAAACTGTAACCGTGCCAAAGAGATTCATCAGTTTGTAGACCGCCACAGTCACGGCAACTGTTTTTGCTCATTTTCACTCTTGACATATACATACTTTGACCATTATGCTGCTGTTTCTATTTACCAAACTTTTGATTAAAATTTGAGTTATTTGTGTTATTACTAGTTTGCATGGAAGTGTGTGTTAGATTCTTCAGCTTCTAGTGGTGCGGTGAACAGATATAAGCTCATCTGTTCACCTTCTGGAAGCTTCCAGGGCACCCTGGGGTGCCTCTCTAAAAGTCTTTGTTGATGTGTGACGTTTGATGCTGTTTGCGCCCCACAAAAAGTTGAACAATTTAATTAAGCAACTATTTAACCCTCTGAGAAGTAGCTTACTAATGGGTAGGATTGTCGGATAGCCTGTCTTACAATGTCCGCGGTCATAGGGTTAAAACGGCAAAAAGTAAAACTCTCATAAACAAATTTTGAATAATTATGTTTGGCAAGTAAGCAGCAGCAAAATGGTCTAATTTTTAGTGATCTTTTTTTTTTAGCTATTCATCCAATAATATGAATTTGACTGTACTGTATGACAATGTTACCATGGCAGTTATACGTACATGTCGCTAAGAAACAGATAGGAGTTTTTTCGACCTATGCGTTACCGACCAGCTTCCCACAACGTGGTCAGAAGCATATTACTGTTACACACAGTAGGACAGGGAGTCTCTACATTCACCATCAGATCGCAAATAAGAGTTGGCTCACTAGTCTTTTTTAAGTGAACAAGTGGTACGACGATGGCAATGTAAAGGTGCTCCTAGAGCGGCTAGACGTCAACCACAGATAAAGCCTTATTATGGTTAAATGCCCAGAGTCAACCTTAGAACCCCATTAGTTTGTTTAGTCTCATAGCTCTAAAGTCTATAAATATGATCTGCCATTGAATAGCACCAGACAGTGAAGAGGACTTAGCACTCGTAGCATAGCTTAAGGCTAGTTTACGTTAGTAGCCTGTTTCAGGATTATAGGGCTAGAACAATTAGAATTCTGTGGTCACAAGCTCCAGTACAACCCACTAACTATGTCAATCACTTTTTCCCAGGACAAGACAAGTGCTCTCAGCCTTAGCAATGTGGCTGGTGTCTTCTATATTTTGGTTGGAGGGCTGGGGCTGGCAATGATGGTGGCCCTGATAGAGTTTTGTTATAAATCACGGCAAGAAACAAAACGGCTGAAATTGGCCAAGAATGCCCAGAACTTTAAGCCCGCTCCCCCGACCAACACCCAGAACTTTGCCACATACAGGGAAGGCTACAACGTCTACGGAACCGAGAGCGTTAAGATTTAAAGGTAGGTTGTCTCCTTGTTCCTTGAGAAGCCTCTTATCCACATTGTTGATTAAGAGCGACACTGATAATAATGCATTTTAAATATATATCAATCAGCCCATGTGTATCCAAAGTGTACTCAAACAACCCCTTAAGTGTCTCCCTGTTCTGCTCTTCCTCTGCTCCTCTGTTTCCTGTCCTGCGGGCGTCTAGCAGACCGTATTCACACTGTCCCCTTACAACTGTGACTGAACGGCTGCAGATGGAAGGAAGGGATCGAAGCGGGAATCAAGATCCAAGCCCACTCTTCTCGCTTGGACATAAAACGATAATCTGCGACGATTGATGCCACAGGACTGGTCATTGGGGTGGGGTTAGGGGAGGGGCAGAGCTGAAGCTGTCCCTTCCCTTTCAGTGCCTTATGGAACTCAAGAGTCCACTCAATGCAAACCCCATTGGCAATGGCATTGCTTTTTTTTTTTTTTCCTTGCTTCAAGCCCCCATTGCGAGGAAAGATGAGCTGATCTGTGAAAAATAATCACCCTATTTGACCTGTAAACATTGAATGAGCGAGAGAACTAAAGCCATCACTTGCAACCTAAGCACATTTTCAAGTGCCATATTGAGGTCAAATCTTGTAAAACAAAGGCTTGATTGTTTTTTTTCTCGTGATCAATATGTCCATTGTGCTTCATCCTTCTCCTGCCGTCGTCAGATTTACACTGGTGTTACACAAATGACTTTATTAGAAATTATTCAAAGCACTGTAAGACACTAGACAATAGATTTTTATAGGCCATGAGTTACTTGCGGTGACCCTGTAATTGTTTTATTAGAGCGAGAGAGAGAGAGAGAAAGAGAGAGAGAGAGACAGAGACAGATTATATTGAATGAGTATTATTATACATTCATGAAGAAGTGGAGAATTTCTAAAATCTCTGGTGCTGCTGTGTGCGTCTTCTGAGAGCTTTGGTGGAGCCCATGATATACGAATATGAGGAGAAGAGACGGTGATCTGCTTCACTACGGCTCCACACACACACACATACACACACACACACACACACACACACACACTGGCTGAAGCAGGTCACATGTCAAACCTTCAACACTGCCAAGAGTGTTTTCAGTTTCATTGTGTTTTAATTTTTTTTTTTTTATGCAACCGGATGACTGTAGGGTTTTGTTTTGTTATGTTGGAAGAAAAAAAAAGATGATCCGTTTTGAGTGTGTTATCTTCAGTGAGTGAACGTGAAAAAACCTGGGCACCTTCGTATAAATGTGCACTTCAAATTTTTCCCTGAAACAAAGTCATGAAAGTCTTTTGTACATGAAACATAAAGCCAAACAAAAGCAATGATTAAAATATAGATGAACTGCAATCCTAGTGAATGGATAACAGTAATGGCTTTTAAAATAGTAGTATTTTGAATTCAAACTTTGTTAAACAATCACACATTTTACGACAAGCTGTGATCTGCTTTCGATTTCGGTTTTCTTTTATGAGCATTATAGTGTTTGGTGAATTTACTTAGTAAATGGAATTTTACAATATATAATGAATAAATATATATATATATATAAATACAATTGAAAATAGATTTATACAAGGTTGTAACAGGGAGTGTCTTAAAGTTTAGCACATTTCCTTATTGCTGTACCAACTTCTGTTATTTCAAAAAGACTGTGATTCCATAGGATTTAGAAGGACAGTTATCGAACCACCTTAAGCTATGGAGAGCTAGTTTTCTAGAAAAAAGAACAAACTGACAAAAGAAGTGCTGTAAAAAAGATATGTACATTTAATCAAATGATATTTATTTATATGACGGTGACAAAAGGAGAGACATGGTTCCCCAGGATTTTCGATGTTTGCTTTGGTTTATTTCTAAATAAATTGCATGTGAAATCAAGGATGCTTGAAGAGATCTGCTACTCACAACCGATCGTAGGTCACTGTCACCTGGTTATACTTCGGTAAAAGCCAGTTTTACCCTTTGTTTCTTTTTCTAAGGACACCTTCCAAAAAGACAAACATTTCAAGGCATTGTAATGGATACAGACGAGCAAGAAGTGCATGCAGAAGCTCAGCCTCATTAACGAGGTGTTGTACAGATCATTTTAATACATTTTGTAAATAAAATGTACAGAAAACAGTGGTCCATGATTATGTCCTATTTTTGAATATGTTTCAATTATCTGGTTTATTTTTTTTCTAACATGTGAGTGTTAACACGACAATCCAATTTTCTAATTTAATTTGTTAGATAAAAAACAGATAACTTTTTTTTTGCCTTAATCCCAGCTGACCGATGTGTATCAGTATCTCTAACTATCTGTCTCTGGGCAAATATATACAGATGGCGGTTGTTTGTGTATTTCTCCAAGTTTATATAGCTGTGTGTGTGTGTGTGTGTGTGCATGTGTGTGTGTGTGGGGATCAATAACAGGCACCATCTGCACCCCCCCCACAAAGACTGATATAGGGTTCCATTGACATCTTCATTTTGCATGCTCTCTCTCGCTCTACGTCACTCTCTCACTCATCTGTCTCTCTTTCTCTGTCCATCCCTACCCCTCTGGGTGTAAGCTGCTTTGGGACAAGGATTCAATAATGTGTTATAAAAACCACCAGCCCCTTACAAACCTCCATGCACTCTCACTCTCTTTGACTCATAACCAAAAATGGCTACTAAACATTTACAGTCTGTTAAATGTTTTCAGTAAGGCGTGTATCTATTACTATTTAGTAGACACTTGTATCCGAAGGGACTTAAATAGGTAGAGTGTGGTTGGATTCATGACAAGGGAGGGGTTAGGCTCCTTGACTAGGGTTTGAGGTTTGAAGTCACTACTAACACTAATGCAATATAATGCAATATGCTCTGAAGACAAAGGTTTCCATACATCAATAGGTACAGTAGTCAATTGATGTTTAAGCATGTCTGTGTCATTGTATTGGCCTCCATTAGGTCTGCATTGTGTTGAAATGACAAGGCATTGCAGAAATCAGGACTGCTATATCGAGGTAATGCTCACATGAGCATAGAGTATACAAATATCATAGTTTCTTATTTAATCATTTATTTCATCCCCCTGTCATGTGAGAAAGACTTTGAATACGCACCAAGGATGTTGTTGAGGCATGAAATGTTCATTTATATTTTCTTCTTCATATTCTTACCTCTTTGCTCCGAATTACTGTTCTTTGTTATGCTCCTTGGACTGCCTTCAAACAGGAGTGAAAACAGTTTCTGTTGAGCGGTCCATGACAATGCTCCTGCCCTGCCAGTACACAATAATTATTCCATTCAACATTCCGCCCCCTAAAAAAACACAGAATATTGTGCCTTTTTCTGCTCCTCAATTCTGTACAAGAAATAGAAGAATGTGTGAAGTTTAGAGGTCCAAGCAAATTTTAACAAGGCCCTTTATTTTGCGAACCTGACATGGATAGACAAACCCATCCCTCAGGCCTAACGGGGAGAACGCATCTCATCCTCTATCCCAGGACGACGTTCTGTGTCCAACACACACACAGTGTTGTGAAATGAGCCCACCTCATGTGTTGAACCATGCGATTAGGACACAGTGGTCCAAATTGTCTCCACAGGATGGGGACTGTAAGGCAGTCAATCTGGTCTGAGGACTTTGTTGTTCTGATGATTACAGGCACTGTATTGAGTTGTGGTTGTGTGTGTGCGCGTGTGTGTGTGTGTGTGTGTGTGTGTGTGTGTGTGTGTGTGTGTGTGTGTGTGTGTGTGTGTGTGTGTGTGTGTGTGTGTGTGTGCGTGCGTGCGTGCGTGCGTGCGTGCGTGCGTGCGTGCGTGCGTGCGTGCGTGCGTGCGTGCGTGCGTGCGTGCGTGCGTGCGTGCGTGCGTGTGTGCGTGTGTGTGTGTGTCACCGACGCAGCGAGGCAGAGAGAAACAGAGAGCACCCAAGAGACGCAGTAGAAAGGTGCCATTGGGAAGATACTTTGATTACTGCCGTGGAGAGAAGCTCTCTCTCTGCTTCACTAACTCCCCCACTTCTTTCTGAGACACAGTCTTCCACTCTGTCCTCTCTCAGGACAACATGCGCAAATAGAGTTCTAAAGGAGAGAGCTGCAATCGCTTTCCTCTCAACACTTTTGAGCCATTGATTAGTGGAAAGGTGATTTCAGGAATCAAAGAGCTGCACTGCACAACACCGTTGACTTCTAACCATCCGAGATGCTGTTTACGCTGCTACCTTCAAAACAATGCCAAATATAGAGAGAATTTCACCATTCTGAAAGATTTTTTTAACTGCCAATTTGTGGCAATTTTCAGTTGTCTTAGATAGAGGAGTCTAAGAATAAATCCACTAGCAATGATTTAAGAGTAAGGTACATGGTATTGTTTACGGTTCCGACAGTGCTAGTATATACAGGTGAGTAAATGATAACAAGGGTGTGTTTTCTGTTGAGCTCAATTAACACAGTTAATATGCCGTGTTAACCGAGTGTGACTTCACATCTGTGCATCACACCTCTTCACAGCTTCTGCAGGGACATGCCAAATACAATTGACAAAGTGTTCTTTATGTGACCAATGGCAACGACAGCATTGTGAGTTATGCCTTGCAGCTTAAAATACATTGTCTTTCCTACTTCATACAATATGGTGCTAACGTGATTTCAGAGGCTTTGGCCAAATGCGCAACAGAAGAGCAGACAGGCTCAGAAACTTTGATCATTGGGCATGCAGAAACATTCGCGGAAGTAGTTAATCATGATTCTGATTATGGACACCCTGAGTGGCACCTCTTATTCACTGCTGGGACACACTCTTAAACACCTACCAAGCCTCCACCATTTACTGATGGGTGCTGGTCAAATTCATCAACTGGCTCACAATCCCAAATACTTCCTCGATGCCAATGGCAATTGGTTTCCTTTGATGGACTTAGAAGACACATGACTTTCATGTTTGGGCTGTCACAGTTCTGTGCATATGTTTGAGCTATATGCAATATGGCAGTACATTTTTCCCTGTGAATGGAAGGAAACCTCTGGGATTCCATTCCTTAGTTCTCTCTAACCTGACAAGCGCTGATAGAGTCAGCCACAGACTTCAAAGCTCTATCTTGGTCAAAGTAATGGATGGAGGGAGAAGGCCATCACATTTTCTTTTTATTTGCCCTTATGATGGAAAGAGTTCATGTTCCCATTTATTTCCTTGGAGTCAAGAAAGATGCCAATACCTCATTTCCGCACGCCGAACGCATGTGTGGCAGGAGACTAAATGCTGATTAAAGGTGTTGAGAGTGGTTCTGGGGATGGGATGACCATGAACTATTTTAAAACATTTCTTCGTTCAGAAAATATTTCCTGCATTTTGTCTCTTGGTGGCTATTGTGGGGACACTAGTTAGGAGGGACATCCTGCAAAGGCCCAAGAAATGTAGACATATTTGACATGTCACACGTCATCCTGGTAATTGAGCTCATTGAGCTTAAAAATCAACTGATGAATTAATGGTTTCCCCTTGTCGTAGCCAGTGAGAGTCGCCTGATTCTGCAATGCCGCAAGCGTCTGTCAAAATCTCATTTGTACACTTCAGGAGAGAAGGTTCTGCACTTTCAACTGGGCAACAGCAATCAAAAATGTTCAGTCATCACAGCAACGGCGAATAGGAGGCAGCGAGGATGGGGAACCAAACTAGCCTATGGTTGCATCAGGGAACACATTATATTCCTCTGGGAATCATCTCTCTGACTCACAGCAGCAGTGAGGAGTAATGTTTTAAATCATGAGTATATTGCCACGACAATGGTGGCCCACATTAGTAAGCTGCTTTTCCTTTGAATGGAGACACAGTGGTGTGGATGTGCTGTAATGTCTGATGACCCTATGGTCCTTGATAGGCCGGAATATTCGGTGGGAAAACACAGGAGCCACTGATCTCATTTTCAGGGTACTATCTGGGATTCTGCACAAAGCCTATACAGGAATACCAAAGTGGATATGTTTACACACTCTTCCTCTCTCTCTCGATCTCTCCACCACAGAGCTATTCTCCGTACACCCTTAGGGCTGGATGTTGTGGTGCATGCTCCAGGAACCACTCAGTGCTGCTGTGTACCTTTGCAGATGGTACATACATCACACTGTCTCTGCTAGAGGGAGACAGAGACAGGAAGGCATCTAGCTAATCTCTTTTGCTCGTTATGGATTGCCCCAGTGCATTGCGAAGATGATTCTACTTGTGATTCTCAAGACCTAAGCTCAGTGTGGCCAATTGTGCAGTATGTGTGAGATACGGGAAAGACATGTCTTTTTTTGGCAATACATCCGATTTTTCCCCATTATTATAGATGGTGTTAGTATGGATGACTAGTATCCTGTTTTGAAAGTTAGGCTTAATCATAACCCAGGAGTGACCCACAAGACCAGCAGTTTCCTTAAGCCATGTTGTGGCTAGGAGTTGCCAGCTATTATTCTCTACCAGACACAGGGTCAGAGCAGCAATGGTGTTGCAGCTGATTGGAAATCGTGGCAAGTGCATTCTCTTATTAGATGTCTGTTTGACATATCGGGTGTTGGACCCTCGTTGGGGTGTTGCCAACTTCAACCCTGAAAAGGCTCATTAAGAGGGTTTACAACCCCCTGTCCCTCCAGGCGATTGAATAGATTGATTAGGCAGATGTTTGTTGCCACTGGAAGCCTGGTTCGCTGCTCCCCTCCTTCAGACCAAGGGTTAATGAAGTCACCAAACCCCAAGCATCCCAGCACTTGGATTGGTGCTCAGGATGAAGATTCATCAACCCTACCTTTAAGCCAACAAACCCTTAAAGGACATGGCTTGGGGGAAATATAATGCCAATGATGTTGTTATGACTATGATTATAAGGCCATAAAATGATCCCATTTAATATCTTGCCTGAAGAAGTGAAGCAAATTAAATTGGCAGAACCAACCTTTATATAAAGGTAGAAGACAGGCTAAAGGTGGCCCATGGGTCATAAAGGTATATGTTGTCTGCCCCAGGCCAGCTGATTCAGCCCTAAAGCTTACCATTCTCCACTACTGTTATGGAATATGAATGGAGTATTCCCACTCTGTCTGCTACAGCAGTGGTCTTCAAGTTGTGGGTCGGGTCCCATAACGTGGTCATACAAAGAAAGGAAAATATCAATGTATATGTGTATGTATGTATATGTATAGTAGTCTAGTATGTATGAGTTTAGGGGGTTCTTTAGCTCAAGGCATGAACATTATGTTGGAAGACTGAAAGGGCAATAGTGTGTTGTTCAACAATATGCATTGAGTCACACTGTCTCATTTATTTTTATTCTTGTGAATGACCCCCCCAAAATATTCGGGGGGCCCAGTGTCAAAAGTACCAGTGATGGGGTACAGCATGAAAGATTTTGGTAACCCCTGTGCTAGAGTAATGAGTACTGATATACATCTTAATGTCAGGCATACATCTGCTGTTTCTGCATTCAAAAACCCTGCAAATATCCCACAGGTAAATTGTTTTTTTGTGCATATTCGTTTTCTTCTTGTCTGTCTCTTTTCTAATGTACTCCCGGAGTACTGCCAGAAATGTCTGCATCAGGGTGTACATTTAGTCTGTGGCTTAAGTGTGTGTTGTGTTTTTGTGTCGGAAGGACATGGTCTCATTGTAATTGCTTGATGCTGCTACTCCTAAAATGACAGCAGTTACAAACAAGGGACAGTGTCTCTCAAATCCCATTACCGCCGACTCGTCAGTCAGCAGAGAACAAAGCAGCTCTCCCCACGTACATGGAGAAGTTGGACCCAAATGAGGAAAAACCGAACAGAGTCTCCTGCCTCATTACTACAGCAAAAAAAACGGTTTCGATGAGTGACAGCTAAACTTCTTTGAACTGAAAGTGACTGTCATAAGAAGCTCCCGACAACCCAATTAGAAGCGTGCAGCTGAAAGGATTCCTCTATAATGTCTGGGAAAGTAGAAGTACAGTAGAGCACCTTGAGTCTTGTTTCATGAGTTCAACCAAAGCCTCATTTGAAAATGTGTCATTTTTAATGGCGCACTCCTCTGCCTCCACTCGGGGGCACAAGTAAGAAGGAAGGTGTGGAGGTGTGTTTTTATCTGGCTGTGTATTCACTTACAGACACAGCATCAGATCCTGACACCGTTTCAGTGGTTGTTAGGAATTAGTGTTCAGATACCCAGCCTGTATAGGAAATGTTATAACATGTACAAACAGGCAAACAATTATTTTTATAATGAGAAGATACCTTCAGGTATTCCAGTATAGCATGGTGCATGAAAAAACCCTGTCGACTCCTCATGTTAAGTATTTGCCCAACCATTGTCATATTCATATTCATATTGAACACATTGTCATATTCAAAGGAAAGAAATAATGTCCCTTGTTTTCAGATCCAGCAGTCCAACTAGGTTATTTAAGGTTTAACGTACCCCCATTATGTTTAAACACTGTTCATTGTATCAATGATGGCAGCAATGGATGAACTATTGCATAATATTGCATTGCACTTTCATGGTACTGGAAGGATGCTAAAGTGATATAGGATTCACCATTGGAATGGAAAGCAGAAATTCATGCAGATAATTTCCAACCCTGCTATAAAACAACCTCAAATATTCCCAGTGGTACCCATTGACTAGACATTGTTACCCACATCATCGCTACCCGATGATGTGCCAATAACAGGGACGCCTTCATAGTGAGCCAGAAGGGGGGTAACATGGAAACAGTGGCTGCTCTAAATTCTGTGGAATTGCTCTTTCAAGTGGAGCCATCAGCATATTTCCAAATTCACTGTCATTTTCTTCATTGACCATAACAGCAAAAACACTTCATCTGCTCTATCGCTTGACGGGCGCTATCCAGTGGGGACTGGATGAATAGAAGCACAGAGCCGGCAAAAGCTCTTGTCCAATCAAAGGCGTCGGACAGGCGTACTAGCCCCAGAGAGAGAGAGAAAGAGAGGGACGGAGAGATAGAGAGAGAGTAGGAGGGAAGAAATTGTTGTTCAGAATTTGTGTAACAAAAATATGTGATATTAAATCGAAATCTCTAATTGTCATCTGCTTTAAAAGCAGTGTTATTATTTGATACAAACAGAACACAGATTTAAGGCTAGAAATGGTGTACATTGTTTTATTTAACTTGAATCTGAATCCAACAACTCTGTGTTGGAAATGCACATGCTCCTCTACATTACCCTGACTATCTGAGCAATGAGCTATGACTGTTCTAATACATTTGTGACCATCATTATTTTGTATATTGAGAGGGTAATGAAGAGAAATCTGCAAAGATGAATAATTCCTCTGGTGAATCCAGGAGAACTCATCATTTGTAATATTGTTTTTTCTTATTAATTTCCTATTACGGTTGTAGATAACAGCCATGACTTCTAGACCGCATGACTTCCAGCTGTCTCCCTCAGCTCATAGCTCAATTGAATAAAATAGTGGCGGAATACTTGCGCTCGAGAACACTGTTCAATTTGATTACATAGTTCATTGGGGCTGCAGACTTTGATAAAGGATTGATTTATTTTATGCCAGGCGCTTGAAATAATAAACCCGTGATGGTCTCCAGGCCCCCAGAACTTTTAATAGCATTAGAGCAGAAATGAGAATAGTGCATCATTTTCAGGCCTGGTGTAGCCTGAACACACAGCTGTCCAGCCTTCTCTCCCGCTTGGGGATTGTACAATAGCCTTCCCCCCCCCCCACCCCCGGCCCATTTCCCATGGCTGGTGGTAAGGCTGCGTGATGGCTTGTTTGTTGGCAGCCCTCTTCGCTGCCAGGGAATTTGTCCTTGGTTTTATCTGTAAAGTCACGCGCGGGTACTTTAATAAACTGCACTATGGATCATGGTGGAGGCCATTGTTTACAAAGACAATGGCAATTCACAATGACAATTGAATCCTGATAATGGTGTTGAAGAATATCATTTAAAAAATGGGGAAAAGAAAACAAAGGTTAGACTCCATGCGCTGCTAACAGGAAATGACAAAAGAAGAGGATAAAGAGGCATCAGGGAGATGGTGGTATAAACAGCTAAAGCTGTGTTGGACTGCCCACTCGGGGCTCATAAAAAGTGAATGAAGGGGAGAGACTGGGTTCTGTATTAATTATTTAAATCTATCGGGCCAAGGACCTTCCATGCACTCTATTTTTAATCACTGGGCGTAGGCAGAAACATCAATGCACAACCTGCAATTACATCGACTCGGGTGCCGATGACCCTCAAATGTGCACCCGGTGACAGAAAAATAACTGACAAACATCACAAGTAATAACAGTGTCGAAATGAACAATTCTCAACCAGAGCAACCCCTCACAACACGAAAGGAAGAAGAAAAAGGGGCAGCCGATGTGAAAATCGTGGCAATTACCGCTTCCACCGCTCCACCAAAGCATGAGGTATTTGTCTGTTCTCCTTACCCACGGTGCACTGTGGCGGTCCCGCCGTTAGGATTGGGCACGAAGAAATACGTCTGGCTGCCAGCGCCGCCGCCCACTATCATCATGAGGCCGAGGAGTTATTATTTCACTGCGGTCTGCTAGTGGTCGTGGATCACGCCGCTTCATCACGACAAGACAAAGGTACACGGCCGTCCCAACGAGCGCTCTGATTGGATTAATGGTATTCATTAAGCCCCCAATGAGAGAGAGCCTTTACAGATGCCACGACCTTATCACGCCACTTCATCTTCTGCGGAATTGACCGGCGGTGAAATATACGAGCAACGGAGGCAAATGTGATAGGAGAGAGCGGGAGAGAGAGACATAGAGAGAGAGAGAGAGAGAGATTAGCCAGAAGATGACACTATTATCCCCAGGTCGAAGAATAAGAAGGGAGAAAAGAAAAGGGGAACCAACTGGGTGAGTGGGGTATGTGTAAACCGCGGCCAGTGTTCGTCTCCATGCTATGTGCGGGGTGACGTTCTCCCTGAGAGAGAGAGAGGAGCTGAGGCAGCCAAGTCCCTGCCCAGATTACCAGAAGCTGGCTAGGTGCTCCACCAAGCCCTGACTAATGGCCCTCTGATGCCACACAGTGAATGAATAAAACTTCCCAGAACATAATGTATGCAGCATTATGAAGGACCGTGGAAGGTGAGATGCAAAAAAATACAAATAATAATAACGCTGGCTTACCAGAGGTGTTATAGCCGCACTGGAAGCCCGGACCTTGAGTTAGGGGACACTCACCAGCTGCTGCTTTAAGAGCACCATGAGGGTGAACGTGACTGCCGGTTCAATATGAATCATTTACTGCATCACAGCTCCAGCTGCTGCTGCTGCTGCTCGCAAACATGCTAACATGCTGCTATGGACCAGCCCCCTCCCCCTTCCCCCCCCCTGAATCTGCAGCACTGGAATACACAATGAGTAGCACTCGACTTATCAGACTGTAAAGAAATAAGGACGTTGCGTGCAAGACGTCAGCCATCGGTTTGCACGCAACCATTGCGAAGCCGTAGATTGTGCGTTCCAAGCACCACCATTGCTTGAGATTTTCGCAAACCAGCAGTTGAAACATTGATCCATGTTTGGGTCTGTCTCTGGCGTTCTCTCAGGGTTTTCATAGGGCTGTGTGGCCTCCGGGATTTTCTCACTGGGTTTGTTTTGGACGTTCCCATCGGGGCAGTAGGAACCCTGCTAGCTGCCCGTCTCATCCCTCGGATTACTTTGGCTGACATTGAGGTGTTATCCATTTATTGTGGAAGGATTCTTTCCTTCCCTTTTCTCCTGGCGGGGTTAACAAGTTCAGCCAAGCTTCCACCAGTTTCTGGTTAGAAATACTATATTCGAGGTCCTGTCCAGATCATGAGAACTGAGCAAAAACCAGCGTGATCTTTAGAGTATTTGAAGACTCATTGTTTATAATACCTGGGGTAAACAGAGTTCACCCAAGCTTCTACCAGTTTCCAAATATATATTTGAGGTCCTGTCCCTGTTTACTGTTGAGAAAGAGTTACCTTTTTAAATTAACCCTGATTAATCTATATATTTATTTAATCAGTTTGTTTTTGTTTTGCCATTCAGGTAACTCAAAGGGGACAGGGGTCAGTACACTGTAAAAACTATAACATGAAATTGCTGGTCTTAAAAGGATTTTTACATTGAGTGAATATAAAACTACAAGTTGCACTGTAAACTGTTTATTTCAGCTGTTTCAACTAACTTCCAAACATTTCTGGTTAAAAGTTGATCTCACTCCATAAACTGAGTTGGAAAAATAAACAAATAAGAATTTAATCCTATGGTTCCAACTTCCCATGTGTTAGCGCCCGGAGGTGGTGGAATAGGTGGTTGATTTCATGCATGTTATTATTTCACTCCTCCCCTGTCCCTCTTAAAGTGCTTGGGCCCGGTTTTGCTGTGGGACAGGAGGTCAGGAGACTGGTGGGCGAGAGAGTGGTAGTGTGTATGAGTGTTGGTTGGAGATAGCTGGTGGTGGTTGAGTTTTTGTTGTTTTTGGTTGTTTCTACTTGTTTTGGATTGATTAGTTATTGATTGATTTATTTTGATTGATTTGATTGTTTCTTTGGTACAGAATCGCATTTAGGTGGGCTTCTGTTTTAAGGGGGGGGATGTGACGACCCAGGTGGGTCTTTGACCCCGCCCCTGCTGTTTGTATGCCTGTGTTGCGCTCTCCACTAATTAGGAGATTGTCGGCAGGTGTGGGTTGGACCTAACCTGACTCTCGCCAGATGAATTTCGTTCCTCCTAGCTCCACTCATCTATCTGGGATCGCTCCCGTTGGGAGGTATTTGAGGACTATCAGACTACCTGATTGGCTCTACCAGAGTAGAGCCAATCTCTACCAGAGTAGAGCCAATCAGGACCACCGGGCGGGATTTTTATAGATGTGACGTAGTGGAGAAGCAACTGTTTTGATTCAGACAGCTCGCATTGAGGAAGCAAGCATCACAGGTTGGTTTCGATGTGAGTGGTTGAAGTAGCACGTCAATAAAGATGACGGACAAGTGGTTTATCCAATCATATGCAAGGATTTTTGATAAGGCCCAGCCTTCTAAAGCACCTCTTCAATGGAGCGATCACAGATGGATGAGTGGAGCTAGGCGGAACGAAATTCATCTGGCGAGAGTCAGGTTAGGTTGGACCGGGACCGCAGTATATGGAGCCTGCCCAGACAACAGACCTGGCTTCTCCCTCCTCCAGAAATTTGATTTCCTTTGTTCCTTTGTTTGTAACACATGGACTGATCTTCGCATGACCTTTTTGGTTACTTTCATTTATACTGACTTGTACCACACTTCTTATTATTATATTTATTTCAAAATAAATTATTTTGTTGTTGAAACAGCGTGGTCTCCCTAGTTTATGTTGCATGCATAGAGCCAGCATGTCACATATGGGATCCTATGAATCCTTTGGCATCCTAAATTTTAAAGCCTAACCCTCATGGTGAAAAATAAACATGAAAATGGTTTAAAATGAAAAAGCTGGTTTATTGTGTGTTTGTGTAATTGTTAATAGGATTTCCTTTGTAAGAAAAACTCAAAACTGATGTTTTTACACATGAATGATTCAATATAATATTGACTTAGAATTCTTAGTGTGTACAACTAGATTTGTGAAGCTTTCATTGTTATGAAATACAAGTTATTTGGACCAAAAAAAGAATTAAGTTGGCACAACTGTGTGATATTTTCTTCAAAACGTAGAAGTTTGAGTTGACATGAAAACCCAAAAATCCTGTGCAGACAGTTGCCTTGAAATTTCAAGTTGAATTCACTTTTTATTTTTTACAGTGTAGGCATGACAGCAGCGAGAACAATCGCGGAAAGAGTCTGCTGCTGTTGCTTTTTGTCCAGTGATCTCAGAATTAAAAAGATAGTAACCTCCTCCAAGGTGGCCTTGTTTATGTTTACATCATGCAAATCCCGAAGTTCCATACGGTTCTAGATCTCTGGTGGGCCCTCCAGTGGAATCCTCCAGTAACACGGTACATAGGCAAATATATGAACAATCCTAACAAGTTGTCTATGCAAATGCCTGGTTAAAAAGCAAGTAAATATCTGGCTTTAGAATGTGTCTTTTCCCCAGCCAGCGGAACCTAGTTAATTACTCAAAACAAAACCATTTATGGCAGCTCAGCTGCCAGCACGTTACGTCGTTATGGCAACGGGTACGCTGGGGTTTGGACTAAAGGCCGGCTTAATAATTTATCTTTAAATTAGAAAATGACTGCAGTGCACAACCAAATCTGGGTTTGTGTAAATTACACTTTACATAAAACTCATGAACTCATCATCAATGTGAACTGTGCTTACATTCTAAACATTAATATTCCTTTATTAGTTATTCCAGATTATTTATTAGTTATTCCATATTATTCCATATTAGTTATTGTATTTATTTAAATATCAATCTACACATTTTGTGATTTTTTTTGTGACTTCACAATCAGAACACAGGGTGGTGGACATTTGCTATTCTGTTCTGAAAGCTCTCAAGCTCTCAAAATGTGTTTTGTTTATTTCTGTGACTTTAAATTTGGCTTAAAAGGAATATTTCATACAGATTTTTGATCTCTCTTCGTATTCTACAAATTCTTACATCAAGTACAAGCTCTTACATTTTGCCACTAATCTTCCAGGATCGGGACACGTTTACGACTACCATCTATCACTGAGAGGTTGTATTTTCCACCAAATTGAAAAATTTAACAGTTGGCATCATAAAACAGTTTGAAAAATTAGCTTTGAAATCGTGTTTACAAAAGTAGGAAACACTATATTGCATAATTACACCATGGCTGCTCTCTTTACATTGTGAATCAATCGCTTCACTTGAATTGCACATTTTTTTTGCCCTGGGACAGATAATCCATGAAGAAAATATTCATGTCAAATTCTGTCACTTAAATTATGCATCAAAACGCTGTTTTAATTTAATTTACATCAAGGCACAGATGTATACATGCCACTCCCATTCATGCTCATGCAGCCGGGGACTATCAAGATGCATCCTGAGACACTAAGGTTTTGCTTCCCTCAATCAAGGCAATTGTATGGTTGTCTAATGTGTGGTAAACACACTATTGCTGCCATCAATTAGTCACAGCTAAGTCACCAATTACACAGCGGGATGGCTATCAGTGGCTGTTAACATTGTCCAAAGTCCCAGTGCATCATCCGCAGAGACAGGGCGAGATAGAAAGGGAGGTGGAGACATAGAGGTGAAATGTGAAAGAGAGAGAGAGAGAGAGAGAGCATGCAAAGCACATTATCACAATGGCAACTAGCAATGGGAGGCTCATGAGAGGAAATCATGAACCATGTTCTCAGGCAGCCAAATGGGTAGTTCTTTCTTTCATACCAATTATGTACTGCAGATGCTGCCACGGATAAACAAACTCATTGAGGTGGAAATACATGTGTTTCAAGTCAAATGTGCTTTATAACCTGATACTTGTTGATAAAATAGTAGTCAGGCTGGAAAAAAGCAAGGGCTTTTGTTTTGAAAAAGCTGTCTCCTTCTCTCTCTCCCTCCTTCCCTCTCCTTTCTCTCCATTCCCTCCCTCTCTCTGTCTCTCTAATACTCTTATATTCCACGTCTTGCCCTTGCTGTTGTTTCCCTCCACGGAGACTGGCTGAAAGACAGCGGAGGATCATGCGCCTGTTCATTAGTCCAATCAGGAGCAAACAGGCCTGTGTGTTATCGCCACGACACAACAGTCTTCCAGAGCTGAAATTAAACCATGCGCCCTCCGTGCTGGGGTGCCAAGGGCAATAGGGGGAGATTTAGTTTCCCTGGCACAGACGGTGGATAAATCATCGCCACTAAGCAGCCTTGTACTACTTCTACAGAGCAAAAAAAAATAAAAATAAAAGATAAATAAAAAAAAATGGGAACGAGGGAAGGAGGAAATAAAATAGGCTTCTGTTTATGACACATAAAAAAAAAATCATTAAACGAAAAAAAAAAAAAACGATTGCGTTACATAAGTTGACGGTTGACGTTGACGGTTCAAAGGGAAGGTTCGGCGGCGGACCGGCCTGTCGGTGTGAGTAGAGTGGTGACGGAGGTGGCGCTGGAGGTGGTGGTGGTGGAGGGCGGGGGGGGGGGGGGTGGTAATGGCATGCTAGGGAGTAACAGAGAGGAAGAAGGAGAAGGCCGATGCCAAAGAACACTCCGGCACAGCAGGGCCGCGCAGCGCTTGGCTTTTATTGAGTGCGAAAGAGAGATGGCACAAAAGTGAGACATAAATTGACAGAAAGGCAGCGAGGGGAACGGAGATAAAAGCACTGGTTGAAAAGGAGGGCGTGCATGGTATCACCCTAGCATGCATATGTGTGTGTGTGTGTGTGTGTGTGTGTGTGTGTGTGTGTAAGCTTTCATGAGTGTCAACAGTGCCTTCTTATGTCTAGTGGATTATCTGTGTATGGTTGTGCACTTCCAAACTGAGTGTGTGTGTGTGTGTGTGTGTGTGTGTGTGTCTGTGTTTCTGTGTATCAGTATGTGTGTGTGCGTGTGTGTGTGTGTGTGTGTGTGTGTGTGTGTGAGTCTGCACACACTGTGCGACATGCGTCTGGCACAAGATGTTTTGGGCGGAGGGTGTAACATTATTGTGTGTGTCCTGGCTGGGGCCTGTTTATTCCCCTCAAAATGCAGATGTTGTTAATAAATCCTGCATTTGCTCATTTATTTGGGAAGACTGCACCTTGCTTTATTAAAGCCATCCATCACCAGAGCTCCTGAATCGATGGCTTGCAGGAGAAAGCAGTGTCAGCAGCAAATACACACTGAGAGAATACCAGAAGCCCTTATAACGCTTGAGAGAGAACGAGAGAAAGAGAGAGAGAGAGAGAGAGAGAGAGAGAGAGAGAGGGAAAGAAAGAAAGAAAGAAAGAAAGAGAGAGAAAGAGAGGGAAAGAAAGAGAGAGTGATGCATTAAGGAAAGGCTGGATCAAAGTACATGTCACACAATGAACGCATGAGGAGAGAAGCCAGGGTTGTTAGTTTGAAAGAAAAACACGCACAGGGATCACGGCTGCGGACCGCTTGAATCGTCAGTCCTGTCGTAGGACGAGGCGTCCCGTGTTATATCAGATACCAATTGGAGAGTCCTGCTTACCGTCATCAAAGGTCCTCACCACGTCATCGCGGCACTCAGATACACGGCCAGTGTCCGGTGTCACGGTGATGTCATGCAGTGGGTAATCAACCGCACCCCGGCTCCGTATTTAGCACTCAGATGTGCATCGTTATCAGGGAACGACGTCGTCTAGAGAGGAGGCAGGGGTGCGTTGCTTCAAGCTGCTTCCATCTGGAGATCCCTATCCCTGGAATTCAGTCTCCTGTGGCGGAGAGAGGGCCGCATCAACCCCCCCCCCCCTCATTCACACACACACACATCTCCCCCCACACATCTGCCACGTCCAGCATACACACACAACACACACACACACACACACACACACACACATGCAGCCAATCTACCAGCTGCTTGTTAAATAAGTGTTGCAGCCCCCTGGTCCCTGGGTGAAAGGAATAGGTGAGAGAGGGAGATCTGACTGAGGGAGGGAGGGAGGGAGGGAGGGAGGGAGAGAGAGAGAGAGGGAATGATGGGATGAAGGGAGGGAGGGAGGGAGGGAGAGAGGGAGGGAGGGAGAGAGAGAGAGAGAGAGAGAGGGAATGATGGGATGAAGGGAGGGAGGGAGGGAGGGAGGGAGAGAGGGAGGGAGTGATGAGATGAAGGGAGGGAGAGAGGGAGGGAGAGGACAGAGCAGCGGCGAAAGGATGGAAAGAGCGGGAGAATAAACGGGTGATTGCGCTGAGATGTGGGAGAAGGTGGACGCAAACGGAGTGTTTGTGTAACGCGTGATTGGCCATCGGCCTCTGAAAGGAGCGGCGGCGGCGGCGGCGGCGGCGGCGGCGGCGGCGGCGGCGGCGGCGGCGGCGGCGGCTCGGTCTGTAGAGAATGCTTTCAAAGGAAGGTTATAAAGGACAGGACGGGGGCCAGCGTAATCATATGTTGTGTGCGTTTGTGTATCGTCGACATCTAACTAAAACCATGAAAGGAGAAGAAGGCCAAAAGTTTGACTAGTCCCAGAAATTGTCTAGCGCCGAGATGCTCCTCCAATGTCGACCAAAGGCTCGTAAAAGCACACAGCCGCGGGCTGCTTTTGGTTGCTGTGCTCAGCAGAAGCTATTCCATACCATTAAATACGCTGTGTCTGTTTCCACCCTCAGAAGCAGTGTGTTCAGCCACGACGCATAGTAGGAAACATGAAAACAAACCCCTTCATCTGCACGCTGCCTGCCTTACAGAACAACAATAACCGTCGCTTTAGCACAACGAGAAGCTCTGAGCTTTTAGATGTCGAAATGTTTCATTGGATGATGCTGGTGGTTATAAAACATAGAATTACATCCACGCTGTCCTTTAAGAGAGTTTACTTCTCCCACCTTCCTCCCACGTTCCTCTTCATGACCTGGGAGGGCAGACAACAAACAAGACTTCGGGGCTTCGTAGAGGAATACCTGAAAGCATGGTGTTCTTTCACTGCTTCATGATATATGCCCTGTTTCAGGAAATTCACACAACAGTCACCAACAGTGTCCTATCCACGCGTGTTACTGTACACAAGATACAGGCCCATAGGAATCCACTCAAAAGGAACGGGAAGGGGCAATAGGCCTGACCATGGGGTGAACTTCTAAGCACCATCCACCAGGTTTGTTTAGAGCACTATAGTTGATATTACCCGATCATAAAACCTCATCAGATTACTATAGTACGGCGGTTAAAGCACACAATGCCAGTGTGACTTTCATATAATCCTCAATTACTGCCCGGTCACCCCTGCTGTTGTGCTATGGTGTGCTGGGGCCAATTAGGCTCCCATAATTGCAGGTAACACCGGGAGAATCCCAAAGTCAAACAGAGCCAATCATCCTAATGAATGCCCAAAGTAACCTAAAAAGCGCCATGAAAGAAAGTGAAACGTTTCGGCATTGCTTTGTAACGTTTAGTAAATAACTGTTGTGTGAACGTTTAGTAAATAACTGTTGTGTGAACACAAACCGAGACAAAAGAACACTCATCTCATGCTTATTTGTTAAATATGTATCCCTTTGTGTTGTGTTGTGACATATTCAAGTGCATGACTGTGGAGTTATTCCAAAGTGCTTTAGAACAAGCAAACAGGAGAGAGAGAGAGAGAGAGAGAGAGAGAGAGGAGAGAGAGAGAGAGAGAGAGAGAGAGAGAGAGAGCGAGAGAGAGAGAGATAGAGAGAGAGAGAGAGAGAGAGAGAGAGAGAGAGAGAGAGAGAGACAGAGAGAGACTAAGAGGGACTAAGAGGGACTAAAAAGCACTCGTTTCAAAAAATGTCAAGGACCAACGATGGGCGGTGCCGTTCCTCAATTGGCGCACACAGCTCATGCATAAATCATGCAATCACTGTCAACACATATTCCGAGTCTTGCGAACGGCGCGAGAGCCTCTGCTGCTCTATGGGAGGTGAGAGGGTGCCCGGGATGGCGACACAGCCCAGCTGATTGTAATGAGCATCTCCGTCAGCTTCCTGCACTGACAAAACAATGTTAAATTAATCATTACAACTCCCTCCTACGGAGAGGGGGGCAGGTTCCCGGCGCTTCCACAGCCCCGCTATCGCCTACCCGCAATCGGGAAGCGGGAGAACAGAGGGGACTGCTGGGAGATTCAATGCAAATCGTCTTCATTTAAGTCATTCAAAGTAAATGGTTGAAAGAATGTTTTCGCAATAACTGGCTTGCCTTTTCAGGAACATGACTGAAATGCTTGATGGTTTGTTTGTTCCGCCATCTGCAGTGAATGGTGTTAGATAAGTGAGAGAAATGAGGGAACAAATAGCCATTTGGCTCACTTGAATACAAGTTGAATCCCTCAGCTGGGACCATGGAAAAGTGTGTGTGTGTGTGTGTGTGTGTGTGTGTGTGTGTGTGTGTGTGTGTGTGTGTGTGTGTGTGTGTGTGTGTGTGTGTGTGTGTGGCCTAGAGATTGAGTTTTATATGTGTATATGTGTGAGCTTCCCTGTAGTTGCTTGCAGTCTATCACTTTAGCCTGAAATTGAATTGAAAGTAGTGATATTATACATTCATATGGATATATTCATAATGGGGCATTGGTGCTTGTTGAACATTATGGAATTTCTGAAGCAGTAACAGATATAAGCACTGAACTGGACTCTGAGTCAGTGACTCAACTGTGCACAGAGAGAGTTGCCCTCTATGCAACATTATTCATAATGATAAGCAATGAACAACAATGTTGGTGGGGGGCAAGGAAGGAAATTCAATTTACAGATCAATATTTACAAAATTCAAAAACATGAACTCAGCCCACCTACTCCTGGGACACAAAGGAGGACTCAACTAAAAACATTCTGATCTAGTGCATATCGCCACTGAAATAACAGCAGTTATGCTTGATTTTGCCTTCGGAGAATGACGACACCACATCACTGTTTCCCACAGAGCCGCCGAGAAGCTATTTCATCTCCTTGTGTCACATTGAATATTGCAGAACGTCTATCTTATCTGATGAAGACCTTTTTGGTTTTGTGGCAGAATGTCTGCGGAGCAGCACCCATCGAGTCACCGCAGGAGCCCAGAAGGCAGGTGAAGACAGGGACAAGATGGTGGTACTAGAGGGTTCACTCTGAGGTGTCACCCCAAAAAAAGAACCGCTTTAGCCTCCTGGCAAGTCCTGTTCCAAGAGTTGGATAGATTTTATTCTAGTCATGCCCCCCCCCCCCCCCCCCACCCCACCATCCACCCAATCACCCACCCCAAAGGATGAGCAAGAGGTCCCTGTCAAGGTATTCGTTCTTAAACATATGCATGTTTGCAACATTTTGCCATAAACTAGGCCAAACCAGGACTCAATTGAATTCAAGGGCACATCATTTCACTGCAGGCAGAAACTTTTGAACATCTGCATTATGCTCTCCGCGGCGAGGAACAGTTTTAATTTAGCGAGTGAACTTTGGAGACAGCTGGTGGTGGCTTTCCCGGAGGGGACGGGAGACGGGGTTACAGTGTGACTCCTTATAAGACTCTGAAATTGGAATGAAAATCCGGAAGAACAGTTTGAAGCATGGATCCCCTCCTGACGTTCCTATCGTGAGCCTATAAAATGAACCATAAGAAGACCACACAGAAATACCCCAAACCATACTTTATGTCAACTCCACTTCATGTAAAAATGCCTCATGCAGGCCCACTAAACAAGCACAATGTGTATTCACTTCCTTCAAGTATGAAAACAGACACACGCCAGGGTAGCTCACTATGAACGAGCCAAAACATTGAATGATGTTAGAAAAGACGACCGAAAAAAGAGCCAGAATGGTTTTTACCTCACCCCACCATAATCTATCCTTGGAGATGTGACATAACAGCAAAAACTGAAGCGCATGGCGGTATATCCCATAATATAGCTGCTGACGCTAGTAAATACAGTATGTCTCCCATTAGGCACCAAAGCTTTAACCTATGGGCTTGTTTCAAAAAGAAATTACACCGGCGGCCATATTGATACATCAAGATGCCTTTGCTCGTAACTTAAAAGAAAGTATCAAAAGGACTAACGAAGAGGGAAAACTGAAAAGTTTAAGTGTGGGCACGGCAACTAATAACATTCACGTGATATAAATGCTTGGCAGCGCATTTTTTTGTGTATACCTTCCTCGGAGAAGTAGAAGAAGAAGACTATAGGCAGGTAGCTATAGACAGCAGTTACCCACAGAGTCACATTATCAGCATGCACTGAGCGTGGCTTTCAGAGGTGGCTCAATGGGAAACTGAGGCTCAGCACTAACAGGCCTTTCAAGGCTCTTTTCCCTCTGATGATGGCTGCTTCTTTCAAAGGAGGTCAAGCTGACGGGGGCGGCTGCCCGTATCCCCCATGCCCCGCTTCACACTCCATTCAGCCCACCGCAGGGGGGGGGGGGGGGGCGGAGGTGAGGGGTGGGGGGGTGGGGGGGAGGGTGGTAGAGGCGGAGGGGGGGCGGAGGCCAGCTCTAAACGCCTTAGCCTGGCAACTCTCACCGGGTAACACTGTGGTGGCATACTGCAGTGCACGACCAATACTTGGACTTAGTCACGGCAGTGTGTGTGTGTGTGTGTGTGTGTGTGTGATGAATTATGTAACACTGTAACACAAGAAAAATACATACATTCAATTTAAAGGCCGACTTTTAATCTACGGCGGCGTCTCCTGGTGTGAAAAATAACTTTTTGACTCTTGCAACCTTGACACAGCATCCATACCAATACATTATCTTCACACACACAGCGAGGCCTCAGAGTTTGCTTTGAACTCAGCGGGCCAAACAAGACGAAGACATGGGCATCCATCTTGATGAGATGGTAGCGGAGTTGGAGTCATGGTGCACTTGCCAAGTGGCACCGGAGACAAAGAGACGATATAGGTGGTGGTGACGGTGATGGATGGTGAGGTGAGGAGAGAGAGCCGGGGGGGGGGGGGGGGGAGGTTATGATGAAGGTGTACTGCACCTTAGTCCTAGTCAAGTCAGTCGGTGCTGATCAAGCCTTTTTGTCTGCCAATGGCTTCCTCTATATTCCCTCTGAAATGCTAATGTGCTAAGTTAGCTCGCCGGCTTAAGCCTTTTCCCAGACTTATCCCCACCCCACCACCACCACCACCACCTCTACCCCTCACATCTCCATATCTCCAGAATAAGCAAGCTTTCTCTATACCCTCCCTGTTTCCCCTCCCTGCTACTCTGAATGTATGCAGCACACACACACACACACACACGGACGAGGGAGAAGTCTTGTGTTGCGGGTTAACTTTATAGAACATCTGCAAAGTTGGCAGAAGGTCAGTGGTCAGGTTCATTTAGCCTCCTCGCGGATATGTCGAGCAGGTAAAAGCCGCATAGCGTTTTTACACTGCAGCTTCACTCGGTTCAAAAGTGCGGTGACCTTCTCCTATTGTTCCCCTCTGAAAGCGTCCAATTTTAAGACTATTTGATAGGCTTCCAGGGGGGAGAGGGGGGTAGAAAAAAAAGCCTTGGAATCAGCTGTTCTCAAAGCATCCTTTGACAGTTCTTTCAGTACACTCCAGGCCCTTGGCATCTTGGTGGGGATTTGAGAAGGACACAACTCGTGCATAAATATCCTAATTAAGATTCATACCGGCTGTTACCTTTTTTCCCACTCGAAAAAAAAAAGATCAAAAAACCCCCCTGCAGAACTATTCATATTAAACGCAAGTAGGAGGGATTAAAAAGGGGATATGATCTGAATGAAAAGGTTTATGTTAATCAACGTCCGCCATTTTGTGACATTGGTCACATTCAATGGGTAAAAGCAGGCATGGGCATTTAAAACATGTGCATAATCAAAGACCATGTAAGCAATGGCACTGCTGGGCTCCGAAAACTTATCGTATCTGACTTCCTGAGGAACTCTCCGGGTGACACTTCGCATTACGATCACAACACACCGCGGCTGCACACTCAATTTCGTTTTGCTCTTTGGTTTGCTGAGTCCTTTGCTAGTATCTATTCTAATAGGGAGCCTGAGTTAATGGAGAGCATAGACCAACACAGTTCCCCTCTGGGAGAAGCCAGGCAGCAACGCTGGCTACAGCGCTGACAGCCAGAGAGCATTAAGCACAGGGGCTCCGACCGGCCAATGCAGGGGCTCACTGAGCCATGACGGTGTCATTTCTTTTAATAGGGTCTCTTCCTCTCTCTCCTCCTCGTTCCCTCGCTCTCCCTCTCTCTCTCTTTCTCTCTCTCGCTTGCTCACTCACACTCTCTTCCTTGCTCACCCTTCTCTCCTTTTCCTTTTCCTTTCCTCTCTCTCTCTTTCTCTCTTGCCCTCACTCCTTTACTCTTATCTTCTTTATTCTCTCTATCATTTAGTCTCCTTTTCCATTTAGTCCCCTTTGTATTGCTTCCTGTTATTCACTGCCTACCCCTCACACACACACCAACACACACACACACACACACGTGCGCGCACACGCACACGCACACACACACTTTTTTACTTTCTGTTACTCCACGTCTCCTGTTTTATTTCCCATCAACACAAACCTCAGCAGCCTCCCTCTTCCGATTGTGTCTAAAATCAACGTTCCGCCATTTCCCTTCGTCTCCTCCTGCTCCTCTTCCTCTCCCTCCTCTTGTTTTTGGGGGTTTAAATCCTGGCTCCTGATCCTTCTTAACTATTTAAAATGCGCGGCGCGGGAGATGCGCCGGTTGTCGAGGACCCCGACGGCGTGTGGGGAACTCTAATTGGTTGGTTTAACCTTCAGAGCACAATGAGCGCGCTGTAATGAAGGCGTGTGATTCATGGCCAGGTAATAAAGCTGAAGAGGGAACGTTGGTTTACCCAATGCACCCAATATACACACACACACACACACACACACACACACACACACACACACACACAAAAAAAACATACATAAACATCTGCGCACGCCTGCGTATGTATCTTTATTTAAGAGTCGAAGAGAAACAAACGCGGTTGCATTCGATTTAAAACAAACCGCAAAGTTGGGAGCTGTTCCTCAGGGAGACGAGGAGAACTAGGGGGGGGTTTCACGTGTTTTTCATTAAAAACATGCAAGGAGTGTTATAGTGGTGGTGGTGGTCGTTATTAGAGCGGTGGTGGTCATTGTGGTGGGGGGGTGGTGGAGGTTATTGTGGTGGTGCTGCTGGTGGTTGTGATGGTGGCGGTGTTTGTTAACCAGGTGCAGATAATTTAAACATTGCATTCCAGGAGGGAAAACGATCAGGGTGACAGTTGACAACATAATGTAAGAGTGTGCAGGTCAACACATTCTCACCTTTACTCACAGGTTGGCCCCTGAAAAAAGAGTTGAGTAAAACTGTGTAGGGCTCTCACTAATGGTAAGCATACCCTCAAGCTTAATTTATACGTGTGCATTGAAGAGCCACCGTGGGTATAGAGGCCCACGGTGCAGTTTAATCCAATCTTTAAATACTGGGCTAACTCCAAGGAATATCTAGAAAGCAGCTTAAGAGAGGGAGTGGGATAGAGAGAGAGAGAGAGAGAGAGAGAGAGAGAGAGAGAGAGAGAGAGAGAGAGAGAGAGAGAGAGAGAGAGAGAGAGAGAGAGAGAGAGAGAGAGAGAGAGGTTAAATAGTACATTTTTGGAAGTTACTAATTATGATACATAATTATAACCCTAACCCTTACCTCGTAAAATGTAGAGCTAATCTGAGTCATGCATATGTGTGCATATGTCTTTCGATTGAGAATGGAAAGTATTCTTAGTAAAAAATGATGAATAAGAAATTATACTAAATAAACATTAAAAATAACTGGCAAGTTCTAGTTGTGTTCTTGCTTCTGAGGTGAAGTTGTTCGTATGTTTAATTGTGGATCTGATATGCGCACATTTTTCTTCACAAGCACATACATGTTGTGCATATAAATTGTGCATATTCAATGATGTTTTTCGATTGATAAACTCCTGGGCTGGCGCCAGATATCGCTGTGTCGGGGTAAAGAAGGTCTTTTAAGGGCCTCTGAATAAATGATGATATTTGGAGAAATAATGAGATGGTTCGGAAGGAGGATGTCGGAGGACACGAAGAAAGAGAACGCATCAGCAGAAAAGTCCTGAGACAAGAGTGACAGAAGGAGGTATATGGGGGCTCTTCAAGGTCAACCCACAACTTAACTCTTTTCACTGGAAACACAGTAGATACTTCACAGATTTGTGTGTGTGTGTGTGTGTGTGTGTGTGTGTGTGTGTGTGTGTGTGTGCGTGTGCGTGTGTGTGCGTGCGTGCGTGCGTGTGTGTGTGCAAGTGCGTGCGTGCGTGTGTATGTGTGTGTTTGTCTGTATGTGTGTGTGTGTGTGTGTGTGTGTGTGTGTGTGTGTGTGTGTGTGTGTGTGTGTGTGTGTGTGTGCGTGTGTGTGTGTGTGTGTGTGTGTGTGTGTGTGTGTGTGTGTGTGTGTGTGTGCTTGAACGCTTTGCCCTTGTGTCATGAACACTTTTGCCCTGTCATGGCAGCGTTTGACCTTTAGGGGGCCCCGGTGCCCTGGAGCGCATTTATTCACAAAGACTTATATTGACTCCAGCTGCTGTACCCCAACATAGCACAGCAGAGAGCAACCTGAAACAATGTTAACATAACCGACTACAGTATCTGATTCAGCCATTGTGCTAATTTAATTCAATTTGATTTCAATTTGACTTTACAGCACATGTCATTAGCTGAGATGATAGGACCTTAAGACTTCAATATTTACACAGCTGCTCCTCCACATGAAAAGGCATGAAGACTAACCACAATAAAGCGCTGCAGAGCTCATTTTGGATAACATGTCTGGTGCTTTCCCCGATGCACTGCAACGGCAATAACATTGATGCCCTATTTTCTTGTAATCAGGGATTACATGGTGCAGGATGCTTCACCTGAAAATGCAGAGAGACGGGAAATAAAGGAATTTTAATCATCTTAGTGAACTGGATCTCCTGCGCACACCTCAAGATACGTTGTACATGTCATTTTCAGGTGGATTGCGTTTTAATTTGCTTCAAACGGACTACCTATAGCAGCATGACCTCAATGGGCACGGCACTCAATCATAACCAATTTGTACTGACACAATGTGACATCAACTTTTTTGTTTGAGAGTAAAACCCTCATTATTCGGCAAGAATGGTTCCATTGAAATGGTACACAGTGAGCATTATGGGATTTATAAAGGTGATTAGTCTACCATGGTTTTGTTAAACACTCCATGATGGGATACAACGACGGATCTGAACACTTCCGATTCCCTCGCAGGGAAACAAATTGACGTGGAAGATAAGAGCAGCTCCAACCCAGTTAGCCGCAGTTCCTTTCATGCCTAACCAAAAACCTATTGCCAACAGTGGCGTTTGTGAACGTCACACCGCAATAGGATATAAAGGTGGAAATCACACAGACAGAACCCACAGAACAGTTTAGAGAGGGGGAATAGAGCAACCATTACTTTTCCTTTATGGGGGCTTCATGCTTGTTGAGAGTGTTAGTACTTTATGTGTGGTCGGTGTTGGCCCGTATATAACAGCCTGACTAAGGTCATGAAACATTTTTTTTAAAAAGCAAACCGAGGTGAACGTGAGGTTATTGGAGGTTGTCGTTGCGATTGTGTTTTGGTTCAGGCCTATTACATATCTATTATGTGTCTATTCAAATATGTAATCCTGTATCTTGTTGACTTAGTTCCAGGTCATTTAAGTTTCCTCCGTTCCACCTCCAACGGTTCTATTGTTGCTCAGGCTAGGCTTGCATATCAGCCGTGACTATTGTTTATTGAAATTGGCAGAGGACGCACTGCTCAGTCTGACTCTCGCTCCAGCCCGTGAGATGTATGTCTTGGCACCCATCCAGTGGCGAGGGAAGGGCATCAATTTTCCATCCTGGCACACACAGTATAATGTTTCCCTAAGAATGTGTATCTCTCTCCTATTTCATTTAATACTGGACTCAGCCATACAACCTCTCTGAGATACAAGTATCTACAAGAGTGTTTTCCGAAGACATCCATCTGTAACCATATCTACCGTGGATTGCTGTGCAACACGATGCTTGAAAAACGAAGACTTGCCTTTTCTCTGACGGACGGAGATGGCACGCAATTCAAATAATAAGGACAAATGTTTTTAGGTAAAAAAAACGATCATGATATCATGAGGATTTTTGTTTTGGGTCAACGTTTTCAAATTTGATGTGTTGGTTTGATTGTGCCATTACATTCTTCCTGCTAAGCTTTACAATTGTGTGTGTGCACGTGTGTGTGCACGTGTGTGTGCACGTGTGTGTGGGCGGGAGTTCATCTGTGTGTGCGTGCCTGCCTTTGTGAGTGTCTGTGTGTGTCAGAGGCAGTTTGAGGTGAGGCTAAACATCAGCATAACATTGCTGCTTTATAAATTGTCCTAAATAGCTACATTCTGCAGAGAGAACTATGCTTTTAAGGCTGGGGACTTGCACTCCATCCAAGTGACAGAGCAAATGTTTAGGGAGCAATAGTGGTGTGTGGGAGCTGCAATGCTTGTTTGAAGAGCTCCATAATGTTAGCCGCCTGTGTCAGAAATTCTCTTGTTTTTTTGATTCCCTCTGAATCCTGACTAAGCAAGATGAATGACACAAGATATAATGAGCAAATACTTGAATTAAACTGTTCCTAATTAGTCTAAAATAGAGATGACGTGTCAATTTGTGGTAATGTGCACACACCAATGTGCACACACACACACACACACACACACACACACACACACACACACACGTTCGATAAAATCTCAAGAGGAGGAGCCGATGTCACCAATTCTTTATCTTTCCAATGAAATGAAACATAACTATGTGGCATCAAGAGAACATCATTTATTTGATGTTTCACAACATAAAAAAACTCTGACTTATTTAGTCTTGAGAATGTAACATATGGCTAAGATGGAACAAACACATTCACATTCACATTCATCAGTCATTATTCACCATGCATCGATCGTTTGCAAGTAATGACTTTACTCAAACATCCCAGAAGCGGGGCCTGAATATTAACAGCGCGCATCCGAGATATGAGGCAAAGAGAAGCCGTACACCTCATTAAGAGCCCTTATGTTTCGGCTCCCCTGTCCAACCAAGGTATGCCTTTTAGAAGCACTTTGATGAGGCAATCAGCCGTGAAACTCCATGGTGAACCATAAGGGCCTGTTTCTTCAGCAAACTCTATCATCTGGCGGGCAAAGCCTCTAAATCGCGTTATAAGCTCAGAGAGGATAGTGTGGCATACCGTTTATGAATGGTGCATTAATGCCGGGGGGACCTCATAAGAATTATTCCTGGAGAAAATAACCACAGCAGGTTTCACTACGGCATGGTATTTTGCAGTTGATCTCAGGGTTTTAGCAGGAGAAAAGGTCACGTGACCTATTCATCTCGCACACATTAACAGAAAAGTCCAATAATGTTTTTTTTAAATATATAAATTATCATCATAAATGGCAAATTGCCAACGGCTTTTCTTCTCTGCTGAACTGACTTTATGAAAATGCAGGAGCAATATGGGCCCGACTATCTCCTGCTGCCCCCATTATAATCTGTCTGGTGCTCAAAGTCATTGTGTGTTTGCTGCCCGGATGAAAACCGTTGCAAATATGCTTAGGCTGAGCTCTCAGTAAGGGCCCTTTGAGAGTTACATGAATCAGGGAATGTCCTTCTCTATACAGTTTGACATCTTAGACTTTGATAATGAAGCAATGCTGTCCAAAAAGGTCTGTGAAAGAACAAAAAAAGATTTTATTTTTTTTAAAGGAAAATATGTGCATGCCTATTCACGTTTTATGAAAGATGAGTTTATCTTACAGAAGCTAATGGAATGGTTATCCTATAGTCTATTTTTATTTTATTTTATGCCATGACACTGTTTTATTGTGTGGTTGATTTGCGGTTTGGCAATGCTGCCCTTCAGTGGCAGTTGACTAGAATCGCTTTAGAAGCAGATTATGGGAGGCGAAATGCAGCACATGGGAGGCGAAATACAGCACACTGTCTGTAACTGAAGCCTGTGATGCAGTGGCACTCACAACGGAACACGTGTATATTAGCCACGGACAATCGTTCACTTTAAAACAATTAGTCACCCCTGTGTTGTTATGTTATATTATATGTTATGTTAGAAAGACGCCCTGGGCTTTCCCCGAAAGTGAAAGCGAGCCATAGCTCACTGTCTGTCAGTATACATCCCCATCAAGGGAAAGCATAACCTTGTGTAGGTCAAATGCACACAAAATGTCAAAACCCGGCCAAAATAAATAAAGACAGATGTTTTGTGGCAGCTGTCTGAAAACTTAACCGAGTGGGTGATCCATCAGGGCCCAAACTTGCAGCTCTGCTTAGTGTACCGGGTTTCATCGCGCGTGGCTCAAGGACAGAGCGATTCGCCTCTGGTTCCTCGCTCCACAGATCAAAGTGTTCATCAGAATACAATTGCAAAAAAGAACAACAGAAAATAAAGGTCAGTTTTGCATGCCGAAAAACGAAGGAAACACAATGTCAATCAACGCTCAACCCTGTTAAGACCTTGTGGCTGGCCACAACACGATGTCAAACTGCTGCACACGCCATCAACCTCGATGACCGATGTGTGTTTGGAGGATTTGATGTTGTTGTACACAGAGCAGTGAACGCAGCGTGCAGTTTGATCAATGCCACTCCCTTCTCGAGTGCTTGGTTTACTTGGTCCAGATGGAATAACATGTTGCCCATTACATTACCTAAGCCTAGAATGTGCGTCAAATGTTGCTGTGGTCTAAAACGCATTATATTCTCGCTGATTGGTCTCTTTGATAATGATTGCAGAAGAGCATCCCGTGCCTTCTCTAGAGTTCAATTAGCAGGGAAACAACGTAGGGTTCCCTGCGCCGTGCATACCTATATACCTCCCACGTAGCGAAAGGCATAACGTAAACACATTGCGGTGACATTCAACACAAGCGCGCGCGCACACACACACACACACACACACACACACACACACACACACACACACACACACACACACACACACACACACACACACACACACACACACACACACAGAGTGCTCTCTCGCTCCCTCTCTCTCTCCCTTCCCCCCTCTCTCTTTCTCTCTTTTATTTAATTTATTTGCAGGGGCCTCAAATGCGTATTTTAATAGTCATAATTAAACGAAAGCCATGCCACTTAACATTATTATACTCCCATAAGGAGTTCGTCTTAACATTTGCAAACCTCGACTCGTCCAAAAGATGCCGCTAAAATGCTGTCATGCATCCAACCCGATCCGACCTGAGTCCTGGACGGTCTGCTGTGTAATTGATCTCTAAACCAATCAGGCTCGGCGTAGGCGGTGCTCTATTGTTACTACAGAGACATGAAGAAGTTTGCACCGACCTGCCGCTTTAACCATGAGTTCCTATGTCGGCGCACGGATCTAGGCTCATCACAATCTGTGGTCGCATCGTAACACACGTCTTGATTATGCCGAGATAAACGCACATCCTGCTCTCCTCTATGCGATCATGGCATGTGATGCTTCTTCTCAGGAGGATTTCCCGGGTGAAGTGATGCCCAGACCTCTGCCGTGCACATGCAACAAGAAGTGCAAGACTAGGAGCAGCAGCGCTATATTCTTTGGATTATTCCTGCTGTCTCTGTCGCTGCATGTCATCACGCTCGTCTGCTATCTGGATCTGCGGTCAGAAGTGAAAAGGGAAATAGTTCACCAAAAAAGAGACTCGATATGGAGTGGAGGTGACTTGCCCGACGCGCCGGCGTTCTCACACGGCTCCCAGCCAGCGGACCCCGGCAGCATCGGAGAGGGTCGTGAGGTAAGCATAATAAATAACCACCAGGTTCCGGGGGCATATATCAATAACAACACTGTAGACTTTGCACACCGACCCCAAACAAGAGTGCGTAACTTTAATTCCTAACGCGCGACCGGTTCATGTTCATTCAGCTCCGCTTCCTTCTCGTGTTCCACGTTGGGTGTCAGATTTGGTTCACGCTATGTCAAGGCATGTTTCGGGACAACCTATTTGTACAGTAGCCTGTCTAGGGCTCCGTTCTTCAGTTTCACTGGGATAGTCTTGGGTTGTGGTTTCCCAGCAGATGTCATGTAGTTTATGAACCCGTTATGGCTTAGGTTGTAACGAGAGTGAATTTGAATGAATAGGAAAATAAAAATGTAATTGCACACATTATCTATTCATTAGAACAGAAATTGTAGCTGTATTAATTGTTTTAATAGTTTATTATATATTATACTTCTGTTTATTAGCACATTTGCACACTAATTGTCCTCGTCTTTAGATGTTCTCCATTTGAGATAGTCCTCATATAAGGCTCAGTTGGTGTTCCACTTATTTCCCTAAAAGGGGGCATGAAGTCGCAAGAGCAGGTGGACAGCAAATTACCTAAATCACGAGCAGGTGCAAACCCCCAGGCTGATGTTAATTCATCTGGACGTTAGATGGGCATTTGGTACTTGGAGCTAAGCCATTTGCATCTCACATGTGTTTTCATTCCTGGGAGCGCACTGATCATATTTTCATCTGCTGCTCTGGTAACCACCAAACTCTCTACTTCTCCCCCCACAACAGCACCACCCACCCCCTATAATGTCATCAATACAAAGGGGAGCAGGCGTGGGTCTGATTGCCTTCGCCAGCATCATTTGTTCCTATCTTGTTTTATAACTGTCGTCGTTTTTTTTTCCTTCTTTCCCTTCGGACCGGGGTGGGTGTATGTTACATGGTGGTAATAGACAGACCAACGCAGTTAGCTTGAATTAACCCCGGGGTTAACCGCAATGGTAACCCTGACAAGTGAAGTCCTGACAAACAAACAAACCAGAGTCGCCGACGTAACCCAGACACTTCTCTCCCCCTTCCTACCCAGGTCGAGTGGCTGAAGCCTATTCATTTCGACGCTCACTTTGTCCCCCTTTTTGCTCAGCTTATTTTGGATAGTGGTGGTTTCCCCATTGAGATGAGCTCGGTATTCAACCCAGATGGTGATGCCTCACGAGGTGAAAGACTGTGGGCCAGCTGTAAATATTTAACAGTGCTATGATGCTGTCCTTGCCAGATGTCTGCATTAAACAACTCTGATTACACATCCCACAGTTTACATAGTTGGAGCAACGGGAGCATGTGGCATCTGGACCGGGCGGCCGCACTTGTTAGCTTTTGAGAATTTCCCTTTGAAGATTTTTTTTTTTTTCGAGACATTAACATTGTTTGTTGCATATTTCACACACAACAACATCAAAGCTTCTTGAGCAGCATGAATGCGATGCAATGTGAACAGTCACGCAGGTATTTAATACTGAGCAGTACAATGTGAGAAGGTCCACATTGAAATATTAAAAAGGGAAGAAAAGGTAAAGCCAACAAACATATAGTGTAAAAATACCACACATTCCAGAGACGTTAAACACATTGACTCACTTTCATATCAAACCTGTTGGAACACCATATTTGGTATTAAATATAGGCCGTTAATTTGGTTCCTGGCAAAACAAGAACTGATATGGCAGTAAGGAAGTTGGATGAAAGTTGGATGGCTGCTATTGTTTCTTAAGGTTTTCAAGTTTCAATAAACAACGGCACGAACTGTAGCACTGTGTGTGTGTGCGTGTGCGTGTGCGCGTGCGTGTGTGTGTGTGTGTGTGTGTGTGTGTGAGTTCAGGCATAGTTGGCCTCACAACCGCTCACCAACAGATTCCAAATGAATAGCCCTAACGATATGCCAGGATGGGTAAGGCCGACCCGCTGTGGATGAGAGAGCCAGGGTGGAGAGGCTGTAACACCTGGGATAGGTTTTGTTAGTGTAACCTCAATAGGTTACACTAGCAATTCCCAGAGTGATATTCTGTCACTCTGAATGTGTCCAGGGAAATAGACGTTTTGGCCTGAGGTTGATGCTGGGAATGAGAAGGGCCTAACCCCCTTTGTCATTCAAGAATGTGCCCTTGCAGGGTTGAGCAGTTACAGTTGCCCGGTATCCGCGGGCAACCAGATTTGGGTCACAGTCAAGCATTTCATGGGGTATGGTTTTTCCTGATAGCCAAGCACCAGGCACCATTTGTAGCTTGGAACTTTGGTTTGGGGGTGAGACTCCAAAAGATAACACGTTTTAAATCAAATTAGTGCTGGAATATTGACTGTGAAAGTCGTAGGCGTATTCATTAAATGCACACTGAATGCATAACGAATACAATGAGTGATTGGGTATTGGTATAATTATGAATATGTGGGAAGAAGTCGCCTTCCAAAAAGTTAGTTCTGATGTTATAATGCACCTAAATTGATTCCTCTTGTTATTGTTAAACTATTGGGAAAACATCATCTCTAACCTATTAAAATCCATTAAAGCCACATCTTGCTATTACTCTTACATGAAATCTGCAGCTAATCTCAATTAATAGTGTGGATTAAAGCCCGAGCCAAACGACCAAATTAGATTACATGCTTCAATAGCTTTCCTAATATTTCTGGTCAAGCAATCTGCTTGCATAACACTTTGCTTCAGTGAAATGTGACAGAAATCACAACTTTGAAAGCATTGGTAGTTTCTAACACACACCAAACTGTTTGGAGAAGAGGCAGACATTGGATATTTAGTGCAAAGTGAGGCTTGCATATAACTGCATATTATAACATATAATAGTCTGAATGTAAGTAAGGAAAGTAGTAAGGAGGAAAAACTGATAAACTAGAAAATAAATTCTAAGTAAACAACAATATATCCCTGGTGACCACAAAAGGAGCCCTTGGGCAAGGCAGTAAATCCCATATATCCAGTGAAGCTGCACAGTTCCCAACAGTAAAAAAGTGTTTGTCCCAGCCAACGCGCAGGTGTGAGGGTATAATTAAGTGCTCAGTATGAGGTTGAAACGTTGCAGTGCAAAATAAGAGCAAGTGTCACTTCGTCACCCAACATCTTACTGGTGTAACCTTGGTAACAGCAGCGCTCAGTGTGTTGGCTGAGATGCAGGCTTTTATCCAGCCCCCCCGAGAAAAAATTCTCTTAACCAGCATATGAAATAATCTGTCCTCTGATGTATGCCTTCAAAGTCTCACAAAGAACAGATGCCGAAACATCTGGACTTTCGTTACCAGCTATTAAAAAGTCAGTTTGACGGGACGCAAAAATCTTCAGGCCACCATGGCGTGCGCTAGGGTGCGTTGGTGGCCCGTTAATATCAATATTAAAACCCGAGCAGGGCTCTGTTCTAACACGGAAATATGAGGGGGACATTTTAAACAAATACGTGAAATGCAGACGGGATTAAACACCAGGACTCTGGGTGTACAAACGTGTCAACTCGACAGTGAACTGACTTGGCAGGCCTTGAGGACATGACCTTGTAAAGGGGCAGTCCAGTGAGGGAACGCGCCAAGAGTCACAGAGACCGTACGAAATTAGACAACGTGAAGCCATTAACTGTGTTCAGATGGGGAGCGGGACGGTGCCAGTGGTGTTGCAGCAATAAGTTATGTGATCGGCTGCCGAAAGGCCAAACAGTGCAACACACAAACACTGGGGTGACGGTGACCCATCCCTGTAACTGTGTCTAATGGGCCGTTTTATTGTTTCAAGTTAACGTCCCTCTATGGGGATTTCAGACTGGACAGAGTTTCACTTATTAGGAATTAGACCTTTCCCAGAAACGGCCATTGTCTCAGCTGGGAGTGTAGACTTAGTGGAAAGTATCCCCAAATATCCCATATTCACCATGCAGTTGGAGCTGGTAAAGCCTTTAGAGCAATGATGACTCACTTATAGCTCATATGATTCATATTCATCATGTTTTTATCTCTAAGGTTTATAATATACTATGGCACTAGCATGTAAGCCAATCTTGTCTGTTTAAATGCAGCGGATTCAATTGTTATGCATACGAAACATTTACATATAAATGATGATGAGGATGATCATTACTATACGTGTGTGTGTGTGTGTGTGTGTGTGTGTGTGTGTGTGTGTGTGTGTGTGTGTGTGTGTGTGTGTGTGTGTGTGTGTGAATGTATATATGTATATAAAAAACGACTTGGAACCTTTTCACAAAGACGTAATCTGTCCTTACAAATTACACATCCCTCAATTTAAGGCAATTTACTCATATCCTCACGAAGCAACAGGGAAAGAGTCAGCTCCCACCCCCTGTTCTTTGAAGATTTAAAAGGCCTCTAATTAATACCTTTTCCCCCCTTGTGTTGAAGAAAAAAAAAAGCTTTACTCAATAGTTGGCACTTGGCATACATACCAACACATTGTCATCCTGATTTACTGTAACTCTGCATGCCTTTTCTGAGACTGTAAAGGTTCTTAATGGGATGGAACGAAGTGAGTAAGGTCATGCTGCGATCTCTTTTTGCACCGAGCACTTTGGTGGTAGCCTTGCACATTGTTTACTTTGTATTTTGTCGTTTTGATTGGACTTAATCTAGATTCAGAAATTGGCTGTTGGAGTCGTGTTTGGCCGACGCTACAGACGAAAGTGTAATGCCATATGCTTCGACATACACCCCGAATCCTTTGAGGGGTAAAAGCCCCCCACGTGCCAACAGCTGGCGTGGAGATGTGGAGACACCTGCGCGCCAAATGAACGGCAAACTTTGCAGCTTGCGGGAACATCTGGAGGCCGGCGGACTGATAAAACACTCCAACGCCGTGGTCTTCCATCAGACAGGATTTCCCGAACTCACAGGGCCGTACATGGTTGGCAGCCGGTCAGAGATGTGGACTTTTACTACTTTCAGAATGCCCAACATAAATAGGGGTGGATTGACATGATTCAACTCATCCCACTGCTTGGGGGTTCACATCTCCGTGGAGATAAAGTTAAGACCCGAAACATAACTTTCCTTGTCAGACGGCCTTGTCTTTCAGCGGCCCGGGGAAAACCACAAGGAAGAGTGGTTTGGAGTTGAGGTTTCATTCAGTAGAGTGACCTTTTGTTTGAGGCCATTTGAATCCAAACTTTCTAAGAGTGTCACGGATACGACTGTCATCCGAACCTAATTGGGTCAGCCCTACATGCGAGTAGCAGGTTAAACGTTTTTCAACAAACCCAAATGCCCCAGGCAAAAGGATTCCTAGGTACATCCCTATCTTGCATAATTTGATACATGGTTAAGTGCAGCACGTGTCTATGCCCGGGAGTTGTTAATAGAAATTTCAGGCAGATGTCTACTGCAACAACACTTCTATGGGCTTTTGTCCACAACTACTCTCAGCATTAATATTGGCGCTGCTTACCATTATAGTGTCATGCTGACACTCCAAAGTATGGCCAGACATGGACGGCTCAACAAAAAAAAAGCTTTTGGGTGGTCTTTGTGTTTTAATAGCGCTAGTGATCCCTCTTGGTCTGTCTACTTCTGGGAATCCTCCGAAGAAGTGATCACGTGCTGGCTCTCTAACGGAACGTGACAAAAGAGCAAGCCACATGTAGTAACTCTGTGACAAACACACTCAACAAATACAACCAGACACTGCATGAGTACGGAGTACAGGATTGTTTGAGTGTGTGGCTAGTACAGTCGGGTCAGGAGGTCCCATTGAGTTCACGTGGACCATAACCAGTCTACGCAACCACATAAGAGCACAGTCATGGGGTTTGTCCCCCCTCTCACTCACCCATGGGAACATCCCCGCCACTGCAGAATGGACTGTCCTGGTGGTGCGAGGAATGAGCTCAGACAAGCTACATCAGATCCTTTCTTTTTTTTTCCTTTTTTTTTGCCGTATTCATGCCGCACCTGAATAGGGCTGGAACCAGGTGCCAAATGAATAGATATTGCTCTCAGATTAACAGTGATTCAGGTCCCTCCTTTTGTATAAAAATCTAAATTTCCAGGTGAACACGTCTCAAGGGCCAAAAAAGCAGACAAAAGGGTTTTGGGTTTCAGGCTGAGTTACAGCATCAATGAGACAGACAATAGCCTGGCCGCAAATGAGTTTGGTGGCTGGTAACATCTCACAGATTTTCAAATGGTCTGAGTTATCTCTGTGTAAACATTATCCCCCCCCCCCCCCCCCGCCTCTGCCCACCGCCCCCCAGAATAGGACGAGTACGCTAACATGGTTCCTGCTGTCTGAAACGTTTTCAATTCCTTTATGTTTTTATTAACTCACTAATTGCTAATGTCAGGAATTGTTTTGCAAGTCCTTGCAGCATCATGTTCACTCCTCTCAAACTGTGTGTGTGTGTGTGTGTGTGTGTGTGTGTGTGTGTCTTTCTTTTCAGGAGGAGCAGTTACTCCATAGACCGAGTAACATCCAGGGCACAGAGGACCGTAGGGGCATAACGCAGCGGTCAAAAAGAAGCCCTAGTAAGCAGTCTGATTCAGGTATATTGATACAGCATACATTTCAACAATGGCTGTAGTGATATTGCTACCGTGTGACGACCCAATGGAAACTTTCAAACCATTGTCCTTGTGATACACCCACTTTCTCCTCGACAACTTGACGATCCAATGTGAAACCGACATGAATTGGCTTTCTTAAGCTCATAGTCAATAACTGATGTGTACAAAGGGTCCTCTAGTGTTTTTCATCTTTGTTTTTCTTGTGATTTTGTGCAGTATGTATCGATGTGGTGGGGTTCATTTGAAGGTTTGAGTGATGTGACAGTCCACTCCTTTACATGAAAACAACAAAGCGATGCCCGTTTGAGTCGATTCAGTAGTCGAACTCTTGTGGGCTTTGGCCTCTTATTCTATTTTCAAAACCCTTTGTTAATTAGTTTATCAAATGATTTCCCCTCCTTTTTTTACTGTTTAGTGCTTTATTTAACCCAGGAACTCCCCCACAACATGTTGGACTTTACAGAGCAAAGGATTAGGAACAGAATGGTTCTGATTATTACTTGGATAGCAAACAAGGCAAACAGGGTTGGGGTGGTTTCACCAATTTAAAACAGACAGCAACGCTTGTGTTCATTTCCATATCTCTAAATCTCATAACGGCCCCTTGAAATCACATCAAGTCTGACCTTGTCATCACTAAGACCTACGCATCAGGAACTATAGACGGCCATGAATCACTTGGAAGCCTTTGTTGAAAGAGAGTTCTGTTAAAAAAAAAATGACGTTCCGCCTAGAGATGCTAATGTCCCTCATCAAGTTAATGGATTGATTCATCGCAATCAATAACTCAAAGAGAAAAAAGAACTCACCCTCAATACAGCTGATTTGCGTTTGTAGTTTTTTTTGTTCCGAATGTTAGCTATGCAAATAAAAAGCACGCTTTTTGAAGCCCCATGTTTGAGTACAACAAGTGCAGCATGATCACAAGGCATTCCGATGTCTGTGGCGTGACACTGAATACTTGTGTGGGGGGGGGTTAGGAGTGGGGGATCGGGGAGGGGCGGGGGGGGGGGGGGGGGGGTTAGTGATTGTGTTTAAATTAGAAGAAAAAACTCACCTTTGAGACTTTCTACATAAATCAGTAATGTCCCGACCCTCTAAACACTAATCATTCCCAGGTCTCCCTTCTGCTCTCAGCTCACAGACAAAGGCTTTTGTAATCTCAGCCTTAGATGTGTGTGTGTCTCACACACACACACACACACACACACACACACACACAGACACAGACACATACACACACACACACGCTCTCTCTCTCTCTCTCTCTCTCTCTCTCTCTCTCTCTCTCTCTCTCTCTCTCGCTCTCTTCTCCACACACACACACACACACTCTCTCTCTCTCTCGCTCTCTCTCTCTCTCTTCTCCACACACACACACACACACTTTAAATGGATATCCATGTTTGTTTGTGTGTGTCTGTGTGTGTGTGTGTGTGTGTGTGTGTGCGCGTGTGCGCACATTCTCCGCTCCTAACGGGCACCAGATTCCAGATATGGCTGCTCGTTAAGAGAAATCCGTGCGGATGCATCCAGTCATTTAGCCAGAGGAGAAACACTGGCCATATGTTAGAAGGGGGACTCACACTGTGAGGTTTTAAGGTTAAATGGCCTTTGTAGTTGTAATGACATAGTAAACACGAGACGAGCGGGACCCGCCCCTCCAGCAAAGAAAATATTCTTCTAATGCGCCCGCGGAGCCGTGCGCGAGGGGCAGTTTCGTTCTCTGTGTGTGCCGTTGGCCATGCCCCTCATAGAACATACATGTGCTCACACACACACATGGCTGTAAAGGCGCGATACCGACACACACACACACACACACACACACACACACACACACACACACATACACACACACACATACACACATACACACACACAGATACACACACAGATACACAGACACACACACACACACACACACACACACACACACAAACACGTGTACACACCACATATCTACACACACACTTTCATCTGCATTCCCCATCTGGGCCTAATTCAAAGAAAGGATTTTGGCAGGATAAAGTATCTCTCTAATGATCTTCTCCAGTTCCACTGCCTGTGAATGCTTAAGGCACTTGTTCATACAGAGGAGGTGAAACCACACTTACAAATTACTACACCAGAAGATACCACAGACTGACATACCTCCACTCGGTTGCCCATTGGAGCACATCTGAGTCCGTTAGCTTAGCCCTTCTCCAGTGTACCTTCACGGCATGCGCTGGATGTTACCCGAGAGGATAATTGGTCAGGAGGACCGTTTCAAGTTTAATCACACTGTTTTTGTTCCTCTCCTTCTCCCAATCCCCCCCCCCCCCCCCCCCACCCACCCCCCCCCACTTCAGAATCAACTGGAAAGGAAAGACGAAAAGAGAAGAGAAAAGGTAAAATTCAACATATATCTCTGGAATCCTCTGGATTATTTTTTATTTATTATTATTGATTAGGGCCTCTGCGTGAGGCTGTCTGTTCTCCGGCAACTTCCCTCATGCAGTTAAACCCAGCAACACAGCCCACATAACCATTCAACACTCCACAGAACTCTCTCTTCATGTCCTCATACGAGTGCTATCATATTATTAGTAGTAGTAGTAGTAGGATCACGCAGAAGCCGGCATGAAGATAATCGAGCATATTTTCATCCTATACCAACCATCTCCTTTATCTTTTCTCGTCTCCAGGAAGGAAGCGGTCTCCGGGTGCCCAGGGGCCTCCCGGGCCCCCCGGCCCCCCAGGGCCACAGGGGCCCCCAGGCATCCCAGGGATCCCTGGCATCCCTGGGAGCAATGCTGTCGGCCCGGCCGGACCGCCCGGGCCCCCTGGCCCTCAAGGACCCCCAGGCCTCCAAGGTCCAGCAGGTATGAAGTTGTTTTTGAAGCGGCTCTATGAACCCCTCGTCCCCCTGTCTGGGATTAATGAAAGTACATGTTGCGTGTAATCCATACGGCAGCATCCCACTCCTGTTTCAAGGTACTATAGATGCTATTGGTTTCCCAGCCGGTTTAAATCAGAGCGTATTTTCTTCGTCATTACACACGTCTGCAGGAAAACGACAACATCTTGTACGGTCCACACGGCAGGGATGGATTAAGTTGTCCAATGAATGATCTGATTGGCGTGCTTTTTGTTTGTGTGGAACACTTCAGGTTCTGCAATGTTACGTCTTTCCTTGGGTCTGTTTTGTTCCAACTGCCACCTGCCGCTTTGTTGTGAGACACATCAGGCGCTCACTAGTGTTTAAAGTTGTCTGTTTTCTTTTTCGCAGTGACTGCTGAGAAAACCAAAACAAAGGAATTTCAGGTACGGTGTGTCATATTTGAACATAAAAGTTTCCATTGTGAGCACGGAGCTGTTCTCATTTGTTTTATACAGTAGACCAGTTCGCCATAACCCCCATTTTTAATGCCTTCCTTTGTTTTATCTTTTATTTTCAGCCAGCAGTGGTGCATCTGCAAGGACAGGAAACGACCATCCAAGTGAGGGAAGGTAAGGATGTTCGGAAGGAGTTTTCTTTCTGCATGCAGCCACTGAAAGGCTGGTTACCTCTCGTATTCAGGTTCAGTTACATCCAACCAGGCCTGTATTACACAGTCTTCATGGGCTCAATCCAGATGTAGCGAAAAAATCTGTTTTGCTACACTTCTCGAAACTGTTTCTCCTTATGGGGCTGTGGAGGCAAACAGTTTCAGCTTGACATGAAGGCTAATTCAGCACAGGCATTCAGTGAGGCACCCAGACAGGTCACTCCTCTTTGCGTTTATTCGTCTGTGAACAGCAAAACATTAAAGTCTTGTTCAACAACTCTCGCCAGTTGTCTAGCGTCCATAAGCAGCAATAAATTGAGTAAATGTTATTGCAAGAGAGAGGAGAAGCAGTTAATCGGCAACACATTAATAGACCATGCCGTTTCCCTTAGGGTTGCAATCAAAGCAACGCGATTTCTATCGCTCGCCATATCTATTCCATCTATCTCTAGGAAGATAGTGAGTCATCTTCTCCCTTGTTTTTTCTTTTCGTGCATAGATCTGTCTGAGGGCGTCCTGCGGAACTGGAAGATGGTCTCCATCCACCACCGCGTCTTCAAGATGCACTCTCGCTCCGGGGAGCTGGAGGTGCTGCTGGACGGGGTCTACTTCATATATAGTCAGGTAGAAGTGAGTACGGTCCTTGACCTAACTCTTTTACCTTATGCGGTCGGTTAGAACACCTAGCTCCTAGTCCATATAGAAGCTTTGGTTATGGCACCTATCCACAGTGATCTACAAATATATAAGGTAGTGGAAAAAAAAGAGGAAACGATTGATTGTCCTGCCTCTGCTTCTCCTGTTTGATGATTTTCAAAGCACACCATCAGTCCTAGCCAACATATTTTATACTGGGCAAATAACCCCCAGTGGTGTCGAAACCCCCCCCCCAAAAAAAAAACAAGCATGGTATTCTTCCCCACCCCCGACAGTGATTCTGTATTTACATCCTGCCCTCTCCTCTCCCCTCCCCGCCCAGGTTTACTATCTGAACTTCACGGACATCGCCAGCTACGAGGTCATGGTGGACTCGACGCCGTTCCTGCGCTGCACGTGCAGCATCGAGACGGGCCAGCGCAAGTTCAACACCTGCTACACGGCCGGGGTGAGCCTGCTGCGCGCCGGCCAGCGGATCTCCATCCGCATGGTGTACGAGGACACCCTGATCAGCATGACCAACCACACCACGTTCCTCGGCAGCGTTCGCCTCGGCGAGGCGCCATCTGCTGGCCAACACTGATCACTGCAGGAGCCGGTGCAGGGCCCGGCTCAGATAGTGACAAACCTCCCCCCCCAAAAAAGAGAAATAATCGTATCCGACGGAGTCCGATTCTGCGGTCATCCCTTCCATTAATCGTGCAATTAGCGTGTAAAGGGGGAGGATTATGAGAATAAAATCAGAATAAAAAGTTTTGTTTAAAGATTCCTCGAAACCAAAAAGAAAAACCCTGCTGGCGAGACATACGAAGCCTTTTGTTGAGAGCCTGTTGAGAAGGAACTGTAGAACTTTTCGATCGGAGAAACATTTCTTTTTGAGGAAGCCAATCTGTGACTTTTGTTTACTTTCCCTTATTCTGTGTTCTGGAACAGCAGAGGAGTCTTGGGCAAGGACGCCGAGCTTCTCACGAAAGACTCAACGGCCTCTCGTTATTTATAGACATGGAGTAGTTTTTTTACACTTAGGCATTTCTTTTTTTATATCGAGGAAGGACACTGCGCTGAAACATACTTTATATTTACGTACCTTACTTGCTGTCCAATGATAACCTTGTATCTCCAGAAAAAAGGGCTACTCAAAGAGTAATGAAAAATAAGTAAGTATCGGACTGTAGGCGTTGGCTTTTCGAAATAAAATATATGTAGGATGTTCTCAGCATCTGTGGCCTGTGGATTGCAAATTGAAAAATAAAAAATGTAAAGTGAAACCAGAAATTGATTTCCCTCCTAAATGGATTTAAAGGTGTTCACAAGATGGCAGCACTATGTATTTGCACATATTTGCACTACAGCATCCAGAATATCAGTGATATGTTGTTGTTTTTTAACAATGCAATTGGTTAGCTACCGTATGAATGAATCCATGTTGAATAATGATAGTTATGTTTATATGTCACTGTATATATTGTATATAAAATGGGATATACTTTTTGTAAATTGATTTGATTGATGGATTAAAATGTTTCATTTTCTGCCTTGAAGCATTTGTCTCTCTTTCTGGTCTGTTCAGCTGGTGGTATTGATTTAAAAAAGGTTACTACTCCTCTTTCATATTGGACTCCACTGGCACGAGAACTGACAAGAACAAATGATGTTCCTTGAATGAAGCCATTGTCTTTATTAAAACATTGCTTTTTACTTGGACTGTGAGTTTCACAATGCATCGCATCGTTTTATTGCCTATCGTCTCCATTCAATCTAAATGAGTTCCATCTTGAGAAGTCCGTAAAAAAAGGGCAGTGGAAGAGGGCTCTTCATTGAGAAGCACGCTTGACACTGAGCATTTCAAGTTTCGGTGTGACCTCACCGCTTGGTTAGAAACCTGAGGATACCTCAGTGCTCCAAGCCGCAAAATGCCTTCAAAACACTTTACTATCAGTACACAGTGTTTATGCTCCATTTAATCCTTCCTTGATTTACACTGCCAGTATGTCGGAAAATGAATAGAAAACAAACTCTGGGGGGATCTCGTTGTATAATTGAATCAGACATTTTGAGACATTCGTGATGGGGTGATGAGAGAGAACGGACAAGTGTGGTATGTCACTGATTACGCAGTATGGAGTCATCTTGGACACTGCACTACTGAGACTCGTTGCCGTTATCCGGCACTTGGATAGCCCTGCAATAATAAATCTTCCCTCCGTGTTTTCTCTGAGGAAATCCAAGTTGCGCCCCTTTCCCAACGAAATGAAAGAAAAACGGAGAAAAAGAAAGTCGGGTGGGGGGGGGGGGTGGGGGCAGGATGGTCAGTTGAGAGATGAAAAAGTGTGCATTACTTTAAATCTAATCTAGAAGTGAGGCCATCAAAAGTGCACTATGTATGTTTATTTTCACAGTCATCACCGCAGCCGACAGCCAATACTAACACTGTGTGTTTGAGAGGTCAAGCTTATCTCATACCTTCGGGCTATTGTTATTAGGAGCGTCTGTCATTAAAGCCGCACTTATGTCTGCCTTGCCTGTTCACACAGGAAAAGGAGCAGAGAGCCCTCGGTGGCTCGCAGCGCACCAAAAAAAAAGACTGAGGCCCTGTTCACTGTGTGAAAGCCGATTTGTTGTCCGAGCAGAGGGTTATGAGGTGTTTAGACAAGCTTTGTGTCGACATCTCAACTCTTTATGTGCTAGTAAATATCACATTTCAAGCACACCACACAAATAGTATTTGACTGGTGCAATAAGATCCGTAAAAGACGCTGCACTACTGTGAGAGTTGCAGTGTGATAAAACAGCCACTCTGCCTTCATGCAAAAGTGAGAGTCTGAGAAGTCTGAAAAGTGGTTTCCTTAATCATGCCGGGCTTACTATTGGCACAGTCTATTGTCCTATCGTCAGTTAACGACTCATCCACGATTATGAGCTCAAACGCTAACAATAATAAGGACGGCGCTCCTTGTTGCAGGAAGAGGAAAGCTCAGCCCTTGGCGTCTGGTTCTCGTGATATAGCAACAAGTGACAGCAACAGGAAAACTCAAAATTAGATAACGACTTTGCGTTCATCCAGTATTAGACGCTAAATTAGTTTTCTGAAACAATTTGGCAAACAATGAGTTGACAGCTACATGGTAATAATACTTTTAGTCTGAAAGGCCCTGTCATGTCATATCTGTTTTAGGAACGTCTGTCATTGGCGACCATCATTGTGTTGTGTGTTTAACAAGCTTCTTTCATCACCTTATGTTTCCGCTTGTCTGTATTATTTATTTATTATTATAACTTCCCTCCACCTCTGCGCTGTCTCTTTATTTGTTCCTCTTCTCTATTGTTAAAGTGTTTCCATATTCCTAAGAATTAATCAGGAACTAAAACAATCATACTGAACTCTTTGTAATTCAATATTGTTGTAAGTTAAGTCCATGGAATTTGGCAAAAGTAATTCCCGAAAAAGTTATGTCAATTTTTATTCTAGGTAATTTCTGAAACATAACATTTCATTGATAACATCTTTATTCTGTAAACATGCCATCCACAAAGACTGTTGTCCACAGCTGTGTTCTTTTCATGGTGTACATCTATAAATAAGTGTGTGTGTGTGTGTGTGTGTGTGTGTGTGTGTGTGTGTGTGTGTGTGTGTGTGTGTGTGTGTGTGTGTGTGTGCGTGCGTGCGTGCGTGCGTGTATGTGTGTGCAGGCGTGCATGCGTGTGCGGGTGCGTTTGAGTGTGCGTGTGCATGTGTGTGTTTGTGGATGTTCAGCCAGACAGCAGAAGTACTGGTACAGTAAAACAACAGCTGCAGGGAAGCAATAATGCTCAGACATATGCTCTCCGAGTTCTTGCTACTATGGTCCTTTGGCCAAGCCGTCCATGGGATTTCTGTGTTATATCACAATGAAAAGGTAGGCGCAGGCTGAAAACTCTCTCTGACTTAAAACACTGTCTCATTTTTAGTTTTTCAGTGATAATATATTCTTGTGTCGTCGTCCACCTGTGAAGTTATGGTTTGTATTGGTTCAGTAGCCTCGGATGATTATACAGATTCCTCATTTGATGTTCTGCAACTATTAATTCCTCTTTATAGGGGCAGCCATGGAACAGGCAGGGCAGCCATACTGCTCCTCTGGAAATGGATATGAAGTTGAGAAGATTGGACCTGTCCAAAAGCTTCATCAGACAGTTGCACACACTTGGTCTGCCACACCTGCAACAACTTGACTTGAGTTACAACCAGCTGGATCTCATCGCTGAAGAGGCCTTCATAAACCTGGCCCAACTTGAAGCACTGAATCTGTCCAGAAACGCTCTGTACAACAACGTTGGCAGGAACGGCAGAGCCCTCCGATCCGTTGGCGGGCTGAGGCGTTTGGACATATCTCTGAACAACTTGAACGACGAGGCGGTGGAACTCTACCTCCAAAACAAATTCTCCTTGATTCATCTTGACCTTACTGGCAACGGTATCACGGCACTCATGCACAACACGTTCAAAGAATGCCAAGGACTAAAGATCATTATCGCGGCCAATAATCTGATAAGAGACATAGAACCGGGAACATTTGAACCGCTTATGCGATTAGAGACACTCGACTTGTCCCAAAATAATTTGGCACATATCTGTGATTTTCAATTACATCAAGTGAACTACTTGAATCTCAGTCAAAATTCAATAGAGTTCTTCATGACACGGCAAGACGAAAAGTTATTCAGACTAGAAATCCTAGACTTGAGTGACAATAAACTATTTTATTTCCCCATTGTTCCAAAGTTCATCCATTTGAGATATCTTTATTTACAAAATAACATGATTGGTGCTTTGAATTCAGAGGCAACAATGATCTCAGAGGCCAGATCTGTTTATAAAGAGATTGTTATCGGGAAAGCCAATACAGAGTATCACGAGATATTCTCTAACTGGAGAATAATGCCATTGATTTACATTGACCTGAGCAGCAACCATTTCAGGTCTGTACCCTTTGAAACGTTAAGCCTTCTCACCTCTTTAGAAACCCTAAACTTTAGTAGGAATTGTCTGCAAAATATTGAACTTAATATTACAAAGCCTGGCCAATTGGGATATAATTACCAGCGATTATTCCCATCCCTGAGGCATCTAGACTTGCAGAAGAATAGCCTAAGATACATTACCCCACTCTTTTTCAAGGCCTCACCAAAACTTGAGACATTAAACTTACAAGCAAACGCAGTGAAACCATGTCCACCTGGAAATGGGTTGGGACGGAACATGTCTTGTGTTGCCTTCAGACAAATAAAGACTCTTAAGCACCTGAACCTGGAGGACAATGGCATACAGGTGCTCTATGCAAACACTTTCGAGAAAACATCTTTGGCTCACCTCAACCTCGCCGGTAACCGTCACCTGGTCCTGGATGAGGGTGCGCTGCATGGTGTGCAGGGAAGTCTTCAATCCCTGAGTCTCAGCGAGAACAATGTTTCCAGCCTTGACTTTTCCTGGCCCTGTATGCCAGCATTGTCTCAACTCAACCTCTCAAACAACCATCTGGATGGCGTCCCTGCTAGTCTGAGTTGTTCTCCTCTGAGGGTACTGGACTTGAGCAACAATGCCTTGGTGTCTTTGAACCACTCTCTGATCAGAGCCATGTCGTCGCACCTTAGCACTGTGTACATCAGAGGGAATCGCTTCGACTGTTGCAATGCATCGTGGGTGACCGTTTTGAATGAGTCACGGGTGAATGTACCTGACTTTAGTCAAGCAAAGTGCGCTGTGCAGGGCGAGAGGGTTTTTCTAGCCGCCTATATGGACAGTCCTTCGGTATACTGCTTGTTTCAAACCACGGTGCCAGTACTCACAGTCGGCCAGCGACTTATCATCTTCATATTTGTGATGACAATCGTTTCCATGTTGTTTGTTTTCACTCGAATTTGGTGGACTTGACAGGAACCTGCATAGTTATTAGTCATCCTAACATTATTATTATTATGTGTTATTTATCATTATGTAATTTGTAAGGATATCAGTATTTATATAATAGTTACAGTAAATACTAAATGTCGTGGTTAATATATTAAATATATTAAAGTATATTGAAGAAACTGAGTCACCCAGGACAGACATGTCATCGGTACTAGGAGACCGCTGAGATGTGTGAAAAGTCTAAAACCATGTATGCCTGTGTTGCTCAGCATATTTATCTCATGGTCGTTTTATTTCCAATAAAAGTACAAATAAATTGTCCCCTATCTACTCACATGTACATGTTGGTAATATGACTGTGACATAAATATACAGACACATAATAAAATATTTATATTTAATGTAATTAATAGAATAGAAGAAAAGAGGGTTCAGGCCTGTGTCTTCTACAGTGCAAGTGTCAGAGGAGGTGGACTCACTGTGCATGGATGTATTTTTTTCCCTTGCCCCACCCTCGATGTTGACTGGATCAAGTAGCAGCTTGACAAGTTCAAGCAGAGAGCACTCAAGAAAGGAATACTGTGCATATAGTATTAGCTGTAACCGCGCAGGAATGCATTGTAGCGAATCGCATGCCCTCCGTTTCCTCTACTTTCTTTTGTGTGTATTCGTGTGTTATTGTGTTTGGCTTTCCTTACTCGGTCACTGGCTGCTTCATCATCATCATATCAAACCCCGTTGGCATTCAGCACTTGTATTTGATATCATGCAATGGACGACTCACGTCTGTTTTGTCAGACACATAACGGCCAGTGAGCACAATATAACACAATTAAAGCCCATATTTCATTTCATTTTTTGTATTATTTCAATCGATTTTGTCTTATGTTGCAATTATGCTATAGTGCTGTCATTTAATTGCAGAACTATAACCTACCTGGTGCGATTTGAAACACAATACCCACAGTCGAAATGATAATGGATTCACCTTGTATAAAGGACCCTGCACCATTTAGTCACAGTGTACGTGTTTCTGTTCACAGGAACATTCCTTCCATCAACACACTGTAGATACACGTAGTAGGCCTAAATATTATTGTCTGACTCATTTTGAGGAATCTCATTATGTCAAAGGTTGTCTGCCTGCAGTCCGTGCAGTGGCTTGTCATTGTTATTCATTCAGCTTGAAATTAGTATCTAACCAGATTTGTTTTCTTAAGAAGTTTTCATTGACGTATCCTCCCAAGTTATAACAAATCGTTTACCTGAGTAAGCATGCAGTAAATCGATCAATCTCCTCTACCTGCTTGACGTGGAACCTTCTTACTGATGGGCCAGTCCCCCCATCCCACTGTCACCTGCCAGTGACGTCATTCAATGGGCTCCACTGAAAGGGGACTTGATTGTCAAACATGACGCCAAACGTGCAGCTGATTTACAAGCTCCTCGAATTGGAAAACGCCCGAAAAACACTTGACGGAGGACTGCGCAGCTTCACTAACCGGGTGTGTTTAGAAAAACATTTTTTGTGAATTAATCAAATCGAAGCCACTTTTCAGCCATGCGCCAACCCTGACGAGCTGCCTGTTTAGCTAGCATGTATTATTAGTAAGGTTGATGATGTGTGACTTCCCCACACAGGCCAACGAAGAGGTACAACGATTCTTGAACGGGTCCTATTCGACCAATCAGTACGATGAACTATCGAGGATCTTGGACGCCAAGTGCCGAACTTTAAACAATCTCCTCACTGCTTTACAAGACGCCACACGTGGTAAGTGTTGTGACCTGCATATGCTTGTCTCACTTAAATTAAATTGGACTAGCTGATGTTTTGTCTCCCATATAGGCTAGACCAAATACATATATTTATATATTCTTATGCTGCAGATCAACAATTCTGTGTCGAGGCCCCTGCAGACAACGGAGACATAACAAACCAGCTATATCTATTTCCAGACAAAGTCGTTTTGACAACAGATGTTCTTAAGTTTGGTCCCATTTTACACAATGTCCTTTTGGCGAGCTCCATAACCGAGACGATCCAGGTGCTTGGAGCAACGCTCTCTCTTCAACGTCTAAAGCAGCTCTTAGATCCTAAAGCCGTCAACGATGACGTGTTCCATAGCATCAAGCCCAGCCAAAACACTGATGCTGGACCTGCCCATCACTCTTCTGATTTTGAAATTGAAGGCAATGAGCTTGTTGTGTTTAAGGAGAATCCCCAAGTGAGCGTAGAGGGTGAGTCTCCTCTAATTAGCCAATGTCAAAAGGGTTCTCCGGAGATATTTCCAACAAAACCAGTGTCCCAGAAAACCTGCGATCCTCAGCCGACAGATATTCTGATGAACGCACAACTCCCCTTCTGGGAACTTGAACACGACATCCCGGTGCAACACCAGAAACAAACAGCTGATCAGCTATTGGGCTTCCTGCGAACAAACACAGAAAAATGTGACGCAAAGCAGGACACTTTGACCTGGTTAAGACGCCATTTCCATCTCGGCGAGAGTCGTCCGTCGACAGCACCATCACAGATAGCGCAACAGAGTAGCTTTGACGACGATGGTGGTGGTAGTAGAAGGGTGACCGACGACACCAGGAGCATCGAATCGTCACCGAAGCCGACGGTGGCGGCTGAGGTGGAGGGCCGAGCCCCGGTGTTCAGGGTGAAGCGTGTGGAGTCGGGGGGGAATCTGATCTACTCCTGCATGATCCTCACCAAGACGGAACTGTGGGACATGGGAGAAGTGGTCACACCACTAGGCCCTCTGGAACAAGTGGAAGCCCAGCAACAACAGCGAAACCAAGGGGCGGACGGTCACCGCAAGGCCCCTGCTGCTGAGGAACCGGTGGAGAAACCACCAAGTCCCCAGTGTACAAACACCACATGTGGTTTCATGTCAGCCAAGTCCCCACTCCCGAACCGACACACCAGCATCCCCAAGTTTGTGATCGTTGCGTTCAAGGAGAGTGAGGTTGTGGTTTCCCACGTGGTGACCCCTGGACACTTCTACATCCAGCATCCAGACGTGATGGCCAAGGAGCAGGCCCTGGTCAAAGGGTGAGTCGTCCCCTTCATGTTACCCTGCTTATTGTTTTCCCCCCCCTTTTTCTGCTTGTCTACAAATCCTCCCAGTGTCACCGACAAGCACTGGCACATCTGTCCCTGATTTGATCCACGTTAAACTAGCGTGCATGTAAACACATAAGCAGGCTTTTCTTTTCCTCCGTTGAAAGCAGCTGGAAAGGCCGCTCGTTTGCAGAGGAAAACAGCATTCCAGACATCGGGACCCTTGTGATGGCTTTCTTCTCGGAGCAGAAGCAGTGGTGCAGGGCCCGGGTCCTGAGGATATGTGGCGTCAGCGGAGGTGAGGCCCCGCCTGCTGTAGCGCCCTCTCACCCCTAGGTGGTAGCATGCCACTTTGCATTGCCTCCAACTGGAGAGGAGGCCCGCTGCCGCTACCTGTTCTGTCTGTCCCAATACAAAGTGGAAGCGTCTGCCAAAAAATAAATATAAATGATATTCTGTCGGGTTCCTTGTGTTTACCCCCCCCCCCCACCCCATGTTCAGACCATCAGCACGGTGAGGCCGCCGGTGGCAGTGTGACCAACGTCAGTGTGGAGGTGCTCAGGCTGGACCACGGAGACAAGGCCAGCGTCTCCCTGCGCAACGTGGGCCACCTGACACCGGACATGGCGGCCCTGCCCCTACAGGCCTTACAGGTCTCGCTGGCCGGCGTGAGTCACCCACCGCCCGTTCACTGGAAGCTGGCGTCGCGCGTGTCGCGGCTTTTGATCACAGCGCTGCGGAAATGTATTTATAACGAGGCAGTGTAGTTCAGAGCTTAGGGTGTTTTTCACTTGCAGCACAAATCCTGAGAACCTCTGTGTTTCGAACGGGAACGTCGGCAGAGTCCCTGTAGCTAGTTGCGGACTGCTAACCTGCTCCCCTTTGTGTCATGTATATAAACAAATAACCGACTTTTTATATGCATGACCTAAAAAATGATGACCAAGTTGTTCCTGATTAAAAACGTCTGCTGAAGGACTGAATGGTAGATGGTAGAACTGTGCATGGTGGCGAGGAGGACGGGTGGAGGAAAGGGTTAAACGTATCGTGTTGTACCGCAGGCTCATGGAGCGATTCCTGGATGTAATTGTCCTCTCCCCCCCCCCCCCCCCTTGTATCCCTGGGATCCGTCCCGGTCTTATCTCGGCTTCCCCGTGACGGGCCTGAATGCATTATCACACTGCATGGCGTGTGCCTGGTCTGCATCCCCCCCCCCACCCCCGCAGGTGTCCCCGGTGGACGGGGGCCCCTGGACGGAGGAGGGCGTGTCCTGGTTCAGGGCCATGGTGGAGAACCGAACGCTGTACGCCCGGCTGTTCCCGGTCGGCCTCACCGTCACCGTGCAGCTCTTCCTGGAGAGAGGCACAATGGGCGCCATGAGGTACCTTCTTTGGGCAGGCCGTCATCTCCCCAGGGAATAAAACATCGAAAAGATAAAGAGCATTGAAGTTCTCCCGGGTCAAAGGTTGATTGATGACTATAGAGAGATATATAGGAATGCATAGCTTGCATCGTGATTTAATGGTCATCCTTTCTAATGATTACTGCGATTAAACTGTTTTTGAGTGGGGCTGAAAGTTATTGCCACTGCAGAAAGTTTGATTGATTGTCATCAGTATTGTGGCAGTGTACAAGAAACCCACCTGAATAAAGCCGTAGCTAACATACATACTTGTTTTTGAAGCTTAGTAAAAAAAACAGATATAGAATAATATTGATATGAAATATTAATATGATGGTCTTTTGTTTCAGGAGAGGAGCGTCAGTCTCTTTGAGGTTAGCACAGAATGGACATGCGAAACACAGCCAAATGAAAGCCTTTGGCGCAGTCAAACAAGGTTAGTAGCATGTACAATGATCCCAACCGTGTCTAGATGGCAGTAGTGTCCCTGTATCCCTTCTGCACATGCACACACGATAATCCCCAACGTTTTGTTTATTTTCTGTTCTTAGGCAATTTTCATCTTCAGAAGAAAAAGCAGGAAGCCGACTGGCAGAAATACCTAATTTCATGCTACACAGAAAATGTTCTGAAAAAAACTTGGTTGAGACGGCTTTAATTCAGATAAAAGTTAGTTTTTGTTATTATTTTGTTGGTGGTTGGTTTGTGATTTTTTTTGTTGGTATTAAACCCACAATCTTCCTTTACTTTGTACGGTCTTCACTTTGTAAATGCAATACTATGATTGCATAGGTTTTAAGTGTTACTTAAAAAAAATGTTTTCTTTCATAGTGGCACAATACTGAATATATTGCCTTACAACAGAAAGCTGGCTACTCAATTGGACTCATAACAAATGCCTGTATAGTGATATGTAATCATTATAAGCTTAATAGTCCAATGAAATTGTGTTTGCAAAACTGCTCCATCATCACATTTCTCTCCCAGCATTAAATAGGTCACGTGTATACTGGATTATTGTTCTGTACATGTTTACGCAAACACTGATATTTCATTCAAAAATGACTGCCAACAGACGCCCCCCTGTGCCAATTTATCCAAAGTGACGCAGAAACGCTTGTGGCACTGCAAGCTACTGCAGATCATCTGATAGCGCACAACAAACCCATGCTTTGTATGTCTGTGATGCATGGGCCTCTCCACCGGTGCTGTATTGCTGTGTTCATCGTTCGTACGATATGAGCATAAGCATCTATACAAGATGACAGCTTCTGCCAGCCCTGTCAGATCTTGTGATGACAAAACAAACAATAACATCTGTCCAACCATGTGGCCTTGTAGAAGCTGCCCAAGTGATGTAAAAAAAAAAAAAAAAAACATATTTGTCGATATGAATCTATTGGATAAATGTCTCGTATCAGCCACACGTACTTGGCCCAAATATGCTGACCAAAAAATTGTAAAGAGTGAATTACAAAAAAAAAATAACCAAAATAAAAATTGTTTTGCATCTTCACTGTCTATCTTCCTTTCATAACAATCCGACTTGTCGTCCATCTTGAGGCATACTCGCAAAACCCCTGAGCTGGCCCGTCTTCTCTCTCTTCTAACAGCGTCTCTGCCTAGGCACCCTTTATGTCTTGGGCCGGCCAAACACAATAAATAATGTGTCAGCCTTGGCCCTGTTGTGTCCACACAGATTCTTTCTTTTGCTTGGGGTGGGCGGAAATCGAGGCGTTTGATCCGAATTCTAAAGAGTCTTGTTGCAGCTCAATAATGGACGCCATTGTATGTAAATGGTTTATATAAGAGCATATGACTGCCATGGTGCAGGGCAGTGGCAAGTGCTGAGGGAATGATTAGCATTTTCCAAACGCCTGGTGTTAACTATCCAGCCGTTTGGGTTGTGAAAAGCACAATATTGTATTTAATTTTTAACCACGTTTGTACACATTTTTGTGTACCACCACAGCTGAAGGTAAAGCCCCACATTCCAACCTTTTATTCAATTCTATTTTTTTACTAACATTAACCAGGCTGAAGTCTGGTCAAGCTGTTCTGCATTTTATGATTGTCATTTTCTGAATAAAACAACATTTTGGTATAGAAATGTTTGTTGCATAATTTATATCTGCAACTGCAACATTCCTAGTGACAATATTAGTGTGAGTGTGCCTGCGGGGAAAAAAACACTTCCTCCTACTGAGGTGGCTGCATTGGCCGTTCCTTGGCCACATTTCTGTTGCATTCTCTGGCAGCCCTAGATGCCGCTGAACTGGAGGTCAGGTTGGAAGTTACAGTATTAATACAAGGTTCGCCAACCACGTGATATTGTGAATGATCTGCAATTGGCTTCTATTTCTTGCGTCTTGTGACGACGGTCGTGGTAGGCTGTGGCGATGGCTCTTATACACCCAACAAACCACTTGGCGATCCTCTTCCGTTTTTGGCTTAATACTGTGACCAAATCTAACCACATGTCCAGGCTACACCTGAAGATGTTAGTATCGGGACCGGGCACTGCTTGTGCTGCTCACACCATCGGCTGCGCCTGGTAAATCTGATTAAAACTGCCTCTGCCAACAGATAACTGTATGGAATATGTATTTAGTAAAAAAAAAAAAAAAAAAGGGTTGGGCCAGAACATTTGCCCAACGTTTAACTTGTCAATCATAACTGAGAAAAGGAATTTTACAAGCGATAAGCTTGATTGTTAATTTATTTGAGCTAACTTTTATTTTGGTTTGCTTGCATTATTTTTTAATGTCAAAAAATGTGTTTCGTTCTCCTGATGGAGCTCATTGCGTTTGACCTTTGCCCCACTACCCTCCACACCCCCCCACCCCACCCCACCCCACCCCCCACCCCCCTCCTCCATCGCAGACCTGGAATCGAAGATGAACTGGGGGTCCTTTTATGCCGTGATCAGCGGCGTAAACAGGCATTCGACGGGCATCGGGCGCATATGGCTCTCGGTCATATTCATCTTCCGCATCCTGGTGCTGGTGGTGGCGGCTGAGAGCGTGTGGGGCGACGAGAAGTCGGGCTTCACCTGCAACACGCAGCAGCCCGGCTGCAACAGCGTGTGCTACGACCAGTTCTTCCCCATCTCCCACATCCGCCTGTGGGCCCTGCAGCTCATCCTGGTGTCCACGCCCGCGCTGCTGGTGGCCATGCACGTGGCCCACCGGCGGCACATCGACAAGAAGATCCTGAAGCGCTCGGGCCGCGGCAGCCCCAAGGAGCTGGAGCACGCCAAGAGCCAGAAGTTCCAGATCGTGGGCGGGCTGTGGTGGACGTACATGGTGAGCATCGTGTTCCGCATCGCCCTGGAGGTGGTCTTCCTCTACATCTTCTATCGGATCTACCCCGACTTTAAGATGGTGCGCCTGGTCAAGTGCGACTCCTTCCCCTGCCCCAACACCGTGGACTGCTTCGTGTCGCGGCCCACCGAGAAGACCATCTTCACCGTGTTCATGCTGGCCGTGTCGGGCGTCTGCGTGCTGCTCAACCTGGCCGAGGTGGTGTACCTGGTGGGGAAGGCCTGCCAGCGCTGCACGCGGGACCCGGAGGAAGACACCAAGGTGGCTTGGATTGGCCAGAAGATGTCCACGTACAGGCAGAACGAGATCAATCAGCTCATAGCCGGCCAGTCGATCAAGCCCAAGTTCCCTGTGACTAGAAAGGGTTCGGCCGAGAAGGGCGACCGGTGCTCTGCTTTCTGAGGTTGAGATGAACGCAGCACGGAAGCTACATGTACTGTATATCTGGGTGTTCGTAGTGTACTCGTTGATGCTATTTATTATGCGGCGTATGGTTTTAGTGAGGTGATTTATCAGTATTTTGTGTTTTTTTGTGTGTCAGGGGAGAAAAGCTATTATTTACTAGAAGTAATGATAAGCTTTATATTGATTGAAAATATATGTGATTAACGTCTCAAAGGGATCCCCAGTCAAAGCCATATAAAAGTAAAGGGACTTGGTTTCATGCACATGATAAAGCCATGTTGTATTATACTTTTGGGTTAACAAGTTCATTGTATCTGTGGAGGCCTCCTGAATCATAACCAGAGCATGCAGTTAAATGCTGTCCAGAAAAAACATATTTACATGTTTACATATAATTAGAACAAACTAGGATGATAGGGATATATACAGAAGCGTATTTATTGTGTAGTTTCTGTCAAATGTTTTCCAACTGAATGTGTTAATATGCCACATCAAAAGTGTCTATTACGGTCTGATGGGAGATGTCTTGGAAACCTTGTATAAACCAGTTCCTTTCCATCCCAAGAAATGGATCCATTGTTAGAAACGCCACATCATACTGAATAGACAAAATAAGAGTGTATTCTTCTCTGTTCTTTGATTGGCCTGTTTGACAAGTCCTAGCCAAGATGGCTGGCAATTCTTGTTATTTTTCTTTGGGGTGGTTTTTGAATCTCACGACCGGCGGCTTTTGAGATGGTATTTTTTATTAGATATGAATGTTATTAAAATGTAATTTAATTACCTTGAAATTCTTGAAATTACGATGTCAGATACTGTGGCATGTCCGAGGCCACAGTATCTGACATTATAATTTGTTACTAGTTCAACGTTTATGCAACATATTAGTATTGCTTCGGCTTCATTGTGTATTTCCTTTTCAGTGGCCTCAGTTCAGTGGCCTCACTGTCCTGCTATATTAGTGTTTTTCTCTCTTGTTTCCTGTAATGTACTTTTTTACATCTTATAATAGCCTCCTGCTAGAAAGCCAATAACACACTTGTACCCCTTATTTATTAAGCAAATAGCCGTGTATTTAATGTGTGTTAAACATGAAAATGCCATTTCCTCAATTTTGTCTACCAGTGTGGGTGTGTGTGCATACGTGTGCCTCTATGTGGGTATCAAGTGCAAGGGGCCCAGCAATGTTGAAACAATAGATGGGTTAAAGCTGTGTGTATGTAAAGTCAATACAATGTCTGAAAGCATCGACAAGACATTTAACCCACATTAACTTTGTAATGTATGTCACCTTGCATCATACACAGTATTTGAAACCTCTTCTGGGACAGTTCACTGCCCGCCATTGGACTTGCTCTGCATTCTATCCCTGTGATTTGTAGCTTGCGGACGCAAATGGCTGCTCATCTCACAAGTCATGCCCCCTGTGATAGGAGAGACTTTTGGGGCTAAATTAAGACCACGGTAGCACTTGTGGCCAGACAGACTTAGAACATGTACTCATTGGCCAGCTGCCCTGTCGCTCAGCCTAACAAGAGAGGAGACCATCGATAATAGTTTACGGTAGAGAGTGTGTCCAGAGCCAAATTTAACCCTGGGAGGGAGGGCGGCTTGGACCTGCCTGTGAGTGTGTCCAACAAGTGAGCCTTTGCTGTTAGCTAGCGCAACTGAGACCCCTGGATCCCCTGCTAAACCCCCCCCCCGCCCCCCAACCAAGGCCTGGAAACGGGGGTCAGTCGGTTGTTCTGGCTGTGGCACGGAACGGGTCTGTGGACTGGGAGCTCGGAGTTCCCTATACTTTTCCTGTCTATTCAAGGACATTGCCGACTGGGAAGGGGCCAACAGTCGGCCTTGGACGGGCCCTGGCAAGCGGAGAGACGGGGAGGGGAGCATCCCTTGTGCTCCACCGCCGCCGCCGCCACCGCCACCACCACCACCACCACAAAGGGATGTAAACACTGACAAGGTGGGTTGCACGCTAACAGTATCATCAAAATAATTATAGATTTACATGTGCAATCCACTGTGGAATATACAAACGGTTCACTATCACAATGTGCCGGAGCAGAGAGTTAGGCTTGTTGTGGCCAAGGTCTCCAGTGTGCAACTTCAAACTACCTTGTGTGGGAAGGCCCTTTTAACCGGGCTGTTCAATTGTTCATTGTATTAGGTCTTCTACCACATCAGGACTATTGTATACGTTTTGAAATTAAACACATGAATCTGTATGGTGGGCTTACAGACATTCTTTTCTTTGTTTGATGTAAAAGAACCCTATAGCCAAAAGACAAGTACAGAAATACGCTGTGAATAAAGTTTTGTACATACCCAAGGAGCACATAAGCATGCATAAGTAAACACTATGTTATGACTGCCATCTGGCAATTGTGTACAGAAAGCAGAATCAAAGCATACTGCCAAGAGCTCAACTTGAATTTTCCCAGCTGACAATGTGCAGTATACCCCGTCGAAGCATGGGGTGTTTAAAAGGCATAATACATTCTCAGAGTCTCACTTGACAAATTCTAATTCCCATTTCTGCCCCATCTGTTGGGGCTTTAATTTCATGTTGGGTGGATCGTGTTACTTGCGGCTCCCGGCATGAAGGGTCTTGTTTTACTGCCGGTGACTGGAAGTTGCCATCTCCCTGTCCACGCTACCCAAATATATACCTTCGACAAGTAAACTCAGCCCTGCCCAAGTGACTGTGCAGAGGGGACTACCTGACAACCGTTGGAATCCAAGAGTTGGCAAGGCGAGCTTGAGTTTAACAAACATGATCAAACAAGAAACACACATTTACGATAGCAGCTTTGGAAACACGAGTAATTAGAAGGAGAAAAATTCACTTGGCACGTCTTTCCACAACGTTGTTCTTCTTTGGAAGTGATGACGACCTCACGGTTGGTTCTTTGAAAGAAAAGTCGGAAAGAATCTGAATATTTTTGTTTAATATTCGCTCACGACTGCCGTCCTACGATTCCCTTTTGACCCTGCAGACCTGACCTCACATCGTCATGGGGGACTGGAACCTGCTCGGGAAGCTCCTGGAGAACGCCCAGGAGCACTCCACCGTGGTGGGCAAAGTGTGGCTCACCGTCCTCTTCATCTTCCGCATCCTCATCCTCAGCGCCGCCACCGAGAAGGTGTGGGGCGACGAGCAGTCGGGCTTCACCTGCGACACCAAGCAGCCCGGCTGCGAGAACGTCTGCTACGACGTCACCTTCCCCATATCCCACGTGCGCTTCTGGGTGCTGCAGATCATCTTCGTGTCCACGCCCACGCTCATCTACCTGGGCCACATCCTGCACCTGGTGCGCATGGAGGAGAAGCACCAGCAGAGGGACAAGCTGAAGGAGCTGGGCCCGCACGGGGAGAAGCAGGGCCTCATGGAGGCGGCCAAGCCCAAAAAGCTGGTGAGGGACGACCGGGGCCGCGTGCGCCTGCAGGGGGAGCTGCTGCGCACCTACGTGTTCAACATCATCTTCAAGACCCTGTTTGAGGTGGCCTTCATCGTGGCACAGTACCTGCTGTACGGCTTCGAGCTGAGGCCCATGTACACGTGCGACAGACACCCCTGCCCCAACACGGTCAACTGCTACATCTCCCGTCCCACCGAGAAGACCATCTTCATCATCTTCATGCTGGGCGTGGCCAGCGTGTCGCTGCTCCTCAACCTGGTGGAGATCTACCACCTGGGCTTCACCAAGTGCCGCCAAGGCATCAGCTACCGGAGGGGGCTGCTGGCCGCCGCCGCCGCCGCCGCGGAGGCCAGCTCCAAGGAGCCGAGCGAAGCGGCGGTGCCCTTCGCGCCCACCTACGACGACTACTTCCACGGGCACCACCAGGTTTCGCCCGCGTACCCGCCGGTGCCCGGCTACAACATGTCGCCGCTGTCGGAGGAGACGGACTCCCCCTTCCAGCCGTACCACAGCAAGGCCGCCTACAAACAGAACAAAGACAACCTGGCGGTGGAGAGGAGCGGCAGCAGCAGCAAGCCCGAGGAATGCGACCCGAGAGGTAAGAGTACGGGCGCGGGTTCGGCGCCAGGGTCCCCGGGCCTGTCGAGGTCCGCCGGCGGGGGTCGTCATGGCAAGCACAGCAACAACAAGACTAGAATAGACGATCTGAAGGTCTGAGGAGGGAGAGTGTGTGTTTCTCCGAGGGGTCTTACATTTCTGGGGCGGGGGGGGGGGGGGGTGTGACCCTTTTACCTTTCACTTGAAGACTGTCAACGTTTGAAAGGCGTACACTCAGTAAATGCAGTGGTGAAGCGACCACATTTGAAAACGGACATGTTTATTATGTATTTTTGTGCCTTAATATGAATATGTATTGGCATTCATGCGCTACTGCAGCTCATTCTTCTTGTTTCACTGGCTGCTCAAAATATCACACATTAGGTATGAACTGATGGTTAGAAAGCAGGCAAGTCGAATAAGGACGGATGAATAATTCTGCATTGTGCCAAGAAATCTTTGATATGATTTGTTTAAGCATTCTCATCGTACTCCATTTAGTAAAACTACCATCAACTCTGATCTTACAGAAACAACATTCGAATATACATCAGATAGATGTTGCTGTCATTGTATTCATGTAATTTATGTTTTACCATTTTAACAATAAATAAATAAATGTGACATAATAACATAAGAAATATGTTATATAATAATGTTGTATAATGTCAAGATGTTTGTTAAAGGTTTACTTATGTATAGTCCTCTCTATTTCCAGAAACACAGTTATTCTATATGAAGCTCTTGACCTTTTAAGTATTCAGAGAGCACAAGTTAAAGTAAATTTCCTAAATCATTTGAGGCTTATTGTGCCTGGTAAGACTTGACAGTGAACTGAGTTCTACAATGCCTGATTATTGGATGAACTATGAACCGATGATTATTTATTAGACTTGGTCCAAGTCATATTGGAAAAAACATTAGTTAGAACATTTTAACTATTATGTTTAATTTATGTTTTATCTGCTTTTGGTTTTCAGAAAAAAAGTTGTTTGGTTTTTGTCAGTACAAATAAATGTCACCCAAACTGGAATATGTGTTTGTTTGTTTGATAAATGTAATTTCTTGTTTGGGTATTGAACGCCAGTATTTATTTAATTTTGTTTGGGAAAAAAAAGCTTAAAACCTCCTTTGAATAAAATATAAAATTAGAATACTTGGTCAAATGGACAAAACATAAAATAAAATGACAACATTTTCCAATTGTATTCAAACTGCACTGAATAAAAGATTCTATACCTAATGTTGTGCGGTCTTACATAGCACACATATCTTGTTCCTGTTCTGGCCAGGAAGAGATGGGCACACATGGTATGAACGTCTAGATATGACAGAGATGGGGTGTCATGTCTAGGAAGCTGTCTCTCTGTTTAGACTGGTATGTGGACAATTTCCTGTAGCTTCTTCATGGTGTCACGGAAAGATCACAGTATCCATTTTCAAATTAATAACCTTATCGTGGACTTGTGTTTCACATTAGTATGGAAATAAAGTCTTAAACTTTTACATGCATCTCACAAAACACAGCACGTCTCTGTTACAAAGTTGTCAGATCTCAAATAATACTTTCTAAAAACCTGGCTGGGGAGTTTAAAAGAGAGTGCGATGTTAATACAAAAAATATAATACTATGTCATGTATTCACACTCTATAGTAGTTAAAGTGGCCTATAGCCTAGTATTTATATTGGGCGAATTTAAGAAAGTAGGCCTTGTTGAATGGGTGTTCCTGACAAGAGATAAAGCAAATACTGCAAATGTAATCAAGTCTGTCCGACTCCACTGTCAAAACCATGCACTGCACTGAAATACTAAATGAAATATAGACAGAAATACTATGTGAAATAGACAGAAATACTATGTGAAATATAGACAGAAATACTATGTGAAATATAGACAGAAATACTATGTGAAATATAGGCAGTCCCACAAAAAAATGACCCAGGAGGAACTAAAATAAATCAACAGCTACTCATGCTTACATCTTAATCCGTATGATCTCGGTTTTCACTAGTTCACTCACTTTGTCTTAAGAAAGTGTGGTAACTGCATACCTCTGTGCTTGAGTCATCCCCCTCCTCGATATGGGGGGAAAAAACTTTAACAAAATAAAATAAAAGAATCTCAGGGTAGGTTTGTGAGTCATGATACTATCCTCTGGCATGTGGCACATCGCCTCCCTCCTTCAGTGGAATGCCTTCATGCTAGGAACAGCCCTACTGTTTGCTGCCATCATGTGACAACAATCACTCTCTACAGCCATAAGCATTGTGTGTGTATTTATGAAATAAGCACATTCGGACTCGAATAGATACTCCTGAATCTATGTGAATTGACAGCTTTTGTGGTAATGAACAAAATGAAGAGGAAAAAAGAGAATTGAATTGAGAATTGAAATAACAATAGTTTAACATTAGATGGCTTTGTGTCTTTATTTTATTCAAAATAGATCCAATCAACTGTGCATACATATACCACTAAACAAACAACAGGACATTTACAAAACATAATTTCAACTTTTCCACAACCATTTTACACTCCACAAACCACTTAATCTCCAAAAAGAAAAAAGGAAAACTAATTGATACAACAAAAAAAAGATAATTTAATGAAAAACATGGAAGACGACAAACTAAAGCTGAAGACCGGTTCACAAGCTCCAAGGGATTATACTCCAACAGTAGCATTAAGCTAAAGGTTGCACATTGCAACAACCAAAAACAAGTATAAAAACGAGATCTGTTCAACAAGAACCACCATTGCATTTTGAATAAACACAATGGCAAACATTGACGGACTGGTATAGCCATTGCTGGGAAAGACACACACCATAATAACCTTTCCCACAAGTCTTGGAAAAATTACAGTGTGCGTTAAACTCCAAGAGCCGACCAGATCTTCCACACCATGGGGCTGATAAACAGTGCAATGGCTAGGGCTGGAAACCGTAGCCTAGCGAGGGCCGTGTATCTGTGGCCCTCGGCCATCCCTTGTGAATTTTGCAGCTGGTGCCTCTAGTCGTGTTTGCCTTTACCTTTGGGGGTGCCGCCTTCATTCCAGGCCACATAAACAAACAGAGCCAAAACCACGTGGACTGCAAGCACCGCGACGATGGCAGCGTAGAAGTAGCTGTCAGAGCTGGACATCTTCATGGAACCTGGACAGAGGAAGCAATGAGGGTAAACAATAGTAATATTAAAGTAAAACATATGTACATGTTTTTTTGTTTTGCAGTAGCATAAAAAAAGCTCAATCCACAGTTAATGTCTTAATAACATGGGAGGACAAACAATAGTAATATTAAAGTAAAACAAATATACATGTTGGGTTGTTTTTTTTGCAGTAGCATAAAAAAAACATCTCAATCCACAGTTAATGTCTTAATAATATGGGAGGACAAACTCCTCTTACCCTCAAAAACGTACGCCTTGGAAGCAAAGTACAATCCTATGGGCAGGGTGACCATGAGGAAGGTGAAGAACAGAAGCGTCTTCAGGGCAGACACCAGGGAGCTCTCGTTCCTGCAGAGAACAGGTTCAAAGGCACATCACTAACAACGCTATGGACAATAAACGCATTGTATTATGCTATAGTTGCATGAAATCATAACCATAACAAAGTAAAAGGCAGAAAGACGGACCAACCACGAAACATGATGTGCATTATGGGGTTTGTGCCATGCAAGTTATTCAGCAAATGTTATGTATGGAAATACTAAGGGTAATATCTTATCGATAATAGATCCCTTACCCCCTGAACTCGGGCACTGGTGCTGCCGCAGCGTTGAGCGACGTTCTAGTGGAAGCGTCCATTGCTTTGCCAGGAGTAGTTAGATGTTTTCACGGATAAATAGTGTAAATATACGGTATAATGACAGCATCAAATAAACGCTAACGGTGCGTAGTGGCTTTACTTCCTCATTTGATCACGTGACCGACGGCCCTGGTCACGTGGACACCAAAAGGGCCTCTAAAAGCACGAGACGAATGCTCGATCGCCACCTTCTGTTTGGGAGAGTAATGGACTGCACAATCGACATACTATTATTATTCAAAATAATATTTAATATATTAGAACAGACTTTCTTTTATGCATATATCTAGTATTTAAAAAAAAAATCTTTATCGTAAGTAGTAATTTGTATTTTGAGTTTTCCATTGGTTTTCCCTTTGAACAATAGTGGCATAGTGTGCCATTAGGCTACTTAATAATGTAGGCCAAATACCCTCTGCTATTCTTATTTAATTACTGATATGACAGAGATCCATTCAGGCCATTTTGCGAGTATAAACGTATGAGATGTTTATCATGCTGTGCTGGCTGTGTTTCTGCCAGTTGAAATGTCTTGGCCCTTTCCGCTCTAGTTGGCTTTTAACTGGTCCAATCCCACACACAGCAGGTTTTCCAACCCATTTCTTATGAAGAGACTCCAGTAAAAATAGCAAAAATCAATAGGAAAGTTACGTGTGCTCAAGTTGTCGTTTTGCACCCTGCACAAAGTTGCCACATTGTCAAAATACCTACGAAGAGGTGGCGCTTTGTTTACGTGAATCGTTTCTGCTTACATCTTGCAGTGAAGAATTCCAACTATGCAGACTGTCCGATAAGTACGAAAAGTAAAAATAGAGTTACAAAAATATATGACAGCATTGATGACGAGCATGATACAAGGCATATACACAATAATGTTTAAACATTTAGATTATATGACAATGGTGTTTTCTTGAAGGTTTCCTTAAACTGTCCTGGGTAAAATTGACGCATAGGCCTTTATTTAAATAATCTACAGAATGATTGTTTGTTGTTCCAGACAAAAATAGTTTAGATGTATTGTATTGGTTGTGATTTTTGGTTGTGAACTTAAGAACAGTAATCAAATTGCCAAGCCATACATGCTGAATATAAAACCATAATCAGGAAATCTAAGAAAGGATTGTCTAATCAGCCATAAGTCAATGGTTTTTATTTACCCACAAGATAACATTTACCCTAAATGAACATTAATCAAACAAAATATAATACATTTAGTTATTTTATTGTTTCCTAAAATAATAATTAATTTTTCAATCTATTCTGAAATTTAATTAAAGACCGCTTTCAGTTAAACAAACAAAAATATATTAAAATCAATTTGGAGCAACCCTGGCTCCTTGTAGCACACAACTAAACCTTGCTCAAAAATAGAAAGCTTCCAAAAACGACATGTTGACTTTCTGCATGTTTCTGGACCCAACTGTCTCTTTAGGACCATCTCTATACAAACCCGGTCTCTCCTGGGTGCTGCTCTCCGGTCGGACCCGATCTGCATTCTCATGGCATTTTCTGTCGGACTTCCGTTCATCCATGCTATTCCCTATAGAACCTCCAACCCTGTGCTTTGCAAAACACTTTTTCACCGCTTTCATCATATCAGCTCTTTTGTGGGGTTCAAGATCCTGTTACGAACAATGAATAGAAGCATTCTACACAAGGTATCTTGGACTAAGATAAGAATCGTTAGTTCCATTCATCTGTTCTTGACATGGGCTTGATTTTGTCCCCACTGTCCAAATACACGGGAGAGAGGGAGTGATATGCCAAGCAGATTTTGCAAAACAAACAGGGAACTTATCCGTAATCCCTCCCCCCCCCCCCCCCCCCTTAACAATCCTCCTGTCCTAGAATGAGGTCTGCTTTAAGCCTACGCAATCAGCATTCCCACATCCTCTATCCTGAAATGGCAAAGGAACAACAACAACAACAATAGCTTCCTGATGGCTGTTGTGACCCCTGGCCAAATGAGACATGGAGTAGAGCCCATGACACGCATGAGGAAACACAGGCTCTTCTGAAAGTCACTGCAAGTCACTCCTGAAAGTCACTGCACCAATGATCCACTACGGCAAATAACTGGCCGCGTCTCTGGCGCGTCTCAGTCCCCACAGCCACACAGCCTTCCGATGTACAACTCAGTGATGTGTGCAGGACGTGTCAAGCAGCAGGAAGCCCATATAATTGGGGACACGCATGTGTCGCGGTTCCGCGTTATTGTGGCAAATAGTTTTGAACATCCACTATACGACGGGCGATACGTGGAATGGGAACTCGTTAATTGTGGCCTGTTCTCTGACGTTCAGCGAGCTGATGAACCGATGTCTGAGTGTCATTCCCAAAGAGTTGTGGATGCGACTTCATTTTGCGACTTCTACATGTTTACAATAATCAATAATCATCGTCATTGACGTCCAGAAGTCTTCTGTTCCGGACCCCTTTCTTCTTTTCATAGTCCAGAGACCCCTAATCTGAGCGCTGAGGTAACACCCACCCCGTGTACCATCCATGTAGCCAAACAAACGTGTCACCCAGCTCCTAAGGGCTTGCTCCCTGACAGGAAGTAGCTGAACGTATGCTGGTGGCGTGTCAATTGACAAGTGATGGAAATATAGTCTGTCCACTGAGGATGTGATATTATAAGACACTTTGGGGAAACACGTCCACAGCTGAATAAGCTTATGCGTTTCAGGCCTTGTGCATCCCCTTAGACGCAGGCCCCTCATGAATGCACTGTCCCTTGTGTGTATTTCTATGACTGACATGACTGATTTATGGCTTGCCACCAGAGGCATTGTTAAGCACCCGCCCTCCTTACCAAAAACTACAAAATTAAACATTTCATAAAACATATTTTCCACATCAAAAAAGGGACAGATCTCTCTTTTGGTGCAAAATGTGAAATAAAAGACAATGAAACTCTAGTAAAAAAAAAATAGCAGTTATTCATTTGAGCGTGAGGATCACCTTGAACAGAGTGTGAACCCATGACGGGACAGGGATTGCGTTTTCACATATTTGTTTTTGTTGTTAAGCCCAAAGTGTGAATTTGATATAATATTTGTAGCACATGGATCACAAATGTAGCCTGGCTGCATTATTTTGCTTCCTACAAGGTAGGCATTAGACTCAACAGTTTTTTCGGGGCCTAAATTATTTACCAACACGGCCATTTGCTTTGGGCTTCGTGCCCTCATGCACGACAAAGGGGTTGGAGATGCTTTGTTTATATTTATCTGCAATTCTCTTTCCCAGGCTTGGCTGTTTATAGACCATATTGAGCTTAAACATGTCAGCAATATACTTACAAAAGCAACCAATACACAGTGGAAAAAGGGCTGAATATATAGCCCAGAATGTAAGAAGAAATACACAGAGGAAACACACTGATATCTAACTAACTCAGGGTTTTGTCTTTTGATTTGCTTCATATCGAGGCTTGGGTGACATGTCCCATGTCTGTCGTGAAATCACATCAACGACTCCTGATGTGTATCGCGTTCCTCTGGCTTTTCTATTGCACCAGCCAGGCTTTGTTTGCGTTGTCGTTCTGGTCTGTATCTTTGGTTTTAATCCCTTATACGAAATACGAATTGAACGGAAAACCATGCAATCCCAAGGGGGATTTGCTGTGCTCATATACTGCCGAACAAAACCACTACTCAACCCATGCGACACAAAATATACAGTGTATCATCATCGTGTCACGCAGCAGTCGGTACAGACGGTGACCGGGGGGAGAAATATGTAGAACAGGAAACAACCCAGGAAAAACAAGGAACGCTTTATTGAATGGATAAAGAAAGCCATACTGTAATTTATTTATACATTTTTATTTGAGGAATTCAGCAGATGCTTTTATCCAAAGCGACATACACCCATTCATACACCCATTCACACACAGACAGTGGTGTCAAGAGCAGTTAGGGTTAGGTGTCTTTCTCTTCCCTACTGGGCTTCTCACGCCCCAGGACAAAATTAGTTGTTGAGTATCCAGTTTAATGTGGAGTTGAAGCAAGGTTTGAAGCATGCAGAGCATGTGGTGAACACTGACATGCCAGAGCTCTCAGTCGAGTGTGAGGGGTGATGTCTGGATTAACCGGTTGGCCCTGATAATTGAATGCAAGTGCGCACTCTCACCCAGTCTAGGGATGCGGGCAAATAGGCTTTTTTGCTTATAGGTCCCTAGCGGGGTGAAATTAGCCAGAAGTAAGTGGCAGCCATGATAAGAGTTGTTTGAATTATCTAAATGCTAAGGAATTGTGCTTCAATGCTTCCTTTCTTATTACCTTTAGCACAGGGTACACTGGATCATCTATTACGAAGGTAATGGGAGATAATGACATCCCAGAATTTCTTGTGGCAGCAGCATTTAAAGTTACACAGTATTGAGCAGTTCAGCAATCAACATGATGACATCCGCCGATGCATGCTCACGGTGGTTGTTTCCTTCCAAGTCCTTATGAAATCTCAACCATATCTTTCCTTGACCTCATGACGTTTTCCAGGGAGGTCAAGGGAAAGTGGTTATGAGGGGAAAAATTGATTATCTTTTGGGCTATTTTGTCAGAGTCCAAGGGGAAGTAAATAACATTATTATTCACAGTGGTTTCAAGGCAGAGGAAGGAACAGATAGTTTGTCTTACTGTGCTACTGAGTTTCCAAGTTTCTGTTTAGAAATAAAAATATTTGTTGTGGTCATCACAATCAACCCTGTTGTGTTTGTTGAAAGGAAGTTTGCTAGACCAAGTCTAAAGGATTTAAAAAATATATATTCTTATTCACACTGGTTACAAGGTAGAGGAAGGACTAGATCGTTCCAACTGAATAACAGAGAAGCCGCCTGTTGTCTGTTAATACAATAAGATATTTGTGGGAAGTATTTAGTCACTGTACTCAATGGGGCATTTAGTAAAAGAATAGGGACAAGTTCAGACAAGGTCCCCTACATGTACTTTTATGTGCATGGGTTTATAATCATTTATTTGAAAATTATTTTCTTCTTGTTGTTCCCCAGTTTATGCCCACATTTTGGCCCACAATTTTGCATCAGATTTTCTGCCGTAAAAAATGAAAATGTAACATGCAGCAATTTCAGCCATCCCTCATCATCTTCAGACTTGAAATGAGTTTGCGAGACATATGAATTGACAGAGCTGGTTTGAAATGCTCTGAGGGTGAACATGCATTTATAGGCCTATATCATTTGTAAACAATATGGGGTGATATATACTTAAAAACGCAAACAGGCCTGTAACTTTATTAAGGTGTGCTGCTCCATTGGCAGCACAATGGTTGACACGAAACATGGGCTGCAGCCACAACGGTACATTATTAGTTGATACCTCATTGATTTCTCATCTTCTGCTCAGGTTTGCTTGCAGGCAGTCTCAATGGGACTTTTGCTTCATCTGTTTGTGTAACTTGCTTCCCTGCCAACCATAATGTATTACTTAAGGACCTAAACAACGGTGGTTAGATTTTTTTGAATGCCATTCATAAAGCTGGAAGTCCAGTTGGGACATCACTTTTCAAAGTGTAGGGTTTCTCACGGTGTTGCTGGGTAGAGCTTCGCCTTGATTTGTTAATCTGTGAAAAACCAAAGCCAGCTCAATCACCTTGCTATGAGTTACAATTGACAATAGAGCATCGCAATTGGAAAAAAATACTTGTCAGTTTAATGCCATTGCAGGCATATGTCATAACTACAGTTGTATACCAGTAATAAGTACAAATAACACAGTAATACCTTTTTGGGTGCCAATATATGAAAAATACCTTAATTGAATAAATGTTTGTCTATATCTGGAAATTTGAGTAATTCATTGCATTTACATTTACATTTAGGGCATTTAACAGACGCTTTTGTCCAAAGTGACTTACAACGGCTCATACACGCATTCACACACGGCGGAGTCAACCATGCAAGGCGACAGCCAGTTTGCCGTGAGCAGTAAAGGGTCTTGCTCAGGGACACCTCGACACTCTGACAGCCGGGAATCGAACACAATACAACTATAGGTAACCCAATTTTGACATATGAGAGGTAATTGAAAAAAATATTGTAGTGGGCGCAAACAGGATCAACCAGCCAGAAGACATGAGGCAAGTGTGAGAGAAAAACGTAATTTAGAAACTGGAAGTTGACCATATGTTGTCTTGGAATCGTCTGATTCTGAGTGGACTGCGATGGTGCTTTGACCCCTACATGTTTGTCGAGATGCCGCTTTTCCTCCAGAAAGACACATTCAAAGGTTTTTTTTGCACTAGATTTTAAACGTTAAAATCGAAAGAATCAAGGTTGTTATGCTGAAACCAAACAAGATCTTTCCTGCATTCGTTATTATTGTCAGCGATCATGTGACCGCATGCAAAGTAATGCAGTGGTTGGCTGTTCTGGATATGAGGTACACACAGTCAAGAGTGCTCAAGAAAGTGAGAGCTAGGAAAAATTGACGCTCCGTCTATTCAGTGCTGACACACAGGCTGCGGGGTTGGATGATTTGTACCCTTGGCTTTACATCATTGTCAATTTGTGCCCCAACAAAGCAGTATATTTAGTCTTTGGGATTATTCCCCTTGAGTTGGTCTTACTTGAGTTTGTGGCACTTCAGCACATTACAAATGTATAAGGTCTTCGCACGCAAACTCACACACACACACACACACACACACACACACACAACAACAACGTGAATGAGAATAGCATCTCAGCAAAAGGCACAAAATCATCCAAAAAAAAAAAAAAGTCTGAATAAAAAAATAAATCCTCCTGCGGCTCCATTGGAGATCGACTCCTCCGCAGCAAACGAACGCGGCCCCCCCCTCAAACGTCGGCCTCCGCCACGTTGTTGTTAGTCAAGGCCGGCGAGGGCTTAGTCCTCAGGCCCTCGGTGGGACACCTCGACGACTCGGCCCTGAGCAGGCGGGGCATGCACAGGGCCAGCACGATGGTCTTGTACTCCTTGCGGAAGTTCTGGTTGAGCAGCCCGTAGATGACGGCGTTGAGGCAGCTGTTGAAGTACGCCATGAAGTAGCTGGTGACAAACAGCCACTCGGGCAGGCTGGCCGCCACGCGCGACGGGTCCACGGCCACGGCCAGCCCGATGAGGTTGAGCGGCGCCCAGCACACGGCGAACAGCACAAACACCATGAACATGGTGAGGAAGTTCCTCACGTCGCTGGGCTTCACCTTGGCCCGCTGCGCCGGCTTGACGCGGTGCTTCACCTGGATCACCAGCACCCATATCCTCATGTAGCAGTAGGACACCACCAGCACCGGGACGAGGAAGTGGACCACCACCACCGACACCGTGTAGGACGAGCTGACCGTCTGGGCGAAGGTGCAGGAGTAGACGCGCGGGTCGTACCGCAGCGAGCCCACGAAGAAGTTGGGCACGGTGGCGACGGCGGTCAGCAGCCAGGTGAGGCCCAGGTAGAGGAAGGTGTTGCGGACGCTGTAGAGCCGGTCGTAGTGCAGGCTGTGGCAGATGTAGCAGTAGCGGTTGATGGCGATGGCCGTGATGTTGAAGATGGAGCCGATGACGCTGAGGCCCATGACGAAGCCGCTGGCCTGGCAGTGCAGGTCCCCCATGGTCCAGTCGTCGCGGACGATGGCCGTCAGCACCAAGGGGTACGGGTACACGGCCACCACCAGGTCCGCCACCGAGAGGCTCACCACGAAGATGTTTCCTGTGGGGGACAGCAAGGCGCGGTCATCTCCTCCCCGCGCTGCAGCGGCTTCACCGCGGCTAGCTGGCGACCAAGCTAATGCTTTTGACGTTTAACAGGTCACAGGGGAAATGTCAATGTCAATAATTATTTGATTTATATCTTTGGCTTTATTTTCTCTTCTTGAATGGCTTCAATCGATTCTCTTGGATGCAGCATTTCTCTGAAAGCGATGCTACAGTATAAGAAAGCCCTAATAAAAAACACTTAAATGCCAAATAACTTCCTGTGTGCCTGGGGTCTAATTTCCTGGCTGCGTGTGACCCTGGCTCTTGTATGACAAAATAAGTGAAAGAAAATGCTGTCTGACAGTATTACTGTGGTGCCGTCCGGGGGGAGAGTCTGAGATTGATCTTAACGTCTGCCAGAGCATGTCACTTAAAGCCCTGGCAGAATCAAATCCGCTTCAAAGGAGAAGACATTTACAGCAAACTGTGTTCATTTAGAAGTAATGTGTTGTGACAGCTCCTTATCACATATAAACATATATATATGTATATATATATATATATATATATATATATATATATATATATATGTGTGTGACATACGACATACGGCACAGAACATGAACAGACAGCAGCATGATGAGGCCGTCATCCGTGTCTGTTGCTCTTTGCTCTCTTGTGTGGTGGAGTTAATCCCTGAGTTAAACACTATCCCTACTGTTTGACAAAAGCACTTTTGACAATGGCCACAACAAAAACGCTAAAACTTCAACCATCTGCAATGAACACATGTCTACAACATAACCATAATACATTTATTTGTATTAAATGTTTGCTTTCTTCAAGTTACTTTACACTGGGGGATGAAGTGAGATCCTAATACTTTGTAACTTCGCTGTGAGTTGTAGCTACGCATTGGTTTGGCCCTGGAACACGGAGAAATGCCCACGCTGGAAGATGTGTGTGCTGTCGGAGAAGCATAAATACCTCCCAGTGAAGGTACATATGATTCCACCGCAAAACATTCCATCAAAACGGACGCTGGAGTCAGAATATGTTGGTAATCAGTTATTGATATCAAACTGTTGGGGAATATTCATAGCGTTTACAAGGCGATTTATCAGATCTCTCAAAATAAAATAAAAAATTCGACCTATCGCTCGAAAAAAGAAAGAAAGATTCAACCAATCTGATTGCTTGAAAAATATAGTTTTTTTAGACCAATCAGATCGCTCAAAATAATATTTATTTTTCGACAAATCTGATTGCTCAAAATAAAATATTTTCAGATTGCTCAAATAAAATATTTTTCAGATTGCTCAAAATAAAATATTTTTCAGATTGCTCAAAATAAAATATTTTTTCAGACCAATCAGATCCCTTGAAAAATACAATTTCTTTTGACCATTCAGATCGCTTGAAAAATATTTTTTCACTTTTTGGGAGTGATCTGATTGCTTGAAAACTATATATTTTGTGTTACCATTAAACTAATATTTACTGTATCTATCGGATTGAATCATATCGCAACGGATCGATAGAATATTGAATCGAATTGCATCCAATCGTTCCACATTAAAAAGTATTGTCCATGAATCATATTGTAGCGCTTGTATCTAGATATGCACTAGAGATGCACTACCCTATGTATATATATATATATATATACAGAGAGACAGAGAGAGAGAGAGAGAGAGAGAGAGAGAGAGAGAGAGAGAGAGAGAGAGAGAGAGAGAGAGAGAGAGAGAGAGAGGATGGAGAGAGCGAGCAAGCTTGTATCTAGATACGTATCGGAGCGTCCAATGAAGGAGAGATGCACTACCCTATGTATATACTGTATATATACAGAGAGAGCGAGAGAGAGAGAGAGAGAGAGAGAGAGAGAGAGAGAGAGAGAGAGAGGGAGAGAGAGAGAGAGAGAGAGGGATAGAGAGAGCGAGCGAGCTTGTATCTAGATATGTATCGGAGCGTCCAATGAAGGAGAGATGCACTACCCTATGTATATATATATATACGTATATATATATATATATATATATATATATACAGAGAGAGAGAGAGCAAGTGAGAGAGCGAGCGAGCGAGAGAGAGAGAGAGAGAGAGAGAGAGAGAGAGAGAGAGAGAGAGAGAGATAGTGGAGTTTAAGTATACAGAGTTAGTCCAAGAGTAAGTCTAAGGATTTAATATGAATAATGCTGTGTTGGCCCCCAGCCTGCTGTAGAAGAAGAAGCTGCCGTAACCATAACGACACACATGCTCACACACAAACACACACACACACTCACACACCAAAAAGCACGCACCCACACACACACACACACACACACACACACACAACCTTCTCCCCCTAAAAATAAACAAGCATTGGCCTCTTCATGTTTGCCGCAGCTCAGTGGTCCTTTCTGTCACAATGTGTTGTGTGAAAGCCCACTGAGCCGGCCGGCGGCATGTGTCACCGTGCAGAGGTTTGCATCCCAGCCTGACATCACGTGGGCTTCTGTATCTCTGCTGGAGATCCGCGGACACAAGACACGGACATTGGGTCTCGGCTCGCCTCGCCTCGCCTCTCCTCGTGGTTGCCTTTTTCCCGCGCTCTGATTCCCCACAAGTTTAGCGATGTGAGTGTGTGGTTGCCTGGAAACAACCCCTCCTATATACAGACTATTTACAGGACTGGCAAGGCTGGCAATCTCGCGCTCTCTCTCTCTCTTTCTCTCCCTCTCTATTTCACCCTCTCTCTCTCTCTCTCTCTCTCTCTCTCTCTCTCTCTCTCTCTCTCTCTCTCTCTCTCTCTCTCTCTCTCTCTCCCTCTCCTTCACCCTCCCCCTCCCTCTCTCTCTCTGTTTAATCTACCTGGCCGTCTTCTGTTCTCATCCTACCCAAAAGTGCCAGCACCAGGCTTTCTTGTTTAATGCAAAACAGACAATGCTAACAAAATATTTGGTTGGATTTTCTGCCCTGGAAACCATAATAGGGTCATTTGTTTGAGGAACCTGTTGTTCCTAGCTATTATTACCAAGTGTGTGAATGGAATGGAACATTATACCCTGGTTCCTCAAAGTTGATTTTGTCAAAGGGCACTGCACGCGAACCAACAGAGCTGAATACAGGCCCCTTGGCTCCGCTGACACAAATTGGCTCAGTGATTATCGAAATAGATGACCCAACCCAAAGAAAGTGGGTGGGTCATCACAAGTTTTTTGTGAAACATCTCTTATAAGGGACTCGGTGAAACAAAAGTATTCTTGCTTTGGCAGGAGGAGGATGAATGCCCCAGTGTATGAAACAGGTTCCATTATGACACACACACACACACACACACACACACACACAGATACACATGAATTCATGCATACACACATGCACACGCGCGCACTCACAAACAAACAGATACAGACACAGATAGAGACATGACCCACACATACACATCCACACACACGCGCGCGTGCGCACATGCTTGCACTTACATGACACGACTGCATTCAGAAAGCCAAACACATTGGGGACTTTATTGAAAGTCACCAATCGCCAAAGTCACCAAACCATTGGTGATCAATGGTATCTTTCACCTTTATTGAAAGATACATATCTTGTGCCCTCTTGTTTTGCCATCTTTAGGTGTGCGTTGTGAAAACCAAAACACACTGTTCAAACATAAAGACTGCATTCAAGAAACGCACCAAAAATGCACCCTCTTTTTGTTCACACCTTCCACCCTGTCACCCAACTTCTCATAAACACCTCGATCTGAAAAATAACTATTTAGGAATCGTTTAAAGATAGCCAACTCCAAATCTGCCAGTACACAGCCTTGGAACTCCTTGCTCATCAAAACAAATAACAATCCATAAATGTCTCCCCCGCGAGTTCCCGAAAAGCACCCAAAAATGTCTGTGTGTCTATGTGTGTATTTACCATATTGGCGGTGTAAGCATATTTGTTGCCCCCACATTGTCGATCAAGCAGTATGAAGCACACTGCAAAGAAGAAGAAGAAAAGTGCAAGCGGGTGGCAACAAGAGTCGGAATATATATAAATAGAGTCTGTATATACAGACTAAAATAAATATATATATAGGCCCATATATATATAATATTATAGAATAGAGTATAAGTCTATAAATATAGTCATTAGATTAAAAATCTATACATTTATTTATATATATATATATATACTTTTATAAATAGAGTGCAGGCCAAAACAGGCGAATGATAGCAGGAGCACAGGAGCAAAGATTGTGTGGACGAAGAGGTTTTGCATTCCTTTGCATGGCTTGCTTGCTTGCATGGCCCACGTCAATCCTCAAGCCTTGGGGCTTAGGTTTTCTCTGTCACATCCACCTTCTGCATCGCATCCACTTCAAAGACCCAGTGGAGACATACGATCAGCAGGCCAGACTGGCAGGAACACCATGCTTTGATTTATGCAGCCATATTTACTAACCCTATTTTTTTTAACCCTAACAAATTATGACGCAAACGTGTTGGCATCGCTTAACTCCAATCAATTGACAAAAGGGGGATTATCACTGCGAGTGCGTGCCACAAACCAGATGAGATTTCACTTGATGAGTAAGAGGATAGGAAGTAGCCCATGAGCAAGGGCAGAACCCATGTGATGAATTAATAGTGACTTGTTCACCAAGACGCATGTTCAAGGGACCAGTGAATTTATTTAATTTGATTTTGCATGGCTTCACATCATGTGGGTTGGCATCAGTACCCTTGACAAAGAGATTTCCAACCAATCCCTGGGTGTCTGACAATGTAACACTCAGTGGACGGGAGAGGATTCAGGCCACCAGAGCAGCACACGTTTCACATGTCCAGGACGCTGTCCGCGGGTAACGAGTGTGTATGGGAAGACAGAGCCTGTGTTTTTGCATTGATCCAGAGCACAGGGCGACAGGGAGACAGGGGAACAGGGAGGCAGGAAGACAGGGAGGCAGGGAGACAGAGGGGGGGGAGAGAGAGAGAAAGAGAGACTGAGGGAGAGAGGATAGAGAGAAGAGCAGCTGGAGGGCAAGGCAGTAACTTGCTAGTAGATAAGACAGGCTTAGGCATCTTGCCTGAGAGTAAAAAAAACAAAAACGTGTGTGTGTGCGTGTGTGCGTGTGCGTGCGTGCGTGCGTGTGCGTGCGTGCGTGCGTGCATGTGTGCGTGTGTGTGGTCGTTGGTGAGGGGGCGGGGGGTGATAAAGAGCTTACTCGTAAAAACACAGCTTAAATGTAATGTAGTGTAGCAGAAAGAGCCCAGGAAGCCTAGGAATGGATGGATGGATGAATATGTTGACGGATGGATGAATATGTGGATGGAAGGCTGGATGGATGGATGAATAAATATGTGCATGGATTGATGCCATATTCATCCATGGATGGATGAATATGGGAATGCATGGATGGGTAGATGGATGAATATGGGAATGGATGGATGGGTGGATGGATGAATATGGAAATGGATGGATGAATATGGGGATGGGTGAATGGGTGAATGGATGAATATGGGGATGGGTGAATGGGTGAATGGATGAATATGTGGATGGATGGATGGATGGATGGATGGATGGATGGGAAATCTATCATTTTTTAAGACCTACATTATGTTTTATAATGCGTTACATAATAATCTTAATAATATGCTACTTAATCCAGTTAAGTGATCCAGTGATCCACCGCTGAAGGTTTCAGCGGTGGATCACATGCACGCACATATAATGCCACGTCTGTACTTTGAGAATTCCCCATCCTCTCATTAATTTAGCCATTTAGATGCAGTCTTCCTGGGGGCCGTTGTGTAACACTGCGAGTGTGTCCCACCAGGGGTGGGGGGGGGGGGGCGGGTCCTCCACCCATGTGCTGGTGCACAATTGTACAATTAATTTATCTCAAATAGCGTAGAGAACAGATTGTGGAAGAAGATGTTGCATTACACAATTTGTGTAACCAATGAGCCAGCTGTTGGACAGGAACAAGGGCCGGTTTGATTTGGCAGGAGCATATTGATATGAATGCCTGTGGCCATTGCTGTAGTTATTGGCACATGATTGCTTTTCAATTTATCTCATCTAAACTTTCCATAAGCCTTTAAGTATGTAATACAGATGCCTTATGCATGAAGCATGACGGAAATCCAAAAACACATCACAACAACGCTCATTATTGCAGATATGTCATTTCCTCATGTAACCGCCTAATGCACTTGCTCTCATTAGGATCTGCGGAGGATCCTGCGTTGATTAAAAGCGTTCATCTCGTCATTTTTAGACATGCATCACAGGAAATTGTGCTTTCTATTTTGAGATCATCTGAGAAATCGGAATAACATCCGAGAGCTAAGCGTCTGAGACTCTGGTCTTGAGTCGGTGTCAGAGCTGATTGCAACAGAGCCAAAAACTCAACATGAAATCCGTAGAACCAATTGCAAAGCCGCACACCGCTCCGTGGTGAATATGATTTAGGAAACATATCTGGCCAAATGAAGGGCGCAATGCATCACTCAACTCATGGATAGAATAACTCATGCCAAACAATAAATATTGGCAACCAATTTTGTTTGCTCCATCTTCTTCAAATGATGTGCGGACAGAAATCAATATACTATTGATTTTTAATTTGAATTATTTACTCAATAGTAGGGTTTCTTACTATTGAATCAACCTACTCTATCTTCTCATCTCCTGTATTATTCATAAATGGAGAAAGATCCACGGCAATTCTACACAGGCAAGCGTGGAAGAATGGAACCAGAGCCTGAGAAATATAGACACCCTTCACAGAATACAAATGCAATGCAAACATGAAGAAGTTCAACCATTTGCAAAAACAATCGGCAAACAATTCTATATCGGAATACGTGGAAGTTTCTAATTGTATACATGTGCACGATCTTCCTCTCCTTCATGACAACCTCTCAACGGGAATACACCGTGGGCAGAGTAGCACATGAACACACTGTCTAACCTCGGGCCGTTCACACTGCAGCTCCTGACAGGGGGCTCTGAGTTATACGGGGTGCACACAAGCGAGGGATGATGAGCTGGATGGAGGGAGGCCAGGGGTTTAAGTATGAAGACAGAGGACTTGGAGAAGGTGGCTGTGGGGAGCAAGCCTGCCACTGTCTGTAAGGGCTCCAAGCTGGCTTCTTAAAGGCTGTTTCACCACCGCTTCAGGCCCAGGCTGAAGCAGTGAAACACACACACACACACACACACACACACACACACACACACACACACACACACACACAAACACATCACACCTGAGACAGGTGTACAATTTTTTAGTAACAGAGAGAGAGAGAGAGAGAGAGAGAGAGAGATGAAGAAGATCACATAAATGTGTCCATGTTATTGTCTTATGTTTAGTTTTTCTTATGCATCATTGCAACGAGGTTACTTAAGGTTAATTAAAGTGCTCTTCCAAACCTTCGAAATGCACGTTGTTAAACATAGAAAAGGAATCGGTTTCCCTAATTTGTCATGCATCTTAGTCATTAATACTGTCTTAAAGTTAGGAAACTTTCCAACTGACCTGCATTCCTCAGTTTTTTGTTTCTAAACACGGAAAGAATGACAAGAACATTGCCAACAATGTCAACCACTATAGTAAAGATCAGCACGCTGGCCAGCGCAGTGGACAACCCAGCGGGAGACTTCTGTGCCGGGTCGCTGTCATTGTGAGACAGGCAATTGATCGAGCTCACATTCGCTTGTATATCCATATCCGTCCTGATGCGACGTCCATTGACAAGACTTTCTGTTAATTAAAGAACTTCACAAATCAAAAGATGGAACTTTAAACAAAAAAAAAAAATAGCGAAACAATCTTCCGTCGGGCGCTGGTTCGACGCACTGTCCCCAGCCATGGTGCCTTACAGAGAGTAGGATAGCCTTTGTGGATAGTTCTTCAAAACAAGAAGGTGACCACGAGCGATTCATGACCGTCCATCGTCTTGCCCCTCGTGAACGACAGAAGGACTTCTGCAAGGCAAACCAAAAAACGACCAAAAAACGCTCCAACAACGGCGCGCCATTCGCTCTGTGCGTAAAGGAAACATAGAACCCTTTGCGTGGATCCTCAAGCGCGGGGGGTATGAGGAGGAAGCAGGTTCACGATTCATTCATAGAATGAAATCAATTTGGTAATATTGCATTCTGTTCGTGGATAGGTACACTGGTGCATGGCTGACAAGTCCCATTTTGGCACGTCAAGATAGCGCACGGGGGCACTGTTAGAATATCTCATCGTAAACCTGTCTTGACACACGGCTAGACTCATTCCCCTGCACACTTGCTACACCTTCACACCTTCCACACCTTCATTACAAGCCTGACTAATTCGAGCAGATAAAACTGGACTGACTCGTTATTATGGTATCTTGGTCTGGACAGCATGGAATTTGTTTTAGCATATATATATATATATATATATATATATATATATATTTATATATATACTGGGATATACTGTCATTGTCGACTTGTTTTTCTTCTTCAGTTTTAGTTTTCATGGAAATGGCGCCTTCGTGTGTCTATTGGTCACAACAACGTCCAGTGGATCCAAACAAATCAAACGTTGGTTTTGATCATCCACCCTATGAGTACAAGTTTTTTTAATTGGCCTAGTGAAAGCTATAGCCACTGCTAGGTCGACAGCATAAATTATTGAACGTGTGGGTAGAGTAGGAAGGAAGGCATTTGCATCACAAGGGGAATACCACTTGACAGGTCAGCGCGACTGGAAGCGTGCTGATTGACAACCTCGTGCATGACATCATGACAGCTGAATGATAACCCCCAACTGGCCGGTATAGATTTGACGTGTAAGTTTCTTGCAATTTTGATTGGACAATTTCATACTTTAGTTAAACAAAAAAAAGAGTTTTAAAGTACACCTGCCTAATGGCATATTTGACAGTTAATTGACAATACAATATTATAACATAATATAACATGTTTTTTATCAGTTTATTGCCATTAATATATTATTGATTACAGTTTCCCTACAACAGATTAAAGAGGGACTAGTCTGACCCGATGCATTGGTTGAACCAGTTTAGCCCTCTCGCTGCCATTTGCATTGGAATCCTCGGGTTGCAGCCAGCCATTGGTCCATCGAGGTATATGGTCCGTCCTTCAACTCAATTCAATACAAATCACAGCTCAAGCCGCACCCGATTTGCCTGACCAAATTGTTAGGTTATTCCCCCAGGCTCTTTTGTACAACAAAAGCGTCACAAGAGAGTATGGAAATGGAGGCCAGTGAGTGTGCTACGATGTGCAATGTCCTGAAACACATGGAACAACAGGTGCACTGGCCACTCCCTCAGCCACGGCATCCAGGAAGAACAGAGGAAAACCACATTGTTGTGCGATGAGGCGGAGTCAACTGAAAAACAAATAAAAGCTCACCTCACTCCTCCGCCAAAGCAACGACCTGTTCAACACACAACAACACACCAGAGATCCATTACCTTGTAACGCAAAAGAGCAACAGCAGACAAGCCATGAACATTCAGATCGCACTAGGGCTGTTCTGCCTTATTGGTAAGTTCTGCCTACATGCTTTTAATGTAACAATGTTTATACATAAACTATATTCTGGTTCCAGAAGTCATTGGAAACCATATACCTAATATGTAAATGTGTTCAAAATCGTTAATCATTTCACAGTTCTGGCACAAGGAATGACCACAACCATAGGTGCTCCTGAGGGGGTGAGACTTCTACCACATGACATGGCTTTATGCTTTCATTTGTTTTGATGTGTAGGCTTTGGTCCGATGCAAGTGAAGTAAATCTGATTTGGTCTACAGGAAAATCCTGCTTGTGAGAAATATCATCTGCCCGGATGTGAGAGATCCTTTATCCCGGTGTGTGCAACTGACGGCCACACATACCCAAATGAATGTGCACTTTGTTACGCCATCAGGTAGGCCGAGCCTTGTCTTTTGTTACTGTTGGTTTTGTGAGGCCTCCTTGGATATGTGGTGTTTGCTTGGCTAATCTGTGTTAATTTTATTCCTGCAGTCAAGGAAAAACCTCGGCTTTAATCCAAAGCAGAGGAAAATGTCCACTCTCAGACTGATGGTCCAATTATCTGGACACCTGTGATGCTACTACTATGGCGAGGGTTGATTCAACAAACTCAATGATCATTTGTTGAGAGGGAAAAGTTTTTTAGTGATTAAAATTGTTACTCAAGGTGATATCAACAATATAAACAAAATAATTGTTATGATTATGTTTTTATGATTGATTGCGTTTCATTTGAATTTGTATTCAAAGTTATTTTCATATATGACATGTTTTTCTTATTGTCTTTCTTTTTCTCAATTGATGTTTAAATGACTTCAATATAACGATAAGAAGACCAGACCTTTGTACAACATACCTAACATGATTATTGGACTGTTAATTGCTCTGGTTTATGGACACAGGCCTATTATTGATCATTAAAATATATAATTTATAATCAGGCAATTTTGTTTGCTGTTGTTTCTATGTGGTTATCTCTAGGTATAAACCTAAAAATGAATTAATTATGAATTTCTGTATTAGGCCTATTTCATAGATAGCCATACTGCTAAAAAAAAAAAAAAAAGCCTATTGATCTATCAATCTTTTAATCCCCATGTAGCATATATAGCATCAGGAAATAACATTAAGAAAAGGGTCGTATTGAAGAAGTTTATTCAAAAGATTATACTTAATTATATATTGGCTAGACTAAGCCAATTGTTTAGGACTACTGCACACTTTCCGTGGAAAGAACAAGGATTTATGCTTTTTAGGATCAATGTCGGCGAAGAGAGGATCATGAATGTAGGGCAATTTCCGGTTTGTACACCAGTTAAGTCCCGGAGCGAGTAGAATATAAGAACATAACAAGAATAAGATAACAACAACGATAACTACAACCACAACAAGGTGAATTATTATTGAGTTTGATGATTAATTGGACAGAGCAATATCGGTGGAATAGCACCAGAAATGGACATCCATCTATCGAAAGTCCCGCCTACTCTCTCTCCCTTTCGCCAATAACGCCTTTTTGACCCATGATGTCCCTGGCGTTGCGTCGTTAGACGTTAACAGCTGGGAGCGAGGTTACAGACTCCATGTCCAACAACGGGGCGTTAAAAATGCATAAACAACACTGTTGTGTAATGAGGTGGAGTCAGTCGAAACGAATACAACTTGCCAGTCACACGGTAGAATTCACGACCTTTTACAACACGAGAGATTCATACAACGCAAGTCGCAGCAGCAGAAGCATTATGAACATGTGGAGTGCACTGGGCCTGTTGTGCCTTATATGTGAGTTCCGCCTTTACGTGCTTGACATGTTGTAGCCTACATGTGTTGACTAGAAACTGTATTCCGTGGCCAAAAAAAAATCAAAGAAACATGTGAACAATCGGTCTTATCCAACATTAATTGTGAACGATCCTTTTACAGTTCTTGCACATGGAATGACCACAGCGGACGACTCTCAAGGGGTGAGACATTCAGGACATTACGTTGGCATTATGTTTGTTGTTTGAGGTAGGCTCAAGGGCTTCGTCGATTCATTTTTTGTTCGATCTGATTTTTGACTTGTAGGTGCAGCCATTGTGTCAGGACTATGTGTTACCGTTCTGTACACGTGAATATGAACCGGTTTGTGGAACCGATGGCAACAACTACTCGAATGAATGCATGTTGTGTTTGGCCATATCGTAAGCTGAATTTTATTAATTTATTAATTTATTTTTTTACTTTGGAATTTTGTGTTTTCCAAGGTTAATATATATATATATACATTTTATTCCCACACAGTGAAGGACCAAAGACCGACATTTTAATCAAAAGCAGAGGACCATGTTAAGGGTGCAAACGATCCCACACCATATCCCATGATGTAGGCCTACTGCTACTGGACCTAGGCCTATGTTAAAAAGAAATGGTGCCGCGGAATAAACACACCGTGAAACAGAATAAACACAATGGGCATGAAGTTTAAATTAAACATTATTTTAAACTTTTATTTTGGCTCCTAGTGTTCTACATAATGTTGACTGGACATTTGTTCTTCTGTTTTCTTAATCCATTTTTAATTGAACTGGTTGACATCTTTTATTTAATATATTTTTGACACTCATAAAGTTTCCCAGCAAATAACTTCAATGTGAATTGCATTTGTGTTTTAACTGCATATGGAAATACATCTTTGGACAAGTGTGTAAGAAAGGGTGCAATATATATTGAGTTATGTGGAAAAGCATGCCCATAAACATGGATTGAGACCAAACCGATCGCGTGTGTGCGTTTATATCATTGAAGGATTATTCTGTGGCTGTGTTTGTTGTTGAAAAACCTGTTCTGACCTAACCTTTACACCGTCGATGTTGTGCAAACATAAATAGTATGTAGTATGGCCAACAGTAGGCCTACGTAAGTAGTAAGTGGCGCCAGTATATTTTCTAGAATTAAACAAAATATATGGATTAAGTTGCAGGAAACACTTATTTTTGTTTGCAACAAACTTTGGACATTACTTATCTTCATTGGGGGCACTGTTGATAAGGTTGACAAGGACACAGCTGGGCTGTGTTGTATGAGCCATCTCTGCTCCTTCCTAAGAAAATAGTTACTGACTGAATTTATTAAAGTTCAGATTCAGGGGGAATGGGTGGATATTTTGTGTGTGCTTCCCTTTACAAAGCTCATTGGTGCCCCAGCTGCTTTACAAAAATCTCACCAAACGGCATTATGCTTGTTCAAATCAAAATGTTTGGGTGTCTGCCATGCATGGCACCAGTGACTCGTTTATTCTTTGCCTGTGACACATTGTTACCACAACTTCTTAACACTTAAGGGTATTGCTTGTTTTTGCATCATTGTTCAGTCAGTAAGTTGCATAGAGCTGCATAGGTAATGCATTAATGGCCACATCATTTAAAAAACTGGTCAATAAGTTGTGGGTTATGGCAAGGCCCCATATTTGCTAGCCATCTCATGTCAATACTACAAAACAAATGTCTATAACATTACTAAAAATCAATATTCTAATTCTGTGTTTATTCAATTTAAGTTGTAGAAATGAAAATGGCGATATCAATCCTACATAGTTCCAACCAGTTAAGATGAACCCATTCATTTTCAAACCAATGTTTTTTTCATCCACACGGAAAAACATGTTCGTTTTAGTCGGTAGAGAACATCTAAAACTCTTAATGTACTCTAATCCAACCCTTGTGTCATGCCAGAAATACATTGTCTTTCAGTGCATGAAAAAATATTTCTTGTTTTTCTTGAGTATCTTCAGAGTTATTATCCTGGAACAATACAAAGACATTTAAGGCACTAAAAGTGGAAAAAACGTCTCAGATCTGGATTAAAGAATTAATATATATTAAATATTAATATAGGCATTTTTTATTTCTTTTTAATTTAAAAAAATGTTTGTCTTACTAACCAAACAAAAATTCTAATTCCTGCTTGCTTTTCATTTCCAAATACATTTATCCACCACATAAAACATTTTGTGTGTGTTTGTGTGTGTCAGCAATGAATCATTTAAAATGTATAGCTTCCTATAGCAATAGATTTTCTTTAAAGTTACGTCTGCAAATGGACAAATGTCTAAGGCGCTTAAAGTCAAACACTATTGGTAAGTGGTACTATATATATATATATATATATATATATATATATATATATATACTGTATATATATATATATATATACACACACACACACACACACACACACACACACACACACACACACACACACACACACAACATACATATACACTAAACATACACTATATCTGTATTAATCTGCTGTAACATCTATTAACACAAAATAAACGAAAAGGAAATGAACTGGGTCAAAAATAACTTGAGGACTAAATATTCATCGCAGGGCATCTCCTGCTCAGCCTACGCACACAAAGTAGACAGAAAATGAGCACAGCAGGAGAGATAAGGTCCAAGGCTGTGCATAGTAGGTAGCCTTATCTGTTGCAGTTAGTCTCCACACAGTTCTGGCTCACAATAGAAGCCACACACTTGCCTTTATAGATCAACACACAGACCAGTCGCTGCAATTGTTTGCAATGTTCACTGAAATCATTGATTTCAAAAGCAAAGGCACAATTGTGGCATGTAGTGGATCACTTCAAGTTTGTATTTTTGAATCCGCCAAGCCTGAGAAACAAACGGGAGACAGGGGAGCTGGCAGCATCAAGGCATCCACCATCCCCCCATAAGTTGTATTGCATAATCAGGGCCGGTACGTCTTGATGACGTCTTTGATGGGCCTGCGGCAGATGGGGCAGCAGGCGTTCATCTGTCTCTTGAGCTTCAGCCCGCACTCGTGGCACAGACACATGTGTCCGCAGGTGTAGATGACAGTGTCCACGTCCTGGTCGAAGCACACCGTGCACTCCCCGCTCTTCCCCGGCAATGGCAGCTCTGGAGCGGAGAGGCATGGAGACAACGGGGGGCTGAGAGGGGAGCTGGGGGCCGTGACTGTCGAGGGAGCAGCGAGAGGAAGGAGACAGATGAAGAGGAGGAGGAGGAGACAAGAGAAGGAGATATATAAGGAATCATAGTTTTTTGTAAGCTAACCAGTTACCACTTCTTGAATGGACAAAATCCAGGGCCAGGTGTATCCCATAATGCACTTTCATTATAACCCACCATAAAAAACTGTAGTAGGCCCTATAGTTTACCAAATGGTGGCCACTAGCCACTAAGGGCAGTTGCAGACAATCTCCACACGAGTATTGACCATTTATTCTCAAACTTTAGTCTATACCGTTCTAAACTCTATTTAACCTATGTGATATATTTCTATGTGATCAACATAACATCCAGCATCAAGAGCTACATCCCCCAATGCTGATACTGGCGTTCTGAGACAGAAAAAGGGAAGCATGTTGATCTCATTTGCTCAACCGGACAACGGGATTCAGCCACGCACCCAGTGAGGACTCGGAGGCAGAGGAGGATCTGTTGACACTGAAAGCCAGGTCTGAATCACTGTCCTCTGGGCCGCTGCTCGGAGAGCCACTGGGAGACACGGAGAGAGGGGAAGACTGGAGAGTCCCTGCGGCAAGGGGAAGAAATGGAGAAGAATGTTGGAGAGTGTTAAGGCTGGATAATAAACAAAGAGAAGAATAGACTTCTCTTGTTCGGATTGTCGGTAAAAGGAGCACATTTAAACATTGAAAGTGTAAGTTTTATAAGATCCCCCTTTCTTCTAAACAGCTCTTTTGTCCTGGCATGTCATGTAAGAATACCATCATATTTGTGCCTTCACATATTTGGGGCGGGGCGGTGGGGGGGATTTATACGTCACATTATGTTGACACAAATCAATCACATGATGTTAGGCTATAAGAGACAGACTATTCCGAGGATGTAGTCCTTGGGCCAGTCCAGATATCGGTATCACTTGAGTGGGCAAAACCTTACCTGTACTAAATTGTTTTTAGGGTCAATATAAGTAAATTAAAATATGATAGACTTTTCACAGGAGCAGCTTTTTATATTTTTTTGACATTTTGTCATTTTCCTCTATAGGCGGATTTTCATTAATTCCAAAAAGAACATAGACAGCTAATAGCACATTAAAAGTCATATAACACTCTTTTTGGACATCACACTGCTCCTTTTTTATAAATAAAACAAAATTGTGTCTAATTAAATGAGTTGATCATTTCATTTTTACACTATTACATGTAAAAACACAATATTCATTCGTCTATTTAAGAGACTTACGTCGTTGCGTAATAATGAATCCAACTTAAGTTGAAGGCAGCAGCAACCTGTTGCGGAAACAGGTATCATCCACTGTTCTTGCTGAGGGCAGCAGAACGCAGACAACATCTCCCAAATCTAGACTTAGCCAAAGACTTGTATGAGGGAGAAATTCCACCAGTGCAGTATCATCGCTGTTGATGAAGTGAGTGTGGCCTATTACTTGGTGATGGAGCAGTTCTTTCAGGAATCAAAGCTGAATGGGACACAGCTGTCACAGCTGACTGGTAAGAACTAACTTTTTATTGCATGTTAAGGGTTATGAAAATGCATACAATATATATATGCATGTGCATGAGTATTTAAAGAAGCATTTTACATTGTTTAGTGACTTCTTTCGAGACAACTATATTTTTTTCATTGCATGAAGGCAGTGACTTAAGGTATTATGCAGGGGTGTAGCGCTACTATTAGAAGTGGGGGGAGCACATCTATACCATTTTTACACTTTTAATTACATGTAAAAATAAAATATTCATTTGTCTATTTCAGAGACTCACGTCATTGCGTAAAAATTCTCAGATATTGGGAAAAAAACACGCAACAAAGGGCAAGCCAAGGATGTAGTTCTGAAGGCTGATAGGAATCTGTTTGGCCACATGATTTTGGTGGCCCAGAGCCGAGAACTACACATGAGAGATGTGTTAGCACATCCCCTGGGACCAGTGCCATGGACCCTAGCTAATGCGGATGGATCTCTTCGTAAAACGAACAAAGCAGCTCTTGCCAGAGAGTTGGAGAAGAGTGTTGCCCCAGCAGAAGTAATCCCCAAACCATCAACAACCATCATCGATGGAATGAGCCTGGTGCAAAAAATGAAAGGGAACGACAAGACATTTGCACAGCTGGCAGAATCAACCTTAGCCAAGGTCTTGCATGAAGGTGGCGATAGTGAACGGATTGATGTTGTCTTTGATGTTTACAAGGACATGTCAATCAAACATTCAGAAAGGGCAAACAGAGGTGCAGACATTGGGATCCAGTTTAAAAACATAGTTTCTGGCCACAATATCCAGCAGTGGAGGAAACTTCTCTGCAGCGCTGCCAACAAAACCAGTCTCATCAAGTTCTTGGTGGAGGAATGGAAACGGCCTGAGCACAGAGATAAACTACAGGTCAAGACACTGTATGTTACTTGTGAAGAAGTCTGCTTCAAAATCACTAAGGACCAGTGGGAGGAGGTAACACAATTGAGATCTTCTCAGGAGGAAGCTGACACCCGCATGCTATTGCATGCTCTCCATGCAGCAGAGTCTGGCTACAAGGCAGCGATCATCATAGCTGATGACACAGATGTTCTGGTGCTGTCTCTTGGTTTCAGCAAGGACATCCCATGCCCTGTGTACCAAAAATGTGGCACACAGAACAGGACAAGATTTCTGGACATCACTAAACTTTGTCAATCACTCGGTGAAAGTGTGGCTGGTGCCTTGATTGGCATGCATGCATTCACCGGTTGTGACACGGTAAGTGCATTTGCAGGACGTGGGAAAATGGGCACCTTCAAACGATTGAAATCAGACAGGACATACCAGGAAGCCTTCCTTGAGCTGGGCCGTGCTTGGACTGTCTCCGATGAGCTCTTCAAGAAGCTGGAGGAAATCACTTGCCACATGTATGTACCCTCTACGCAGACTACAGATGTCAATCTTCTTCGCTACCAACTTTTCTGCACCAGACGTGGGGAGGTAGAGTCCAGCCAGCTTCCACCATGTCAGGATTGCTTATTTATGCATTCAGTTCGTGCCAACTATCAGGCTGCTATCTGGAGACGGTCTCTTCAAACCCAGCCATCTGTACCAAGCCCCAAGCACCATGGATGGACCACAAATGATGAAGGGCAGCTGGATATACAGTGGATGCGTGGTTCCCCAGCACCAGATGCTGTCTTGCAGTTGCTATCTTGCAAGTGTGTGAGGTCATGCAAACTACCTGAGTGCACATGTCTCAACAATGGGCTGAAGTGCACAAACCTGTGCAAATTACAAACCTGTGCCAACCAATGCAGTGAGGAAGAGCCCCCTGCACACCTGACAGACTCAGATGTAGATGAAGATACTGATGTTGATTAAAAAATTATGATCGTAAGGGGCCAATCATAATTGACCCTCTGTGACTCAGTGGCACTATGATGTTAACTGACATTGTAACATTTTTTCTGTTCTCATCTGTTATGTTGTTATACTTTGTTTTCATCTGATCTCATAATAAAGTAGTCTTGTTATGCTGCTTTTATGTCCTGTGTCTGTATGCTGTGCCGTCAATGCTGAATTTCCCCCGATCTGTCTGTCTGTCTGTCTGTCTGTCTGTCTGTCTGTCCTCTGCACTTATTGAATAAGGTATTGGGAAGAAATATAATTTGTCAAAAAGTATCCTTAATTAGCAACTACATTGCAATGATTTAGAACCTAAAATCGGCTAATTTAAGCTTATATATTTACACCTGTATTAGATAAATTACTTGAAAGACTACTTAAGGGTTTATTACAAGTCTCTATGGCTGGCCAATAGTTCAAACACACCCAAAGAAGAGGATATAATGAAAGAAAGATGATTTCCAGGGAATGCAATTTTTCGTTTTTGAACAGCAGCAGTCTATTACTTTAAGAGGTGATAAATACTATAAAGCTGCCAGTCAGCAAGGTCTATCATATCAAAACTTAATCTAGGGATGTATAGGAATAAAAAAATCACAACTAGAATTTGCCCACCCAGGTGATACCGATATGTGAAATTTTGGGTCTTGGCCCAAGGACTAATGATCGGTTTGGAAAAATAGGGCAAAGTCCAAAACCACACAAGGACACAAAGTCCTCAATTGACTGAAAGTGGTCTGTTTAATATTAATAGGCAGGGGGGGTTTTCACAAAACATGGCAGAATGTGACTTTTGTGCTTATTTTAATCAGTCGTACTGTCATACTGTACTGTATTGGTCACAAGCCCCCCCCCCAAAAAAAAATACAACCTAAATAAACAAGCCCTATCCGCATTAACAACATAATACAAATAAAGACAACCAGAATCCAAAACAAACGGGCCGGCCACAAAAAGAGGCTAGAACTCCCCTTAAACCCGCATGCCTCCGTTCCTCCGTTCGGACCCCTCCCCTGTACCCGGGACCCCCTTACCCAGTATGCGCAGTCGGTTGACGGCGCCGTGCAGCGTGAAGAACGCCCAGAGGGCCTGCGACGCGTCCACGCAGAGCAGCCGGCCCCGCCGCGCCCCGTTCACCCCGTGGTGCACCTCGCCGTTGGCCCGCAGCGTGAAGCTGAGCACGTCGCCGGAGCACGGCACCGCCACGCCGCGGTGCACCGCCCAGTACTCCTTGCGCCCCAGCAGCAGCTGCGGGTCGGCCGGCAGCTCCCCGGCGTGGAGCCCCGACGGGTCGCAGGACGTCAGGCCGAACAGCAGCGCCCCGGAGTAGGGCAGGCCCAGGTGGCCCACCTCCACGTGCACCGTCTCGTCGGCGCGCAGGGGCCGGTCGCCGAACACCAGCGCGCGGCCGCTGTCCGGGAAGTGGACGCAGGCGGCCGAGCGGTCCGCCGACAGGACGACGTCCGAGCCGCGCACCGGGTGGAAGTGCAGGTCGTTGTCCAGCGGCGAGGGGAGGCCCGGCTTGGCCGGGCGGGGGCCGGGCGCGGGGCCGGCGGAGCTGCTGGCGCTGGAGGGGGGGCTGGAGGTGGAGGTGGAGGTGGAGGTGGAGGAGGAGGAGGAGGAGGAGGTAGTGGTGGTGGAGGAGCTGGAGGTGGGGGAGGCGCAGCAGGGGGTGAGCTGGCTGTAGCCGTTGAGCTGCAAGGTCGCGATCTTGGCGGCGGCGGCCTGGTTGTGCTCCAGCTGGTTGTTGTTGTAGTTGGCCGAGTCGTGGCTGCTCTGCGGCAGATAGGCGCTGAGACGCGCCGCCGACAGACAGCTGGACGCCACGCTCTCGGCAAACGTGCTCTCTGTGAAGGACAGAATGATACAGAGGGACTATATGTCAGGCTTTTATAATGCAGTAACATCATTAGAGATAAGCCCAGGACATTGATTCTTCGAGTCTATTGTAGGAATCCTGCCGTTTTTTTTAAATGTGGAACAATTCTTTGCCGTGGGTCTTAACATTTTTGGTTCCCACATCAGTCATGATTTAAAAAGTCAGCCCTCAAACACTTAAGAGCTGTTGACTCAGACGACTGTGTGTGTATTTTTTCGGTAACAAGACGGCATGTTCAAAGAGAAATTAAATTGTTTCAAAATGTCATGATTTCCTTTATAGATTATGAGGGTTTTTTCCTCTAAACAAAAAATCAGTGTGAGTAGCTCTTGGCTGGCACGCTCTCTCTACTCTCTCATGAGAAGGGATGCTCTCGCACACTGGCCCCTGACCAAGGCCCCTGGGATCAGCCTTCCTGACCAAACATGGCCATAGGATCTATCAGACTGAAGATAAACAAACCCAGAGAGCGACAGGGTGGCGGTCCGAGTGGTGGGGGCGGCACGGGCTGGGAGGGGTCGGGGGAGGGACTACAGCATAGTGAGGGAGGAGGGGGCGAGTGAGGGAGAGAGGGAGGGAGGGAGAGAGAAAGTGGCCGGCGGGAAAACATTAAGTTGACATATTTAAGAAAATTCCAGCGCAGAGAGGTTATTGTGAGTGTTGAAGATGGTTTACAACGGTGGTCTGGTTTCTGGTTATCTGCAGGGCTACTTTTCCTAGAGAGTGGGGTCTGTTAGAACTCCAGTCACAGAAAAAATCTCTCTCTCTCTCTCTCTCTCTCTCTCTCTCTCTCTCTCTCTCTCTCTCTCTCTCTGCTCTCTCTCTCTCTCTCTCTCTCTCTCTCTCTCTCTCTCTCTCTCTCTCTCTCTCTCTCTCTCTCTCTCTCTCTCTCTCTACACTCTATTCCTGTGGGCCTCTCTGGCTAAGCAGCCCTCTGAGGGACCGTCAGCCCGGAGCTTAATTTAGACGTGAATATGTTGACACTGTAACCGTTCCCAAACCCCACGGTCTGACACAGCCATGACTGGCGTGTATTTACATCTAGGCCAGCACTGTCGCTATTTCCAACTCTGGTCGCAAGAAAAATGACAGGACGTGCTTAAAAAAAAAAAAGAAGAAAACCCATCGAAAAAAATGGCCAACCCAAATATCAGCTAATGATTGGCTGTTTCTTTCTCCGTTTTTTTTTTTTTTTCAACACACAAACAATATTTCACCGGTTTGGACCGGGTCGGTCCGAGTCAGCGAACGCCGACGGCCGCTCACCGAGCAACGTGACTTCCTGCGTGATCCCGTAGATGTCGACGATGGCCCACAGCGGGCAGCCGATGCTCAGCCCGCAGTGGAAGAGGACGGGCTCGCCGTCGTTGATGCTGTAGAACACCCTGCCGTGGCGGTCGGCCCAGAACGACAGCACGTTGTCCTTCTGGGCCAGCCTCTCGGGCAGGGCCTTGGCCCAGTAGCCCGGCCGCGTCACCAGGTCGGGGCAGGCGTACTTGGGGATCTCCGCCGAGGTCAGCTCGCTGGGGTCCAGGCTGGTGAAGCCAAAGCGCAGCGCGCCGCTCCAGCCCGTGTGCACGCCGCTGAGGCGCAGTCGCACCTGCACGAGGCGCGTGGAACAAATGTTAGACCTTTTTTCCGTCTTTCTTTAAAATGTGACCTATTTACACCACCGCGTGTGAGTGTGATTAGCCGTTACAAGCCGTTTTGAAAATCCGCCTCATCTGGCATCACAAGTGGGCGTGTCCACCTAGATGTGTGCTGGACGGATCAGTCTACCGGCCTACCCAGTGGACTGTAGCAGACGTTGCTCTGCTATCCATCACACATCTAGGTGGACACGCCCACTTGTGATGCCAGATGAGGCGGATTTTCAAAACGGCTTGTAACGGCTAATCATATTTACACCTGGTGGTGGCTGGAGGTCACCTTTAAGGGCAATTTGGTCATGAGGAAGGGGTGAATCCTTAACCTGTGTGCCCACACTGACCTTCTCATACAGACGCACAGGTCTGTGGCTGAAGGTGACGCCATTACAGAAGCTGTTTTTGCGCGTGGCGCGGCGTAGCTGGCCGTCCAGACGGACGTTCTTGCCCTTGGCGTGGGGGTGGAAGCGCGGCGACTCGAGGCTGAGGCTGGCCGGAGGAGCAGGGGTCCGTCTCTCCACACTTGACCCGCTGTTGGGAAGGATGTAGTACTGCCTCTTTGCCACTGGGCGGTGTTGTAGGGTCGCATCTGCAAAGGGCACAGAGAGAGAAAATGGAAAAAACGACGGCAGTTATTGGCTTATTGTACTTACACGATGTTTAAACATTATGCTTGAACATGGTGATCCACTAACCGTGGTGGATAAAGCACAAAGCCCGTGTAGACACAGTGGTGTGGAGAACAGAGCTGTTGCTTCTAAACATACATTTTTCAGTGCCCACAGACTCGTCAACTATATTGCTTGGACTGACAGAGAGCCGTTTGTCAGAATGTAAGCCACATCTACGAACAAACTGGTGACCCTCACCACTTCTGAGACTGTATAAAAATAAATAAAATGTAAACAGTGTCCCTGAAATGTATACACACTCTATCCCATCGTCTCTCCGGAATTAGTAACACACGAAGAGTGGCACGCTAAACATACATGTAACAGTATGCTTGTTAAACAACATCCAACCTTTTGTGTTAGTATTTTGAGAGGATATGTCTTCTACTATATAAAGGATCCTTGGCCTGGAGCTCTGAACACATTCTGAATGGCCCCTTTCATTGCTCAACAGTCATTAAATGGACCAAACAGACAATGGCCTGTTTTTAGTTTAACGTCATATATTACCTTAAGGAGTCCATATATCGTTTTAGACAAGACTATGCAAGATTATTCATATTAATAAATGCTGCATTACATTATTTGGTCTGCTTGCATGTTTCAGATAGTGGTCCCCCACATATTACATGGTTTGGGTTTCACTCTGTAGTGGTGACTGAATGGGGCCCTCCCCGAGGCAAAACGTTCATCCTGTCACGCAGTGATTACATTTCTGTTTATGACTCTGCGTGCGGCCAATATGTCAGTGAAATGTACCACAGTACATTTCCCAAATTAGACATTATCTCTGATTATATTCTAAACTATGAGCCAGCAGTAAAAACATCTGCAACATCTCAAACGATCCGCTTGTGTTCCCCCCCTCTCCCCGTGCAAAAAACACACCCACTGAGTGGTGAGAGCGACGGAGGTTGTACGTATACATAATGTACACAGGGAGTGGAAAGTACAGGCTACACGTCTCAGTCCAAACTACCTTACTGACAGAGAGAGGCACCGGTTGTGAGTGGGTGTGTGTGTGTGGGAGGGGGTGTTAAGTAATAAAAGCATCAAACACAGCGGTGACTGAATATAGACAGCCCAGCTGCCCTTATTAGATGAAACAATAGGTCATTGACCATGGAGAAATAGCTTTTCAGGCACAGTCAATGTCAAGCGTTGGACCAATGCTGCCGCCTTCCATCAGGTTTATTTTGCTTTTGTTTGGCCATCATGGGATCAGTGGTGTAGTGGACGTTTCTGGCATTAGTTAGGGGGAATGGATAAATCCTGTAAACAGGATTTATCATGAGGGCTGTAGGCCCAAGAAAGTGAAACAGGGTCACTTTGTGAGTTAAAAATGAAACAGTTGATTTTGTTATCTGTGTTTAGGGTGACCCAATGGTGGACTCTCAATGTCTACAAGTAAACTGCTACTATTAACAACAAGGTGTATTTCTTGTACGAAAAGGCCCATTAATGAAAACAATTATAATATGCAGTAGGCCTACCTTCAGGGATAAAATAAATGTAGCTAAGACTTAACTTTGGAATTTGCTTTGGAATGGAATGTAGTGTCGATCATTTATTAATGTCCCTCATTTTAGAATTCCTCAAGTAAAGTAGGACTACACGTAGCTAAGAATCATACTTAAGTAGCACTACACTCAAGCACTTTCCAAACCTGGCGATTGCTTGTAATAGGATGGTCCGAAAGACTGCTGACAGGCAGAGAGAGGACAACAACAAAAAGAGAGAGGATTGGCTTGGGCAGCTGGTGAGATTAACACTGTCACAAACACAGTCTTTCCAAGTAGGCTAGTTATGAGTGGAAGCACACGTGATCAAATTATTATGGAATAAATATTGTGGTTTATTAGCCTAATTATTTCCCCCAATTCATTAGCCTTAGTTATTTAAAAAGGACTAGGTTCTCCACAACTCTGCTTCAAAACAGTTTATATAAATTATAGCCTACAAGTCCACACCTAGATGTGCTAGCCAGGAGCAGTGACCCAACTACTAATCCGAATCGATCCGTGTAGGGCGAACTGTGAGCAACAGTCAATTATTCAACTGATGTAGGCTACATTGAGCATTATTCAAAAACACAACAATCCAATACAAAAAGGGAAGTTATGCAAACATCAAATAATATAGCTATACAACTATTGTTTACGCGTTGGAAACATCACTTGTGAGGGCGATACCGTTTATAAAGAGAAGGCAATTGTGCCTCCTCTATCACTCAACAAGGAGAATACAATAGTCCTAATGAAAAAAAAAAAAATGCGTGAACCGTGAACCCTAATCGGCAGGAATATGGTTATTATATGAAATCCCCACTCAAGCGTATATTTTGCGGGAATAACGCGCGGAGCGTCTCCCTCGCCTTGAAGCGCCGAGCGCGCTTCTCTGCAGCGTCTCCAAGACGTTTGACAGTAGCGAACACACCGAAGCACGAGTCGCGACATGAGGACCAGCCATGCTTCCAACATGTTGCAAAAACATCAACAACTATAAAACTCGTTGGATTACAGCATGTAACTTACAAAAAACATTTGCATCTTATATTATACGGTGTTCGACATGTCTTACCTACTAAAGGCTTAGGTGTCGTATTCCCCATTATATCCACCAATTCCTCGCACCGGTTGGCAAGTTAATTTGGAATTCAGCGCTCTGTCCATCTATGTATGTATCCCCTTTACACACGGCGTGATGAAATGTAGGCTACTACCCTTTCAACCTGAGTACCAATCCCTTTCGTTTGCGGTGGGTCTTCGCTCTGAAGCATGTAGACACACTGCTCTTATCTTAACCCCATGTCGCTGCGACTACCAGGCAGATCTAAGGGCTCTCAGAGTGATTTGCTAACTAGCTCACAGCTGCAGCCCCCCACCCCTCCTTCTTCAGTAGTACACATTTCTCCTCTGTACCCGACTTCAGAGATATAACTGAGAGGGCTCTTCCAGTTCCGATCCAATGTTAGCTACTAATAATTAAAACATGTGCTGCTGCTCTAACGCATTGCTAAACAGAACTTCCACCCTTCATCAGCATCAGCATCATCGTTCCTTTAGTGTGTAGGATGCGATATTAAATATTTTTCGAGATTCAACACACCCCTTCCCACATTCAACACTGTGTTCACCAGGGATGCATGAAGTTGAGCATGTATACATGCAACATGCTGTAAACCTGATACCACTCATTGAAAAAACATGACCTTTCTGCCATGAGCAGTCGTTTGGGAGACTTAAGCCCCAACATTCAAGCCATGGTTTTAGTCGAGCTCAGTTCTTTGTGAAACTTACACACACATCACAAGCTAGTTTTCAGTCCAATTCTGTAAAAGCAAAAACGGTTATTACATTTCATACTTGTCATGCTTACACCCAAAGATAACTGAGGACGCTGCATTTCTGAGCACTGTTGGACACTCATTTGAGGAAATCCCCGCATTTTTCCACCGTGTCCTCTGCCCTCTCGCAGCCTTGGATGCTGGACTACCCGCAAGCTGTTTCCTGCCTTGTGGACCACACAGGTCTCTGAGGAGCCATGGACTGCAGGACTATCTGGGCAAGGTCCTGGAGAGCAGCAGTGATGAGAGGGTCAGGGTGGTGAAGGTTCTGAACCTGGTGAATCCTGCAGCGACTGGCACTTTGTCTCTGGGCACGGCCTTTAAAAAGAAAGGAAAAGAAAGGAACTATGATTAAAGCTTTGCAGGTTACAGGTTATTGAGCAAACAATGCAATTTCGGACAAGAATTCAGATGTTTTGCTCTTTTTTTTAAATCATTTGAGAGGTTGTTGTTAAAATGTGAAAAGACACGGTAAAACACACAAGGCAAACGCTTGCCAGGTACACAACAATGTTATTTTTATTGCAGATAATGTTTTTTTAATCATTTTGATCATTTGGTTCTGTACGCCATGACGCAATGAACTCCTATCAGTTTGTTTGGTTGGGTTTTTACACTCCCTTATTTCTTATTTATATTGGACAGGATGTGCTTTGTGATATGTCCCTCATTTAAAAAAAAAAAGAACACAGGGCCGTACAATCTGGCATAATTCAAACTAATCCGGTTTGAAGCATGGCTCACTCTGCATCCAACGTTGCTTTGATTGAATAAAGACGAAAGGCAATGTCATGAGACCCCTTCAACTCGCCAATTAGACATGCTCTCATCTAATGCTCTGAGTCTTAATATGTATCTGGGGAGGGAATGCCATTTGGGTGCATGAGGGCGTGAGTTAATTATAGCTCAAAAGACAAAAGCTTTTGTTTCTACCTCCTCAATGCTGTTTGTTTTAGCAGGATACGGTGAGTCCACGCATGAACCTCACAAGACTTGGCGTCTGAGGGAGCGGCTGAGGCTGAAGTGAAATTCCTCAACCCCCTCTTTGCCGTTGCCTCAGAAGGGAAAGGAGCTGCCACTGAAAAGAGGGGATTACCGCAGGAAGTATACATGTATATGCAAGGCGACGATGCCCTCAAGTGTAATAGTAACCAGTTCTCCTGACTCTCCCTCCCACGGTGAGGAATTAGTGAACGCCGTCTGATCGTTGATGGGGTCTGAAAGCGATACGTTCAGTCATGTCGGCCACTGTGTGAAATAGCTGTACAGATTTCTTGTAGATTATATGGTTAGGCTTCAGTGTTTTTCAATGCTGCGCAGGTTATCCGATGATTGACAAACCACCTATGACAGTGATTAGTTAGTAGGGCCTCCAGCTTGACAGACACAAACCATCCTCCAGGAGAGACGAATGGAGAAAGAGTCAATGGACTATCATTTGAAGAGAATCCCGACCAATGTTACTAGGTGGACCTGAAGGATGTGCAGAGGCTGCATCTATTTTCTTGAATTTAAATTGACACCAACAGAAATGCACTCTTCACGTGATTGCCCTGCTTTAAGGTGCTACAATGTTTACACAAGGCTAATTTTACCCCGAGAAGGAGGACTGAAGAGGCTGCTTGGCTCATGAGAATAGCCCCAGATCCTGCCTGCCATGCGGCAGAGTGGAGTGGCTGGTCCTGGGAACACTAAAGTGTTTTGCAAAGTTTGCAAAGTTTCAGTTCAGCTTATAGTTTCTAAGGCTCTGCCGAAATGATGAGCAGATGGCTTTTCGGGAGGTTCTGTACGCGGTGGTCCCTGCATTAGAGTCAGGCTGCTGTCCAAACCCCCAGCCACCGGTCCAATGGTGGAAATGAGTCATACCCACCTTCTATGCGAACACAATTATCTCCATCCAGCATACGAGGGCCAAAACAATGAACTACACTTGCACTAATGTTCTTTATATTCCTGTGGTTGCTTCATGTTCGTGTGTATTCTGCAGGACCCTCGCATCTGTTTTCATTCCTTGCTGTGGTCTTCGGTTTTATTAGGTCATTTTTTATTACTGATCAACAAAGGTAAGCACCTGCCTCTTAGGTTTGGTAAGAGTCCAACAGCGGCTTTACCCCTGTATGACTAATGTGCCTCCTGTGGACAGAGATATAAACAGGTTTGATATGCTAAGTTTGGGAAAGTATTTTACTAAAGCAACTGTGCAGCATTTGCCTTTAATTGCAGCCATTTTTAAGAGGAGCTCTTGCCATGTGCTTTGTGCCCTCACAGATTGTTCTAATTTCTGAAATCCCAAGATCATGTGGCTGAATCCTGTATTAGTCTTGAGCAGATGATCTGCATGCATGGTTTCACTTTTGCAATGTCAGATTTCTGTATACTGAAATCACCACAAATGTTAATCACAGGCATCTGTTTGAAACAAGGTAAATAAGACATGGCAGTGCATTGAGTACATAGTAGCCAAGTATATTGACATATATCTATACTGTATATATAGATATAAATCATAGTATATTGACAGATGACTATTGTTATATTATGGGTGCAGTGTGTAGAATTTAGAGGAAGGAATTGACCTGGCTAAAATGGAATATCATTTAGGTTTTAATTAGTCTATAATCCCATGAAAATAATGATCATTGTGTCTCTGTTACTTTAAAATTACCACTTTGTATCTACATAGCGAGAGGGTCCTCTTCCCATGCCATCTTGCACCACAATGTTTCAACAGTAGCCCAGAACGGACAAACAGTTCTAGAGAAGATAATAAAACAAGATCTTGATTTATAATCGCTGTCTTACTTACTTAACCTTTAGTTTTACAGACAAAATTACTAATTACAAATGATAAATAGATCAAAGAACCTCATCCCTTGACACTTGTCTACTCAATGCTATCATAGACTATTACATCATGGAATACCTTTTGGCTCCTTACAGGCCAGTACAGGCCAGCATAGCTTATCATGCATCATTGGAAAGGAGAGTATGGGGGGGGGTCACTGAAAAGTAATTGTTGTTGATAAAAATTCTAAAGACAAAATAACTCAAGATGTTACATTTACCTGGCTCACCTTCCATTTTGCAGACTAGATCATGATAAAGCATGTTTGCGTCTGACATTTAATGATCCTTCCTTGCAGCCTTTATCCCAATGTAAGCATTTCACAATACGCTTACGTTTGGTGACAACTTGGATTAGTCAGCCTCTATACCTCAAATTCACAACGGATAACGTCAAAGTCAAACTCAAGGTCAAATGGCCAATAGAATGTTTTGTTTCCAAAAAGAAAGTAAGACAATGACTCAATGTCATGCTATTAAAACAGTCTCCTCTTCCCATATATGGCGTTGAAACATGCAAGCGGGGTAGGGCCCAATGTGGAACCTCAGCAATGTTGTTTTAGGCCTCTCTCTGTCAGTGGGAGTCATGCTAAAAATGGCCATTCAATGGATTTCACCAGATGCACAGACAGTGGTCTTCCTCCATCTGGTCCATTGTCTTGGTGTTCTTTGCAGTGAGTAACGGATGCACCACCAAAGGAGTTGCAGGAAGCACTCTTGGCTCAGAACAACATGGCCACCATCTTCTAGACTCTGCAAATTGTACACTCTGTAGGCAGTCCTAGACCACATAGAGCTACATCTAGTCTGTGCACATACTTAAGGTGTTCGGGTGGTTCCTCCCAATATACATATTCCTGTATGGTTTATTTTCTCAAAATATGTACTGTCAGACAGAATTGTGCATATCTGTATGGCCATAATTCATAACTAAGGAAACCAATAACATGTGAATGAACATTCTCCTATAGTGACTATTCTCCTCGCTATAATAACACTTCATCAATCATGTTTTCCTCTGATCTTCTGCATCCAGTAGACACTGATGGGAACCGAGGATTTACAGTCTGGACTAAGGTCAGAGCGCAGATCGTAGCTGAGATCAGCTGTGAGTTTCAACTAGTCTGAATAAGGAACAGAGAACCACAGAAAGGTCTTGGGGGTTGCCGGTGTTAAGATCTTTGTCATCTTTAAAAGTGACTCAGAGCCTGCAGTGGTCAAACAGTATGAAAATACACCAGAAATAGCTAAACTTGTCAAGCATGAAATTTATAACGAGAGCAACTGAAGTGAATTGTTTGTCTTATAATTTAGCCTGCAGTTATTTAATGAACAAAGTTGTGTTTATGTGTTTGAAGACAATGAAAATTCTGTTTCAAACATCCTAGAATAGGTTGAATTCTGGTCTTCATTAATCTTTGAAAGGTGTTCTGAAAATCATTTAAACCTAAAATATTTCCAATATGTTGTGGTAATATTCCCAAGTTCTGAACCGTACATAGATTATGAATTGTAAATGTTTCCTACTTTCAAACATTATGTTCAGATGTTCTGAAACTGTGTGCTAGCTTTTATTCAACCACAAATCACTGTACACTTTGATCCCTTAATTTCATAGTTCACTTGAGGTTGTAATTGCATGTTTATATATATTTATATTTCCTCAAACCAATTGCAAGTGCTCTATGAGAGAACATTCTCAAACAAGCACCCTGAACTAATTAACAACGGTCATAAATTCTTAAGCAGATCTTAAAAACATCATTAAGAACTTTGCCTCAATGTCAACAATCACAAACAATAATTAAAAAGCCATTCTCAATTGTTCGGATTTGAATCTTTTTAATTAGTGGTGGTCATTTGAAACTTAAAATGTAATTAACTGTTGGGCGTATTGGGATGTTTCTCCATAACAGTCAGTGGTGGTGCACTGAAATGTGAACAAAAGCTGGTTTCAGGGTGCTGGAGAACTTGACCAGAAGGGGTTGGACCCAAGTGCATGTGGATGCATTGCACTATTATTACCCGCTGTCAAGTCTCTGAGAAGATCATAGTGAATATCTTCCCTTTCGACATGGATTAGACAGGATGGGCCTTTAGGATATCTTGCAATATTTCCAAGAAGTTGTCAAGGCTTGCAAATGTTCAGAAGGTACAGAATTTGTATCCCCATCCATCAAACAGCTCATGTCGTGTCACATGTTGAACCTGTGTAAACTTCTCCAAAATAACTTTGTCTTTTGACATATTCCACGAGGGCATTGTCACGACTGCTTCGATGTTACATAACAGAAATGTATCTTTGAACATGCTCTCTTTTACAACTCCATGCTATTGTTAGCCCAACACAGCAGCAGAGACTAGTCCAGGAATCCATGGGCGAACCTCCCTGGAACCTTATAGTTTTCCCATGGAATGCTGTACCAGCTGCCCCCTTCCCCAGCCCTCTCTAGGGCTTGTGAGTGACCGAGAGGCCCTGTGGCTTCATGTTTATCCACACAAAGCAAATACATCATGGCCAAGTGGCAGAAGAGTGACAACTGTGAGCTAGCCATTGCTCCATTTCCATTGGTCAGGATCAAGGAATAGATGGACCTGGATTGATCAAAGTAAAATAGCTAATATCTTCCCTTGGGGCTGTTTGCTTGATACTTGGAGATGCAGACTGTAACATTTAGTGGCATTCACTTCGAAGAATTGTAAGATAATATTCATAAGTATGTTTAAATTTGTGTATAATCCCATGAAAAAAGGTATTCAGTTTGTTGCAATCTGCAACCTCACCGCTAGTTGCTACTACAGTCTACATGCTGGACCTTTAAGGACGTGTGACTCATGGCACTTAGCTGAAGGGCGATATCCTCCGGTGGGCCTGTTATAAAATGGCTCTCTCCTCATAGACGGTTAAAAGATTATGAAAATAACTCAACGCATAACATTGTTCATACTTTAGTGGCTGTCACAAGTGAAGGACATGGGTTGAACACGCTGACAAGATTCTGTCATGCTCCATCATATAGCTCTGGATGGGTCACTCAATCATGTCAGCTGTCACAAGGCGCTGGTCGCCATGTCCTCAGTCCAGTTCAATCCCATAATATTGTTCTGCTCCGCTGGAGTGTCAAGGGCGATTTCAGCATCTGTAGGGGGATGATTCCATGAAGCATTCTTGGAAGTGCACAGCGTTGCCTAGGAGTGCAATTGTGACCTTTCCTTTAAGTGTGCGATGTGCCATGCTCTAATCTAATGCAGCTATATTATGAACATTTTTACATAATGTCAAAAGCACCTCCATTTCAATGTTCCTTGCAGGTAGCTGCAGGCATGTCCTTTTTTTTTTATACACTTTGCATTTACTTTCATATGTGTAGTGTGTGGGAGGAGCGCTGGTTTAAGCAGTCTCACCTGGCCAGAGTCAGACAGACTGGACTCTGGGGGCTCGGTTAGGCTGCACACCTGTTCAGAAATCAATGTGCACAGGTTCAACAAGACAACACCACATCAGGGAGTTAGGTCACTCTCTAGCTAAACAAGCTCTTGGGGGGATGATTTCAATAAAGCTGATGTTGAAGCAGTAATATCTAACCATGTCATGACTGCCTGGCAAAAGCATTGGGATGAAGGAAACAAAGGGTGTCATTTATAGAAAATAAAGTAAAACGTGGGAGGAATGAAAACAATAGGCAAAAACTCCAGAAAGCAAACAATCGTTTCAAGATTGAGGCGAGGACATACAGCTTCAAATAAAACAATGCATCTAATGGGGAGACATCCATCAGGATTATGTGAATGTGGCTTAGAAGAAGAATCGCTCGAGCATGTCATCTGTCGCTGCCGGAAGAATGAAACACAGTACAGTTAAGGAATGAAATAAAGAAATGTGGAGTGGGCGTATCGAAGCGAATCGTAAGTATTTATTTAGCATGAAGGAAAAATAATGCCTTGTTGGAGTTTCTAAAAGCAACAGGGTTAATAAAGACAATTCTGTTTATTTGTTTTGTTGTTAGGGAACTCTGGCCCACATTCCATGGCGGTAATGCACCTTAACGCTATAGATGTCATCCTCCATTAAACAAAGAAGAAGAAGAAGCGAGCAGGTATACTACAGGTCTCCAGGGAAGCCATGGCTATCCAGGTCCTAACATGCTCTAGCTGCACTACAGCAGGTCTTAACCCGCTGTAGCACTAAGCTTTGGCGAGCTGAGCTACGCTGAGCTATCTCTCACTCATCACCTTGGCCCAAGTCGTGCCCCTCCCCATGTGGGCTATTGTCTGAGGAACTCCACGCGCTTCACTGCTACCTCACCGTTAGTCGAGGTGAGGTAACCTTCGTCTCAATTGGGAACAGGACCATTTATTTACCCAATGTATACCAAAACACCCGGCGGACCTTTTGATTATTTTATTCTCTACATTTTTTATTTGCCACAGTCATCTGATTTGACATCATATGCTCTTTGATGGGTACCGTTTGTCTCAGAGCCAAGAGCCATTTGCTATTTTTCCTATTTCCTGGAATTCAAAGTTGTTTATTTGGGTCGCCTTGAATAGATGAATATAGATAGATAGATGGATATATATATATATATATATATATATATATATATATATATATATATATATGTCTTTCCAACAATTGATGGATACAGACACTGACTTTCCTTGAATCCCATTCATAAGCAACAACAGAGCTACATATTTCAGGTATTCATAACTAGCAGCTGCGCTGCTGTCCACGAAGGATTGGCCACTATCAGCTATCTGTCTCTCTCCATAGAGTGGCTGCATGCCAGACATCAAAGGCAACTGTCACGCAGGGGAAAAGCAAACGGTGAATATGTAAGATGAGCTCATGCTAGGGGAACTCTGAGCCGTCACAATGTACAGTATGCAGCTAATGTGTACAACAGGCAACAGGAAAACAGCTGCAGCCAGGTAGCCACAGCAAAGCGCTCGGAGGGCGAGCCTCTCATTCAACCAAAGAGGTCAAGGACCTAAACAGCCCCCGCCTGTTATGCCATTGCCCTCTTGCTTTTAAAGAAGGCGTGGCAGGGGGGGGGGGGGGGGGGGGGAACCAAGGTCAGACTCACACACACTTGGTTCACCTTTAACCCGTTCACAGCCCTGACTGCTTCCTGTGAGATTTTGTCCGTTAACTCATAACCACGCCTTCCCTCCTAACCCCCCCCCCCCCCCCTCCCTCAGCTCCCCTGTTTATCATGATTGCAGAAGATAAAATCCGTCATACTTTAGAATTGACCCCCAGCGCACCACCACCACTGCTACCATCCCC